>NC_137782.1:11694987-12132487 GCF_963455305.1 Plecotus auritus | reverse complement strand
GCTATCAACTTTTGTATACAAGTATCTGTTTGAGTCCCTGTTTTCAATTCTTTTGGGTATAACCCTAGGAGCAGAATTGCTGGGTCAGATGGTAATTCTACATTTAACTTTTTTAGGAGCCACAAAAAGTTGTAGAGTCCTATAGAAGTGATCAGACCATCAGAAAAGCAAGGGAATTACAGTCCCACAATCCAGAATAATAATTATTTCTGGGAGAAAGGGAGGGGGTGCCATGGAAGAGAGAGACCAAGGAGCTTTAATACTTTTGGTCATGTTCTATTTCTTAAGCTGAGAGGTGGGTTCACAGGAGTTTATTTTATTATTTCATATACGATAGGTACTCTTTTGCATATATCAAATGCTACATTAAAAAAAGAAAAATGTAAAGGAAAAACCCAATCCATGCCCCTGTACCCCAATAAACCAGCAACACAGACACCTCTCCCTGGTGTCATAGCTCCTTGTAATAGGGAGACCCCCACTGTGCTCAAGATACAATCAAGGTCAGAAGCCCTATGTCAGCATGTCTCTCCCACTAGATTCCAAGTTCCCTGAGGATAGCAGTGGGGTCTCATTGATCTTTGGACTCTGGTAGATAGTGCCTGCTCTATCCATGTTTGTTCCATGAATAAATGATTATGTCAGGATTTCTCAGCAGCCTCTTTTCAGAAGCTGCCAGCTGTGGCCGTCAGAAAACCATCCCTTCTAGCCACATCACATGCATCTAGTCACAATCTTCAGGCTACCTTCTCTCTTCAGTTCTCAGAGCACAGGAAGCCAGGCCAAAGTCAGCTTCTGCCCCAGTCTCTGCTGAGTTTGCTGCTTTCTGTCACCCATCTCCAGTCGCTAAGCCAGTCGCACTGGGGCCAGCCAGGTGTTGATCTTCCTACGGCTACCACACCTGAGGCCTTCGTGCCAGTGCCTCACCTGGTGCCACTTTCCAGAGCATCAAAGGGTCCCTGCTTTGACCCTTCACCTCTGCTGGCTATCCTGGCCACTGTCTGTCTGGACATCTGCCCTCTGTATGTGGATCACCTATGGTCCCAGAGAACAGCCATCCCTTTATGTGCTCATCAAGCTCTCATTGCCCAGTGACTAGGGGACAGTGGACATCATGGCTCCGGCATTGCTGTAACACAATGAGCAGCTGACAGCGCTGGGGGATGTTTCACAAAGAGTGAGCCAGCCTCTGTGTGGTCTGGTTTGCTTTTACTCCACACCCCCCTCTGCCTCTGTCCCCATCAGGCAGCTGCCCATCCTGCACATCACGTGGAACCAATTCTTCTAACACAACCAAACTGCCCTTGGCCAAGGACCCTGACACATATAGACCTTTCCACTTCTCACCTTAGCCTGCATCTCCTGTGCATCCCCACCCAGAGTGGAGTGGTCTCAGGCACCCAGTGTTCAAAGGCTGCTTCCAAGAGGTGGCCCAGCAGCACTCTGAGACCCAGACAGAAGCCAGACCAAATCTTTGATATAAAACCATGTCCATCAGAGTCCCAAAACCCCTGGACAAGGACTGGGATGGCAGGGCCAAAGGGGTGTGGCCATTCTCCCAGAGATGCTTGCAGATATGATATGATGAACACACACCTAGCGATCATTTCCCATCAGTGCAGCTTCTGCCAGTACTGGCATGATCTCCTTCTAGTCTTGATGCCTTGGAATGCCTCCCACTGGGCATCACCTTATCTGTCCTCACCACCCTGCCCAGGACTTCTCTTCATATCAACAGAGCTAAGCAACACCTATCTTAACAAAACCTCACTTTAATCATGACATTCCCTGGCTACAACACCTCTGTCACCTGCTTCATTTAGCTATTCATTCACTTACAAACACACACTGAGCTTTCAGTAAGTCCTAAGACTCTTGCAAGCTGTGCTGAGAACTTGGGGAGACAAAAATGAAGAAAACACGACCTGCAATCCTTGGCCTGTCCCTTGAATTCCCCTACCGTAGGACCTACCTACATTTCTGGCTGGATCCTGCCTCTCCCCTACACACACCACCTAATCTGAGGATATCTGAGCCTGCCAATTCCATGTGTTTCCTTCTGTTATTCCTCATCTGTTGCTGTGAAATCCTTCAAGGCCTGTTCAGGTGACACCTCCTCCACTAAGCCTTCCTGATTAACCCCGCCAGAAGCTGATATCTGAATAGAGAAGGCGCAGGGCCGACATCCCCGAGCCCCTCTCATTTTCCTCCAGTCATGCTGTGAAGTAGGTCTGAACTGCCCACAAGGGTGGTTTATTCCTCTACTCTCTGTATCGTCTGTGCCTCCCATGGCATAAGCATACCCCTGGGCACCTGAGGAAAAGCTGTGGCCTGAGAAAGGACTTTCTGAAGGTCCCATTGATGCAACTGGTCTGGGAACGGGTCAGAGGTATGAATCTAGCCAGCTGCCTCCCTTTGCTCCAACGACCCTACAGCCATAGAAAATGTAGGTATATTTTCAAGAAAAACAGGCTACCCCAGAACAAACCAGTCCCTCCATGGACAAAGCAAGTTTTCAGCTCTTTATAAACAATGAATTGTTCCTTAGACGATCTGAAATGTGGATGCTTCAAAAGCAGAGAAAGCATCTTGGAGGCAGGGCTGACTAGAACCCACAGCAGAGGTCAGTAGATGGAGGGTAATGGCAGGGATGGGTGAATGATGAGCTAATGGACGAGAGAAATGCCTCCCAGTCTCAGCTGGCTCAGAGGGTCACTGAACCTCCCTGTTTCTCAGCGTCTGCTATATTGAGAGGCAGCCTGCCATGGAGGTGAAGAGCACAGGTGTTAGAGGGAGATTTATGGGTTCAAATCCTAGCCCAGCCACTCTCCTGCTGTGTGACCATATGCAAGTGACTCGACCCCTCTGGCCTCATTTTCTCATCTATACAACAGAAATAATAAATAGCCCCTCACGGGTTGGTTGTGAAGGTTCAACAAGTTGCCACAAGTGAAGCACTTAACACAGTGCCTGAGCCATGATATGCCTGGACTTGGAGGTCGCTCATCCTGTTCAACAAAATAACTCACTCATTTCACCTGACGAAACAGTGATCTGTGGACGGGGCCTTTACAATGTCTAATGTGCTATCTCAGTGGAACAGATCTTTAGTAAAACGTAACTAACTGCTCTCCAAGAAGGCACTACTGATTTGTGTCTCTTCCAGAAGACATGGGTGGAAATATCCATTTCACTGCATCCTTGCTGGCCAGCCTAATTTTTTTTAAAAAATAAAGTTTTGTGAACTTGATGAGCTAAAAAAGAAAAAGGTGGTATCTTGGAGCTATAACTTGAGCTTTCACTAGTAATGAGGCTCAACATTGCCTCCTATGCAAATTGCCCACTTGTCATATATAATCTACATTTGTAAACTTTTTGGCCATATGTGCTAGAAATACATACATATGTGTTTAAACGTTTAAACGTAAAGAGTTCATCGAGACATATGAATCATTAATATGAATAATAAAATATTTAGTCTTTGCCTAGTCATTCCTTTTCTAGCATTTTATCCTAAGAAAATAATCAGATTTTTTTGAGCCAGGATGTTCATTGTAGTGCTACATGTGTTAGAGGAAAATTGGGAACTACCCAAATATTTAGCTGTTATGACACATTAATATGAGTTAATAGTATGAAGCCATTCAAATGAGATGTTCTATGAATGATTAGGAAATGCTCACAGCTAAAATGCTAAGTGATAAAAGCAGCATAACGCCCAGCATCATCTCAATTTAGGTAAAGTAAAAAATAGATATATACATATGCTTTTTACAAAGTTGTAAGAAGATATACCGAGATATTAATAGTATTAATTGGAGTTACTTATGAGTGGTGGAATTACTGATATTTTAATCTCCTTTGTACTTGTCTGATTTTCCAAAACTTTTATAATAAATGTATTATTTTATAACTAAAAAAAGAGATTTACAGCCGAAACCGGTTTGGCTCAGTGGATAGAGCGTCAGCCTGTGGACTGAAAGGTCCGGGGTTCGATTCCGGTCAAGGGCATGTACCTTGGTTGCGGGCACATCCTCAGTGGGAGGTGTGCAGGAGGCAGCTGATCGATGTTTCTCTCTCATCGATGTTTCTAGCTCTCTATCCCTCTCCCTTCCTCTCTGTGAAATATCAATAAAAATAAATTAAAAAAAAAAGAGATTTACTTTTATCAGATCAGTCTCTCAAAATACAGTGCCCATCAAGCTTCCCTTGGAGACTTGTCAAAACACAGATGGCCAGGTCCCACCCCAGAGTTTCTGACAGTAGGTCTGAAGTGGGGCCTGACTTTCTGCATTTCTGACGACCTCCCACATGCTGTTGCTGATCTAAGGAACACACTTTGAGAACCATGCGCAATAGCAAAGGGTATCCTTCTCCCATTGCTTTTTTCCATCTAGGTTAAGGAATTGAATTGGTTAAGGAATTGGTGCCTGATCTCCTTAATCTTTGAAGGCTGATTAATTGTTTCTCGAGGTGAGAGAGGAGCCAGACATCACCACAAGCCCAACATGCAGAACATCCTATTCCCACTGCCAGCCCCACACATCGGAAGACCTACGTTCCGTGAATTCCTTCCCTGAAATCACTGGGCACCTCCCTTTTTAAAAAAATATGTTTTTATTGATTTTTTTTTTAGATAGAGAGGAAGGGAGAGTGAGAGTGATAGAATCATTAATGAGAGAGAAACATCCATTGGCTGCCCCCTGCACGCCCCCTACTGGGGATTGAGCCCTCAACCTGGGCATATACCCTGACCTGGAACCAAATGGGCAACCTCTAGGTGTACAGGTTGATGCTGAACACACTGAGCCACACCGGCTGGGCTGGGCACCTCCCTTTCCTTCTCATTTTCAACCAAATGGACTCTGTAGAATGGCGTCATTTCTCATTAATCTTTAGCGCCTATATTTTGAATTAACTTTCACTGTGACAGGCGGGTCATCCCAGCCCAACCATAAACTCCTGGTGGGCCCAGGCACCGGCATAGGCCCATCACAGGTGCCCAGTAAATGTGTATTGGTTTGACTGAGGGCCTCCTGCGTTCTGGGGACCGCCATAGGCTGGGAGGACATGGTGGAGAGGATTGGCTGGGCCCTACCCTTCTGAGGCTCACATTCTATTGGGGAGACATTCAATATCACAAAAACAGAAATAACGATTTCATTGATGGGGATGAGCACTCTGAAGGAAATAAAACAGAGGAATAGACTGTGGCTGGGGGGGGGGTTACTCCTTTAGTTGGGGGCTCAGAGAGGCCCTCTGGGTCTGCAGTGCGATGGTCCTAGGTGAGGACACAGGGACACCATCTCGCTGTCCCTCAGGCTAGTGACCCATGCACATGGCCAGGGATTTCAGTTCAGCAGATCCTGAGGTGCAGCATTTTCACCAGGCTCCCAGGCGGGGTCTGTGCTGACCCAGGACCACCCTCTGAGCAAGACCTCAGGCCACAGTCAGGAGTGAAGAATTCAACCTAATTACAATAGGGAGCCACTGAGAGGCTAAGGCTGGAGAGTGACAGTTCCTATTTATGTTTTAAAAATATGATTCTGGGGGGGGAAGAATGTGTGGGAGGCTCAAGAGCAGAAGCAGAGAGGCAGGAGTTGGGTGGGAGCCCAGGCCGCTGGACCACTGGAGGCGGCGGTAGAGGGGTGCATACATGGTCAGATCCGGTAGAGGGGTACATATGTAGTCAGGTCCAGGAGAGGGGTGCATGGAACCAGGGCTGGCAGGACAAGCTGAGGGACTGAACACTGGGAAGGAGAGGGGGAGGAGGGAGAGTGGAAGCAAAGGAGATTGAAGCTGCCACCCAGCATAATTCCAAACAAAGGGCAGGACGGTGCTGAGCCCCACCCTCCCATCAGCCATCCCCTGGGGACTGAGGTATGGGCTCTCTTGGCAGCACGCACACAGTCTGAGTCCCAGGCCTCCCTGACTGGCCTGCAGGGGAGGCTAGGGAAGCGCCTCCTCAGTGTCCGCACCTGAGGCCTCCTGCAGCACCAGCTCAGAAAGCAGGGAGCATGGCTGCAGGTGGCGGATGGCTTTGGGAGTCCAGGAGAGCAAGTGGGCACCTCTGGGGTCTGCCAGGATGCTGGGCTGGCCTGGCCGTGCCAGAGTTGTCCCCTGGTCCCGAGGCTCTGCTTCCCATGCCCGCTCCTACACGCCCTGCAGAGCCACGCCCAGGAGCTCTCATCCTCCCTGTTCCACTCCAGTACGAGAGCTCTCCCTGGGAGCTGAGATCCAGGGGAATGCAATCCAGAAGATGGGTGGGGCAGGAAGCGACATGATCTGATGGTAAAATCATTGCATAAGCTCCCAGGCCCCCATGTGTCTGTAGCTTCACAATCAGCCCAAACCCCTTCGCTGTCACCAGAGCCTTCCCCTTTTCAGCCACACCAGCTGCTCCTGCTGTGTACCCTGAACCTTCTATGACCCTCTACTAATGCTCTGTCCCTCCCTTTTCCTTTATAAGATTGGCTTAATGTTCACTCAATTTATATATAATCACAATATTAAAGGGCAATTTGAAAATGCACACTAGAATCCCCTGCCCCCCTCACCCCCATTCACACTCAATGTACCTGTTTCCGTTTCTTAGTTCCCTTTGAGCTGTCATTCCATGCATTCCCATTTATACAAATGGGATTCTGGGCTTAGCTGTGTGCGGAACTGATGGGCAGTAATTCTCATGGCAGCTTGGGACTGAATGAAAGAGCTGTACTTGCAGGGTTAGGGACAGGCAGGAAAGACAGGGAGACTGATGTGTGAGCCCCCACCTGGAGAGCCAGGGTCTGTGAAATTAGGGCATACAGGAGAGGCTCAGGACTGGTGCCAAAAGGGGTGCAGAAAGAGGAAGAGGGCTGTTCTGGGTACACCGTGGCTCGGGGTCCTGAGGGATGCGGGTGACCCCGGGGCGGTGGTGTTCTCACCATGCAGTAGCAGGGGCTGGAGAATTTAAGCTGAGCTGACCTGGGCCTTGGGCCCAGTGAGACACTGAGGTCCCTGGTGACTTCCAGCAGGAGCAGGAGGTTTGTTGCACGCACAGGGGGAAGGTGAAGGGTCCTGCAGCCAGGAGAGCTGAGCTTGGAAACTGGGATCTATGTGACTGACAGCGATGCCAGCGCAGCCCAGGGGAGGCACAGTGTGTGGGCAGCGTGATTTTTGTTCTGTTTCTTCTTTTGATGGTGCTTCATAAACCCACTTCCATGCTGCTGTGAAATGTCTGCATTTGTCCTCTCTGTGGTCTACAATATGACAGTGGATATTAACATTGTCCTATTTTTGGCTACACTGATTGTTACTAATTGTTTTTCTCTTGTGAAGATGTGGTGGTTGTCTGCTCTTTATTTTATAGGCACATAGCTGCTGGAGCAGGGTGTGTGGGGGGCACATGTGGTTACAGCCAATTTCACTGAGAGGGCCCAGAGTAGCGGAGGGGAGGCGGGTGGAGGCTGGGAGCATGGCAATTAGGCTGACTTCATATGTTACAACAAACTCTGGTGACGTTTCTGAAAGGGCAGCAAAGTGCAAGGGTAGATCCCAAGTGAGAACAGAGAACCAGCCACTTTGGGCTGTGGGGACGAGAGGTTTCCCTGGGGGTGTGGTGGGGGGGGGGGGGTTCCATGGTGGGGAGTTCTCACAGCCCAGGATTCCCATTCAGCTGTACATACAGTCCACCCCATGAGGAAGGAAAACTGCCCACACCTTGTGCCTCTGTGGCACTGTGCCAGCATCATTGAAGGTGCTCAGTGAATGAATGAGTGAATGAATGAACAGATGAGATGGGAGCAGCTTATGTAACTCACACAGTCTTATCGCCGCTCCCAAGAAAGTTGTAATAGTCCCTCCTGGGCCCTGACTCCCTGCTGCAGAAGGAAGGGGTGTGGCTCCATGGCTGGGGGAGCCTGGCCCTGGGAACCTGTCTAGAGGGGCTGACACCCTGAGCTGTAACATCTCCCTCCTAACAGCTGTGGCCTGGGTGATTGGTCCCCAGGCACAGAGACCCCCAGCAAGCCTGCTGCCTGTGGCTGTACCTGAGCATAGATCACTGACCGCTGTATGATCACCTGTGATGTGCTCAGCTCCATTCTAGGGACAGGGGGACAGAGAGAGCAGTGTAGGCTATACTTCCTGTCTATAGGGAGTTTATAAACTAATGAGAAGATGAGCCATATACAGGCCACAGAGGACACATTACAAACAACACTACCACATCCCAAAGGAACGAATGACAATTAAAGGGGCCCCATCTGCCTGGAGAGTTGGGGAGATCGTACCCAGCCTGTGATCCCCAGGTTGTGGGGTTAATGTGACAACTGAAATGCTGCCTCACTGATGGCTTTGCCTTAATTGGCATTTTTCCTGGCCGGCTGAGCCCAGCAGGAAAGGAACCACCTCAGCGTCCCCAGGCTACATCACCTCCTGTCCGTCAGGGACCCCGGAGCTGAGCATCATACAGACAACACGGCAGAAACAACTCTTCATACTCATAAACAAGACTGTACTATAAATGTTCGTGTTTTACAAATTAATAAAATCTTACGTAGTAATGCCTAGGCGAACTGTGTTTCAAGGATGCATCTTGCAGCATTTATTTCTACAGCCATCGTTCTTCTGGCACTTAGAATCTGAACTACAGAATTAATCCTGAATATTACTGTAGAGATTATATTCTGGCTCCTTTTGCCAAGCCTGAGGGCTCTGGGCAGTGATTAGGTGGCAGTGTAGTGTAAGGATGTTAGTTAGGAGTGCCCTGGGGATTCAACTTCTGCAGGAGGTGGAGGGAGGGAGCGGGAAGGGCAGAGGAGCATCGCATGAGGCAGCCCAGACAGTGTCAGCCAACCCACTCCCTCTGTCCCCCTCCCCACCCCTGGGACCTCTGGAGCTGACATGGCCCCCTCAGGTTTACCCTATGCCTTTATACAGCCCCTGATGCCTCAGGCAGTCTCAGAATGTGGGCACCCCTGCATGGGCATGATTTTGGACCAGGTAAGTCTGCAGCCCAGGGGATCCTTAAAGGGCTGACTGCGACCACACTCCCAGGAGTGGGGCCACCAGACCTTCTTGAAGGGGGACCAGTAAGAATAGCAGTGGCCAGTACAGGGACAAGCAGGAGGAAGTCTAGAGCCAGGGGTGCATTCTAAGAATGCGTGCCACAGAGAACCCTTTCCCAGTGCGCTATGGGCAAGTGATCCGAGAGGGCTGTGCCAAGAGCAGAGCAGCGGGGGTGCCAGCGCCGGGCCGAGAGAGCACCTCGAGTGGCAGTGTGTGCTCCCGGGAGCTTTGCGAACTTGGCCAGGGCCACTGTTCGGCGGTACATCATTTTTATAACATTTGAGCTCCTCAAAGGATATCCATTAAAAGTTTACATACTGATGTTTTCTATTTCCTTTATTCCCTCTCATGCTGATTTCCCCTCTTTCCCTCATTTGTACCTGCTCCGATTTGATACTGTGAATATGGTAATTCTACCTACACTATCACCGATAAATGGACTTAATCTAAGAGCAGGCCAGGATTTTGCCAAAGACAGGTCTAAGAAGTTTCTTGTTAAATACACCTGGATACCTGGATCTTTAATTTACCCTTGACACCCTGGGTCTTGAAGACAGCCCTGGTGTGCCACCCGCCCCCTTCTCCCCATCAGAGCAGGGCTCAGCGCCCAGCCTGCTCCGTGTGACCACAGCGGCTCTTGAATCCAGTCATCTGAACCAGTTGTGGATTTATGCCTCCATTGCTCTCCACAAGACGCTGAGCTTATTTCCCAAATTCAGTTGCCCCCAGGGGAGATCCTGGCCATATAGATGCCCCCTCCAGCTCCGTGTCCCCGGGGACACCTGTCTGGAATGGGCCATTGTGATGCATCACAGTTTGTGCTGTCCAAATGGTGAAGGCCAACACTTAGAGGCTGGGCAGAGGGGTTCTCTAATTCAGTCCTCACAACAACCCTGTGAAGTTTCATCCCCATTTTACAAAAGCAGCACAGAGAGGTTGAGTACCTACTCAAGACCACAGCCTGGGACATGCACCCGGCCCTGATTCCAGAGCCTTTGTGTTAAGAGGCTGTGCCATGCAGTCCCAGCTCAGAGCACATCTGAGCCCTCCGCCCCCCCGTCCCCTGCCCTGACTCTGAGCAGCAGCACCTTCCAGACCACGTAGCTGAGGGTAACACTCGAGGCCATAGAATCTTGCTTCATTCTCAAAGTCTGGTCTTAACCGGGTAAACGGTATGGACTTTTGGACGGTAGAGACCAGAGAGCTGGGGCCTGGCGGGGCACAGAACACAGGAGGGGCTGCCTTTGTACTTGCTGATGAGGCATCACCTGCAGGGGCCCCGCTGGCTGCTGGGAAGGCCCTGTGGGCCAATGTTTCTGGTCCCAGGGCCCCACCCATCCTCTCCTGGCTCCCCCAAGGAGGCTCACTGGGCCTGGCCTTTCATCCCAGCATGGGCTCCAGTTGGCTGAGGCTCAGCCCCTCTCCTTGGTCTGGCTCTGCCAAGAGTTCACCACCGTGTTATTGAAAAGGCTTCCAAGAGCTGGAGGCCAGGTTCACTCAGAGGGTGCACCGCGGGAGAGGGAGGAGGGGGAGGGGTGGGGAGAGGGAGTGCCCCTCAGCAGGGAGCCCTGATAAGGGGAGGCTGGAGGAGGCAGTGGAGCTGAGGACCCACATGGGGTGTGCACGAGGGCCGGCCAGGGGTGGTGCCCAGCCCAGGGGCCCACAGCCCCAAGTTCTGAAGCACCCCTGAAGCTCCAAGTCAGTGTGTACTCCATTAGTTTTCCAATCCCCAACATCCACCTCCTGTCTATTTTTAGCCCAGCTTGTCCTTTCAAAGCCCCTGGTTCTTCTGCAGTGCACCCCAACTGACAGTCCTCCCCCTGGCACCCCCGTTCTGCTCATTCGCTTTCCACTCAATTCACTCCCACAGCACCTTGGCCAATTCAGTACCCAGGCTCACAAGAAGGTATCATTGTGCTTGATCAAAGAGCCTCTAGGGGGTCCCCATTCCCCCATGAACTGCCCATGATGATTTACTTTGCTTCCTCCTCATCCTGAAGTCCCACCATTAGAAATGTGTGCCCACAGGCCTCCTCTTTCAAAGACAGGCACCCCACGAAGGGGGCGACACGGCAGTCAGTGTCTTATGCTCCCCAATGTGAATTAGTGTAAAGAGTTGGCTTTCTCCTTATAACTAGGTCGGATCATCAGAAAGAGAGGATGAAGCAAGAGCTCTGAAGGGATGCTAAGAGCTGGGGGTGGGTGGGGGTGATTTGGGAACACAGAGGGATTCCTAGATGGGCCCGTGGATTTGAGCAGTAAAAGAACAGCATGAAAATGCCAGGGGAAAAAGTTTATTGTAAATGTCTGTTCTGCTGACTTCTGCAAAAAAAAAAAGTCAAAAGGGAGGCATGAAAAACTCGAGGTTAAAGACACACTCAGGGTGGCTCATAACTCCCCAGTGTCCCTGTCACCTGTTAGAACCCCGAAGCTTACACAGTGAACATTCTTAGAGTGGAGCTTTCACTGAGGGGACACACACACACACACACACACACACACACACACACACTCCAAAGGAAAATACAGCAATGCCCAGAAATCTCCCCCAAGTCTGTTCCCTTCCCAACTGCCAACCAAGGAGACCTCACTGATCAGTGGGAGGTGGCAGATCAAGCCTGTTTCCTTTCATTGCAACTCCTGCCTTCTAGAATTTCTCCTCCTCTGCAGGTCCAGGCCACAGAGACATTAATCCCTATTCAAATGCATCTTCAAGGTTCTTCCTTCATTAAAAAAAAAAAAATCTCTCAAAACACCCCAAAGCAGCGAATCTCATGTGATCTGTGTGCATTCACCAGCGAGGGAGGGAGAGCTCCGGGCCTCACCTGGCCCCTCTTGTTGGAAGGCAGAAATGCGACCCTTCCTTCCCTCCTCCGCCCGCCCCCTCCCGCCAACAGCTTTAATAAACAGTGATTATTTCAGCCCTCAGAGCACAGCTGTCCTGTGAATTGTCCAGTCAGGGTTATGGGGTGGGAGCCAAGGGCTGGAGCATGGAGCTCAGATCTCTGAATAAACCGGCCCTTCCTCCCTCCCTCCCCCTTCCCTCCCTCCCGCCAGCCTGTTCCCTAGCAGGTGGGAGTTAAGGAGGAGAGTACAGCTCTGAGACCAGGGATGACAGAAGCATTTTTTGAGCAGCCTGCTGAGGGTAGAGCCCCAGTGGGAGAGGGTGGGGGAGCAGAGCTTGCAGACAGGGTTGGAGGTGGGGTGGCTCTCCCTACCTGCCATGAATTTGGGCCTCTCCCAGACCCCCTTCATTCAAATCAACAAGCCCTGAAATTGCACCTCCAGGCATTAGCCTCAGGCTGGCTGCCTCTCTGGTTAAGATGTGCTGGCACATTATTCGAGGATAGAAATGGAGTGTGAGTCAATTTGTCATTTATAGGATGTATTTGGGAAATATTGGTAAAATGGATAAATAAAAGAATGAACAAATAAAAGGAAGGAAGGAAGGAAGGAAGGAAGGAAGGAAGGAAGGAAGGAAGGAAGGGAGGGAGGGAGGAAGGAAGACTCTGGGCTACTATTAGAAATAGAAGAAAATGCCCTAACCAGTTTGAGTCAATGGATAGAGCGTCGGCCTGTGGGCTCAAGAGTCCCAGATTCGATTCTGGTCAAGGGCATGTACCTTGGTTGTGGGCACATACCCAGTGGGGAGTGTGCAGGAGGCAGCTGATCGATGTTTCTCTCTCATCGATGTTTCTAACTCTCTATCCCTCCCCCTTCCTCTCTATAAAAAAAACAAAACAATAAAATGTATTAAAAAAAAATAGAAGAAAAGGAGGAAAGCTCTGAGAGTCTCGGGGCAAATGGGTTGCATGCCACCAGGGGGTTGGGAGAAGAAAAGGGTGCAAGTCAATTTCCACCACATCACCCATGCACCTGGCCAGCCAGGGCAGCCCAGGCCCTGCCCTCAAAGAGCATGACTCCTTTATCAGTAACTTCCATTTGTGTGGCTCCTGCTAAGTCCTCCTCCAAAAAGTCGGGACAATTGTCCTTGGAAAATGTGACACTCAGAATTGTCATAGACGAACTCTAGACACCGTCTACTCAAGGGTGCTCTGATTTTTTTTTTTTCCCCAGCAGCAAGAGCTTCCTTATGCAAATAAAATTTTGTAAGAAAACAGACCCACACAGACCTGCTCTGCTTGAATCAGCTCGGGGATCCCTTTGGAGAACATCAATCTAACCCAACGCCTCTGGAGGCCCAGAGAGGTCAACCTGTGCTCTTCCTCATAACCTCCACTGGTGCTTGGTCCCCTCCTCCGCTGAGAGTCTACTTCAGTACTTCTTGAGTGGGGCCTGGACACCTGTTAGCTTTTTAAAGGGTTTCATAGGTGGTTATGACCTATAGCCAGGTTTGGAAATTCCTGGATGAAGTACTAGGTGAAGAGTTCATGAGTAGCAGAGCCTGATGTCAGCTGCTCATGGGGTCCTACAGGCCAAATTCTATGACAAAGGTTTCCAAGAAGCTGTTGGGTCTGATTTCTGGCACTGAGGTTTGCTGATATTGAACATAAGGCCACAGAATGGACACAGGACTCCAGCATGTTCTGGTGAAAGGGTAGTTCTTTGTAATCTGTCACGGCGTCTCGAGCGAGTTGAGTCTCCCTGTACCGCTTGGCTCATATGTACCTCTGCTAAGAGTGTTACCCCAGTCAGTCCACAGCTATAACAATGGGATAAAATTATTTCACCGTGGAGCTGAAGTACCAGTGTAACGTGGAACCCCCAGCCGCATCAAGCAATTCGGTAAATCAATGGATCTTGCCAGCAGCTCAAGGCCCCAACAAGAAAGGGACCAGATGGCCTTGCATGGATCGGCTGCTACCTGGCTAAGATGTCAGGGCTCTCCAACAGCTTTCTTTGTGGCTCCAAAGGAGTGATTCAAGGGAATAATAAGGTTAGAATTGCATTCAAGTCTCCACTCAAAGTCCCAAACATTGAACAGCACATCTAAGAATGTCACATTCATTCCCCTTTAGGTCAATTTCTTTCCTTCCTGGGCCCTGGCTTTTCAGCAGCAGCTGCATCTGGATAGAGGAGGGCTGAGGGAGTGGCCCCACAGCCAGACCTCTGGAGCATCTGCACATTCCTCAGGAAAACAGAACGAGAGCAGCAAGGCCGCATCAGACTATGCGACCCGTCCCTGTTCCATAGAAACGTAGGGGAAAACCTGGTGAGAGCTCTGGGACTTGCAGGGGAAACACCAAAGGCATGGCAAGCAAATATGATGAAGCTGATCCCAGAAAATTTCTTGGTGTTGCTTCCTTGAGCATATAAACCCTTTGAAAATGGGATGGCTATAATAAAAAGGCGAATATTATCAACAAGTGTTGGTGAAGATGTGGAGGAACTAGAATCCTCATACCCTGCTGATGGAAATGTGCAATGGTGCAGCCTCTGTGAAGACCAGTCTGACAGTTCCCCAAATGCTAGAACAGACTCACCATACGGACCCAGCAAGTCCACTTTTAGGAACATCTCCAAGAGGAATGCTAACCTACGTCCACACAAACACTTGCACACAAATGGTCAGAGCAGTATTTTCTACAAAAGCCAAACATGGAAACAACCCAAACATCTATCCACTGATAAATAAAAGGTGGCATAGCCACTCAGGAATACTGTTCAGGTATCGAAAGAACTGAAGCACTGACATATGCTACAAAGTGGATGAATTTTGAAAACATGCGAAGTGAAAGAAGTCGGTCATTATGGACCACACACTATATGACTCCATTGATGTGAAATGTCCAGAATAGGGAGATCTGTATAGAAACAGAAAGCAGATTACTGATGACCTAGGACTGGGGATTTGGGGTGAAATGAGGAGTGACTGTATATGGGGATGGGGTTCTTTCTGGTGTGATAGAAATATTCTAAAATTAATTGTCATAACGGTTGCACAACTTTGTATATGTACTAAAAACCATTGAATTGTACACTTTAAATGGGTGAATTGTATGGTATGTATATTACATCTCAATAAAACTGCTCTTGAAAAAAAAACAAAACTTAGAAAAGGTCCTGTTATTTAGGTTCTGCTTAACAGAGGCATCCCTAGGGCTTAAGGAAGGTAGGTGTCAACAGGAACTGGAGTCAAGGTCACGACTCCAGTAACCTTTCCCAGTAACTTCACAAAGACCCATGGGCCAACCTGTTATCTCCAGAAACGACTTAACAGAACTGTCAGCCAGAATCCACAGCTCAAAAAGCAAGAGCCTGGATGTATGTGTGCATCTACGTGTGCGCAGACAAGGCAGAATTTTCCATAAGGTCAAGTTCATTTCTGTGCTATCATTTGGGAGGGTCACGTGTACATTTGTTTCTGGTTTGTATTCAATTTGAAAAAGCCGACACAGATCGGGTGTTCTATTATTAGGCATTTTCCCAGTTCGGTGTCTCAGCGTTGTCCCACTCAGTCTGCCCAGGAGATGGACGGACTTCTTGACTAATGCAGAACAACCTGCCCTGGTTCCTGCCCAAGGAGGGGCCGGCTTCGGTGTGCCAGCTTCCCCGTTCTGCATCCCATGTACCCAAGCCAGGCCACCAGGCCACCGCTGGGGAAGATCTCCTGCCCCCAGGGGAAGCTTCCTTCTCACTGGATGGCCTCCTGCATGGTGGAGGGGAGCAGGGGGACAGAGAGAAAGAAGGAGGCCCACTCTGGCTGGTTCTCTTCCAAGAAAGGCCCAGATGGAGGGGCCTTCCAGATGGAATAAAAGGAAGTCTGAGAGGAGAGAGCACGCATTCCTTTTTCTCAACAAAGACTCAAGAGGTACAGAGGGAAAGTTAAATTATGCTGCAGTTTTGCTCCACTGGAGATAAACTCTCCCTTCAAAGGAATTACCCAGCTCACCCCATCATGGTACCTCGGGGTCTATCAGGATTCAAATTTATTAAGCAATGACATAAAGAATGCATTGTATAAAGGGCCTATTTCATCACCCCATCCCCCAAGCTTTTTTTTTTTTTTTTTGCTAAGTCATGAGAAGTCCAGCAAGTTAAAAACCAAAATAAAAACTAACAAGTGCACATACTCACTCACAGATGGAAAAAAAAAAAAATGGTTCGTGGAAGTTGCTATGAGGTGGGCGGCTCCAGAAAGGAAAAACACAATCTCTGACTAATATGAAGGAGACTCCAAATTGCTCTTGGCAATGATCTCTCATCCCCAGATTCTCCTCCCTCTATGCATCTCCGCAGTTCCCAGCCACAGGAAAACAAACCCAACAGCCCTCTCCCTGGCCCAGCCTGGAGCGCTGCACGGCTGAGCAAGGCCTGAGCGCACAAACATCCCCACGCAACGCGATGACACCTGAGTCCCTACTGTAAACACCGGGCAGCTGGCAGCCGGGGGGCTGTGATCTTGTGATTTTTTTATTATTATTATTATTTTTTAGAAAGAAGGAGGAAAACTGTTCTCCCTGAAGGAGCTGGTGTCAATGCTGAAGAAGGAAGGCCCTGAGCATCACTCAGCTGGGTTTCGCTTGAAGGCAAGATTTATCAGTGCACCTTCCACCAAAGTGAGGGCTAATTTTAGAGGTAGTTATCTTATACCTATTATACCACTCGAGATGGAAGGAAAGTTAGCAGGCCAAATGTCCCGGAATATTTATGGCTGTTCAGTCTCAGAGATCCCTCCGAGACCACTTTATTAGGACAGATATGTCGGGTCAGCTGAAAGGGAGATGGACAGGAGCTTTGGGAAATGGCATGGTAAGTGGGGATACTGTATAAGCGAATGGAGCATCGTCTTTTCAGATGAGCCCTAAAATGTGCTGGCTGGCTGGTGTGAGGTGCTTTGAGAACTGTGGATGGTCAAGAGACCTGGGTTCTAGAACTGGCTTTGCTACCAAGTCTTATGGACATGGACAAGCTTCGCCTATGCTAGGATGAGGGCCCCAGAGCTGCGGCCCCAGGCCTGCAAGTGCGGCAAGTCATCATGCCACTGAGGAACATGGCTGGTGCATTAGCAGGGTGATCGTGGGGGTGGGGGGAGGGTGGAGAGGAGAGTCTCCACCCAGCTGGCATTGGTCCAGACAGGAGACTGTCTTCTTGGAGCCTGCACAGGGATGCGCCCAAACTAAAGGCCCATCTTGGAACCCACAATCATAAACCAATCATCTGAAGAGCAGGGGCTCACACAGCTTCATGGACACCATGTGTGCTTCACAGTGTCCCCTGGAACTGGGGATGAGTCCTCCTGACTATAGCACGGGGATAGTTCATCCTTCCAACTGCCCACCCTCCTCTTCACCCAGGCCCCTGCTGCTTCTCCTTCCTCATGGAAATGCTTTTTAACACCTTCCCACCTACGGTCTCATTCCATTCACTCAATCAATTCCCATTGAAGGAAGTGCTATTACTATTACTATCCCCATTCACAGAGGCCAGGGACCAGGTCAGTCTTCTTACTGATGTCTGCTCAGCATTTAGCATGGTGCCTGGAACCACACATTAGACAATGCAACCATTGCCAAATAAATGATGGATTAATTGAATGGAAAGAGATGGAGGTTCAAAAGGTTAATATTCTGGTAACACTTACATACTATTTTTAAAGGAGATTTTTATTGACTTTTAGAGAGAGAAGAAGGGAGAGGGAGAGAGAGAAACATTAATGTGAGAGTGAAAGATTATTTAGCTGCCT
This sequence comes from Plecotus auritus, assembly GCF_963455305.1. NCBI lineage: Eukaryota > Metazoa > Chordata > Mammalia > Chiroptera > Vespertilionidae > Plecotus > Plecotus auritus. Next base: position 12,114,789 of record NC_137782.1, on the reverse strand, counting down.
CCTGCACAACCCCCACCAGGGATCGAGCCTGCAGCCCAGGCATGTGGCCTGACTGGGAACTTAACCAGCAACCCTCCGGTACATGGAACAATGCCCAACCAACTGAGCCACATCAGCCAGGGCCATACATACTATTTTGTGTTGTGCTATAATTACACCAGATTCTTGTCTCCCCAACTAAAGTGTAAGATTCTAAAAGATTGTGGTATAATGGGTAGCTTTGATTCCCAGCTCTATCACTAGCTGGGGCAACTTACTTAACTTACCCTTTGGGCCTCAATTTCCTCATCTGCAAAGTGGGTCTAGTGATTCCTATCTTAAAGGTTATGTGGGTTAGAGGTGATAATGCATGCCAAGCCCAGTGTCTGTCTGGCACAGGGTAGGTGGCCCCTGCATGGCCCATCCCTTTCCTCCCTGCCTGTCTCCTCTGGTTTATCTCTCAGCACTGACACAGCAGGCTAAGCCTTGAGTTCCACCACCTAAGCTGGTGGCCTTAGGGCCCATGTGGCACAGGTGTCCCCAGGGTTCTGTGTAAGGAGCACTGACCTTGCCTGGCCCCCCTCATTTCCTTGTGTATAAATTGGGGTGATGAGGACACTGGTGAATGCCATTGCACGGTCCTCAGTGTGGTAGCTGGGGGGAGCTTGGGAAAGTACCAGACACCACACTCTGAGAAACCGAGCACAGGCAGGCTGACCCCAGCCTGACTTGGGGGAGAGTAGGTTTCTTTCCCCTTTCAGTCCAGGTTGGGCCTTAAGGGGACAGGGTGGCACCCTGGTTACGTTGCTTTCCTGAAGATCTAGCCAAAGGAGGTTCCTGAACCCTTTTAATCCCCAGGACTTAACTGGGTGAAGGAGTGGAGCTGAAACTTGAACCTGGCAGGGCCTGGCCCTTCCTCCCGCTCCCCTTACACAAAATCTTCTTTTGAATCTGGAGATATCTACCTGATTGTTTCAACCACCTCCTTTACATGTTCAAACTTTTACATTTAGAAGGACTGGAAGGGGTACGCCACTAGTGGGCCAATGAATCGCGGGAATGAGGCTGCCTCCGGTGCAGAGTCCAGTACCAGGGGTTAAAAGAAAGAGGGCACCGTCCCATCCCCTGCCTGCCAGCCTACAGCCAGGACAACAGAAGCCAGAGACTGGGACAACGGAACCACACGCTCCCCGCCCCCCCTCACCTCCCCACTGCGTTAAGACTACTGCCCCAGGACCGGATGCCCTGAGCTGGGATGCCAGGGGGTTCCAGCTCTTTCCAGAGCCCTTCCCAGGCCAGCCCTGCAGCCGCTGCGCCCAACTGCAGGGAACCAGGTGCTCCGGATCGTGAGGCGGGAATGGGAGAGCACGGAACCCGTCCCTGTCCCCCCACCCATCACTTCTCCTTCAGGCCGCCACGGAGCCCGGAGACCCCAGCTTGACTGGATTGCCTTAGAGGGAGTTGGCACCGCCCACCCAAAGACGGTTGGAGCGCAGGGAGGGGTCCCCCATCCACCTAGCTCAGCCGGCGATTCAAACTCGGGGCGCCACGGGACTCCCTCCGGCTCGCGAGAGAGACTTCTGCCAATCCTCCTCTTCAATTTCTGCCCTTATCCGGACCTCGGCTGGAGCCAGAAGTCGCCATGGCTTCTGCCCGCCCCGCTCCCCGCCCCGCCCCCCAAGTTTTGCATCTGACCATGGGGAGGACTAAGCTTTTTCTGAGGGGGTAGGATTTAAACTAACAATGTATTTGCACCATTACCTTCCGGGGTGCCTCTCGCACTCGCACCCACAAAGCCTGCCCGAGAGGCCGCGGGTAACCAGAAAGCAGGAGAGTTGCTTCGCGCTGAGTTCAGGTTCTTTCTCGCATTGCATTTCGCTAGGAGGTACGCGCGCCGTACGCCCCCATCAGCTCTAGGGCTCAGCCCTGGGCTCCCTAGCACTCCCGGCTCCAGCTCGGGCACGGGTTTGAATTTCTCGCAGACCCTGCCCAGCGAGCGCCAGAGGTGGCCACCACCCCGCCCCAGGATCCCCGCTGTGGGGAGCTGAATGCCCGCAGCGCTGGAGGTGGGGGCGCAGCCGCCGGGCGCCCGCGGTCTTTCCGGGACTCACACAGGGCTTCCTCCCCACCCCCATTCCACGCCTTGGCCGCCTGGTTCCCCGGAACCTCATCACATCCCTCTCCCCACCGAAGCCGCCCGAGACCCACCTGGCTGCCCCGGGGACGTGGCGCTAGTGCCCGGGCCAAGTCCAGAGCGCGCCCTGGTCCCAGGCTGGGATCCGCGCAGCGCTGCCGAGGCGCCTGCTGCAGCCTGCAGAAGCTGTCATTGATTCGCGCTGGGCGAGTTAAGCCATCCCAGGAGTGGTTTTGAGAAAGCACTCCCACCCCTCCCTCCAACCAGAAGTATTTGGCAAGCAGCCCCTTTCGTCCACCTGTACTGCGAGCGCAGGATAAGGACCGATTCACCAGTGGCGCTTAAGCCTCACTTTACAACATGCAGATTAATCTCCTTCGAAAAGGTAAAGCCGAAAAGAAAGCACGGGTGGTGGCAGGTCTCCCCTCCCCAAACCACCCCTTTTCTTCTCCGTTTATTTTTTCTCTACTACTTCACAAAATGCCTTACCACTTATCTCAAATCAGGGCCGGCTTTTTATTATTATTGTTTTATTCAATTCTGCGTGTCTTTTATTTTTAGAGGCAATTTTATTTCCATTTGCCTGAAATCTGAGCCCAATAAAATTACTAGAATTATGTTTTCTCCTTAAAGGGTCGTGAGTGTAACTTAACCAATTCAAACACCGCGCAGAAAGCATCAAGTGGCAAATAAGAGAGACACGCAGGAGGGAAGCACAGAACTGCAGCCTCTCCAGCAGGGCTGTCCAGCGGGGCTTGGCCCAGGGGGAGTTGGAGTCCCGAGGCCCGAGGTGGGGGGCGGGGGGCCTGGACACGCCTCTCCCAGCAAACACACAAATCATACAGGCTCTTCTCTGCTTTGTCCTGGGTCTAAGACTGACTCAGAAATGCCAACCAGAGACCCAACAGTTCACTTTGGAGGTGGGCCGACTGCCCATCACAGAGAGGTGCTCCTTAAAACCCCTACAGCCAGAGGGGAGGCTCCAGCGGCTGCCAGTTCCCTTTCCACGAACTGACCTTATCTGGGGGATCCACCATTAACTCCTTGGTACTTAGGCGGAGTTCCTCCCCGGTGACCACTGCCTTGTGCGCCAGAGAATCAGCACAAAGGAAAGAGAGGCCTGGCCTTCTGTGGCCTCTGCCACTCTTCCATGCACAGGCCATGAGCTTAAAGCACCCCAAAAGCCAAAGGTCCATAAAAGCCAAGAACTGGGCTCTGATTTGCAGAACCCCAAGACTGAAATATCTCCTCCAACAGGTGCCCCCCCCCCGCCCCGTGCCTGAAATCCCAGTGTTAGTGATTCATTCCATTGTGGGGCACACCCTGCTCAGAGCCTGTGCCAGGCTGGCAAAATTGCTTCAGTAAGGCAGGAAGGGTCTCTCTCTCTGTGATTATAAAACTGTCTATAGCCATGGGCCAGGTGGGATGGGGGGGTGGTCCTCCACAGGGGCCAGACCCTCCTTGCTACAGTGGGAGAGCTATGAATGGCATCATGAGAGGACAGAGGCTTGGAGTCAGGGAGGGTGGGAAAGGGGTGCTAAATCAGGGAATTGGGCACTGAAGGTCAGAAGGGGAGGCCCTTAATCAGAACAGGTGGACAGTTTCCAAAATCGGATGACTCCATAGCTTTTTATCAAAACCCACGTACTCCCGGAACACCCAAGACAAAGAATGAAAAGTCAAATCCCTTTGTTCACAATGTCACTTATTAAATGTCCAATCAAGGGTAACTCCACACTCTGCTCCCAGACCAGGTAGATAAAGGTGCCAACACATGACCGGATGGAATCAGTACCAGCCCAGAAGAGTTTGTTGTGTACCACAGCGGTTTGCCTCAATGGCCTGGGTGGAGGTGGGTGGGGTGGGTACAGTGGGGTGCCGCCCTCGGAGCCTCCTGTGTTGTGGGGAGATAAAGCACAGTGGGCTGATCAGTGTGGGGCTGCACTGTGAGGGGTCCATTAAGGACCAGGGCACTCATTCTGCAGAGCAGACAAGGAGCCCAGAGCAGTTATGAAGACAGGGCTCATCCGGAGAGGGCTCCACGGGGTGGGGTAGGCAGGCCAGGAAGCTTTTGCTGCTGGGAGCAGGAGGGCATGTCAGGTGGGGGAGGAAAAGCTGGGGGAGGGGGCAGTTGGCTTGGTTTAGACAGTTCTCCCAGTGGATAAAGTATCAGGCTGGGTCTGCAGGGTGAAACCAGTTTATGGAAACAGCTTCCGGCTGAAAGGACAGAGTGCAGGGCAAGGCCTGCTAAAGAGGGAGGGAGGATTGGAGCACCTCTTTCAAACCCGGTTGGAGCTGGCTGTGTGCAGAGGGGATGGTGGAGGAGGGAGGCTGCAGGGAGGGGCTGGGGGAGAGTTGCAGGGCCCAGCCCAGCCTGCCCCAGGCGGCCCCTCCTAGTGGGGCTCCAGCCCCTGGACCTGAAGGAGTTTCTGAGTAGGCCAGTGGGTGGTGCCAAGGCTGAGGATTCTGCTGCCAAGAGCCTGGGGAGAGCTGGCCACTGTCCAGCCCACTGGCTGGGTCCTACAGTGGACAGTGAATGTCATTCCTCCCTCCCCTTTAATCACCGAGTATGTATGCCCTGTTGGGACACACCCTTCCGAATGGCTCTGGGCAAAAAGTAGGGAGCCCCGCCCACCACCCCTCCAGCCTCACCTCCCTGTTCTCAGCCCCGAGCCAGCTGCCTCCTGGGAATAGGACCATAAAGGAGACACTCTCAAAGCCACCCACAGAAGGGGCTCTGGGCAGGCCAGACTAGATCTGCTATTGTGCATTTCCTTTTGGGATGTGGTCCCTTCCTAGGCCCTCTTTGGCCTCCTCCCTCTTACTCACTCTCCCCTGCTCACCCCTCCTTCCCGCCCCACCCCCCTCCCGGGTCAGGTCAGTCTGAGCACTGGGAAACAGGCTGGCTTACAAGCGCCTGGCTTTTCACATCTGCCTCCAAACCCACAACTCACTCTTGTTCCAGGGAGGATGAAAGCTCCCACTGCAACCGCCAAACCTGGCTCAGAAGCTGAACAGAAGCACAGTGAGCAAATCTGCTCCGGTCTTCACCTGGAATCTTAGGGCCCCTGGGCGTCCGCTGTGACCCAGGCACCCAGATGACTTCTGGAGGAGCCCATGCACACACCCAGAAGGTCTAGATGTGCCTGTATCAAGAGGTGGGTGCAGAGATGATCCTTGCAACCTAGAAATAGTCATAACTAATATCTACTAAGGATCTACCCCTCACTTACTCCTTGCAACCACCCGATGAGGTAGATTCTCTTCTTTCCCCTTTTTTTCTGATGAGGAAACAGACTCAGAGAGGTCTTATCACTTGTTCAAGGTCACACGGCTTGATGAATCAGAAAAGTGAACGTGACACCTGGGCCTTTACTTTGCTGATGCGTGCCTCAGTTTCTCCACCTGCTAAACAGGCAGGGTGGTGACCCTTACTGAACCGAGAGGCTATTATTAGCCAGGAGGAGGCTGAGATGGGGGCTGGACTTTGGTAAAGGGCTCGAGCAAGTGTTCCCTAGAGAATGCACACAGGACTGGGCTTGAGTGTTACTCAAGCCGGAAACTCAGAGTCACCCTTGCTGCCTCCCTCTCCTTCCCACCCCACACCCCGCCCAGCCAATCCATCCATCTGTAAGACTATCTCCAAAATAGATCTCCCAGCCGCCCTCTTCCTGCCACCTCCTCCACCATGCCCTAGGCCCAGCCACCACCCCCTTTCATCTCAGCTTCTGCAGGGGCCTCATAACTGGTCCCACTGTCCCATTCCTGTCCTGCTCCTTCAGCCCAGAGCCACACGGCTGCCCAAAGAATCGTCTTACAATGTTCATTTGGTTGTATCACAGGCACTTCAAATGCAACCTAAACTGTCCTGCTTCCCTCTGCACACTCACCTCTGGCTCCCACCTCCACCTCCAGTCACTGGCAGACATTCCCGAGCTCCTTTTCCTGCCTGTTGTGAGACTTCACATGTGTGAATTCATCGACCTGACATGCTGTCCCCCTACATCAAGTCCTGCAGAAATGCTACTTCCTCCGAGAGGCCTTTCTTGACCACCACAGATAAATTAGGGAGCTTCTCCCTACCCCATTACCTCATTCAGACCCTCATGCAATTTGCACACCTTTATTTAACTACATGCTTACATTGAATTATTTTTGACATCCCTCCCCCTAGAATGGAGGCTGCTTGTGGGCAGGGACCTCATATATCTTTTGCACCGTTTGTGCATGGTACAGAGTAGGCCTCTGGCAAATATGTGCAGGACAAAGGTTTGCTGAGAGAACTCCAGATCCAGGAGATAGGAAGAATGGAGCTAGCCCTGGCTCTGAGTCTTCGGGGATGTCCTATGCCCTCCAGATCCTCAGCTTTACCCTCTGTAAACGGGGTCAAGGGATGAGATGACCAAGAGCCCTGCCACGTCTGCTGCTCTGCAGTCAGCTTGGCCTTCGCTCTCTGAGAACGTGCAGGGGCCACTCAACCAGCAGGAAGAGAATCCTGGCTATAATGCACTTGAGATGGCTTTGAGAAGGCTTCACTGTTGTTGCCCTGGTGACTTGTTAGAAAAATCAGCTTGTGAGAACTGAGGCTTTCTCGGGGCTATAACCAGCCCACAGCACCTGCTGCCACACCAGCAAGGGGACCGAGCCTTGTCCAGAGAAAGCAGTTCCTACCTCGGGCAGAACCAGCACAAGACCAAGTCAGGGCTGATTCCACTTGGGGATGTCCACCCCAACAGCCAGGTTCCCCCAACCCACCAGGTCTGAGGGTCCAACCTTCAACGATGTCAACTTCTGTTCACATAGTGCCTTCGTGGCATTCTAAACCTGTTATCCTAGTTGACCTGCATGGCAACCTGAGACGGGACCAAGAAGGGATCCCCCCTCCACCGCCCCCCAACACACACTTTGCAGATGAGGAAACTAAGACCCAGATTAAAAAATGAGTGAGTGGCAGAATGGAGACCTTTGACATTAAGGATGAAAAACTCTAGCGAGATTAATTCTTTCAAAAACTTTAATATAGGGATATATAATTTTAAGATAATAATATATGTGAAATGTATTTGAAAAAAATATGTATATGAAATTCTCCCATCTTAGAGGAAATTTGTGAGATAGGCTAGTAGTTGTAGCATCATAGCAATTCAGGGCAGTTGGTCTCAGCCTCCCTCTCCGTCTCCCTCTCCCTGTCTGGAGTAAACAGTCCACACTGCATTGACCATGGTTTTTATCTGACATCCAAACTTTGAGAGAAAACTCAGCCGTCTGCAGCAAGAGGAAGAGGTGGCACTTGGGCACGCGGCCCCCCAGCTTCCAAGCCCTCGCCACTCTGAAGTCTTCTGTTTGTACTATTGTCACAGGGGTCTTGACTGCAATCCTGAGGCTATCACTTTGGTCCACAGATCAGATTTCACGGAAATGCATTAAAATGCAGATCGGGAATAACAACTCATTGCTGTTCAGCATGGACAGCAGAGGAGCTACAAATGGAGTCTAAGCAAGGTGTTAACAGACCTTCACACGGTGGCAAAGGTTACCTAGGCCTGTTAGAGGCCAGTGCTCCACACATGACTAACACTGTACTTTAGGGGGCAGACCCAGTCATCCGGAACCCACCCCCCTGGCAGTTTGCCCAGTGCCTTGACCAAACTCCTCCATTTCTTCAGGAGGTGATCCAGAGAAGCCGAGTGCTGTGACTGCCTGGCCTCTGACTACCGTCCTGTGGGAGCTGGAGGGTGAGGCCCAGAGGGGAGGCCCTGAGACTGGAGCTGCCTCCCCCTCTCAGGTGCAGGGAGACCAGCCAGAGCTTGTCCTGACCTCGGAGGGTGGTGCTGGCGGAGCAGAGGTGCACGGATTGTTCTCTGTGGGGGAAGTGAGGGGAAAGTACCTGCCTGATTGGGGTGCAGGAAGGACTCCATGCAGGGCTGGCTGCACAATAGACAGGGTGAGGGAACAGGGTCCCAGCCTCTGCTCACAGCCCGAGGGCCCTGTGGCTGCCAGGGCCTCACCCTCCTCCCAGATTATACTGGGTGGCGCAGTCAGGCACCCACAGTGGGAGGAGGGAGCGTGCTAAGAGCTTCAGCTAGACCTAGCTGGGGCTCTGGGTGACTGGGCCTGTCACCACCAGAGCAGGCTGGGAGCCTGAGAGAAGGAGACAGCTCAGCCAGGACCTGGTCCAGGGGGTGGGGCACCGGCTGGGAAGGAGGTGTGACTACCAGCCAGAGGAAGCACTTCTATCCTCCCTTTCTTCCCTCTGCCCTACTCCCTCCTCTCTTCCCTCCATAGGTCTGTACTGATTGCCTTTCTGTGTCTCCCGCCCCCCCCCCCCCAACTGCTCTAGGCTTTAGCTATAATGTGGTAAACACAAGGGCATCTCCTGGCCCCCAAGGAGGTGACCTCTTGCAGGGGAAAGACAATAAACAGATAACCATCTACCATGAAGTCAGATGCATGAGGCCAAGTCACTGACCCACATAGAGTGAGGACATGGGGTTGAGGGTGGCACGTGACTTGCCCAAGGTCACACTGCCACAGGATACTGTCTACCTGACTCCTTGTCCAGTGTGCCCAGAGCTGTCCCTCTTCCTTAGCATAATCACTGGATTTACCTGCAAAGCAAGGGGAGGATTTAACTCTGTGCTTCTAGAGAAACTTTTTAAGGGGATATTTATACACAGAAAACAAACAAAAACAAAACAAACCCCCAAAACAATAACTAAGAACCTCAATCTAGACCAGCCTTGGGCAAACTATGGCCGGCGGGCCGGATCCGGCTATTCTATCCGGTTCTCTTGCTCCCCACTCCGCTCCTTTACTTTGAATTTATATTAGTTCACACAAACACTCCATCCATGCTTTTGTTCCGGCCCTCCGGTCCAGTTTAAGAACCCATTGTGGCCCTCGAGTCAAAAAGTTTGCCCACCCCTGATCTAGACAAACAACGAACTCACCTAGTATTAAATGACACTCGCATGACAGGACCCTGTGGGTCTAGGTCACCTGGGGATCTGAGGTCCAGGCTCTCCTCGCTGCACACTCTGGCCTTGACCCAAGTTCCCTGTGGTAAATATTTAAATATTGAGAAAGTTGGCCTGTCCCTCCAGAGTCCCTGCAAATGTGTGAGGGCCCCATTACCCAATCAAGTTATTGGGATCTTTGAGGCATAACAAATACTTCCTGAGTGCCCAGTTGTCCCCTCACTGGCATGTGACACCCCCCTGGTGATGGTGATGGGGAAGACGAGGAATGGGCTCTGTGTGTGTGCAGGCCTGCTCACGTGGGTGTCCTGGTGAGGAGGACCGGTGAGGGGAAGGCTGGCAGATGGGCTGGGGGCTGACTGCCAGCTGGGGAGGGGTGTGCACAGCGGGTTCTCTGTTGGAGAAAGCAGCATGCAGGGCTCTGCCATCCTCTAGAAAAGTGTCTGCTTGAACTGACCCTGTGTGTTCCATCAGAGGTTGGCCTCATCGATGGCGCTGGTCCGCATACCATTGCCAGGGGTACTAATGTGGCTGGGCCAGCCCACAGCCCTTCCCCAGGGCCAGACAAACCAGCCAGACCGGAGAGTCAGCACAGTGACCTTCACCATATTGTGAGGGTGGCAGGGATTTTCTCATTGAAGTTCAAAGTCAGGCGTGTAGGGTGGACGGGGGAACAGGGCAGAATTGAACAACCATAATAGAGATTAAAACAAGGGACTTGGCCTCCTCTAAGGACCACATCAAAGAAAAGACTTACTGTTAACCCCCCAGGACAGGAAAATAATTATAATGATCAGAGCCGCAAGTGTAGTGCTAAGAGCTTCGCATGCATGATTTCCTATAATCCTCAACATCCCACAAAGTCAGTACGTATTCTTCCCCTTTTACAGAGGGCAGCTCAGAGCCACGACTTGAACTCAGGTCGCACTGACCACCTCGAACAGTCTGTTTTAATCCTGGGGAGCGGCACAAGGTGACTTCAAATAAAGTAGGAGAGACCAGAGTAAGGCAGAAGGTAAGACATGCTCATCATCAAAAAGGCTGCACATTTGGGCTGACCCCTGCAATGCTCAGGAGTCCATGTTACTACAGTGCTGCCAGCATTTCCACCTCTCATCTTAAAGATAAGGAACGTCAGCTGGACTGCTGGTGGACCTGTGACCTGTCCAAGGTTACACGCTTAGTCAATGCCAGAGCAGGGCCATGAACCCAGGGATTTCTGATCCACTGGCCAAGGGTGTTTTTTTTGTGTGTGTGTGTTTTTTTAAAAATATATTTTATTGAATTTTTACAGAGAGGAAGGGAGAGGGATAGAGAGTTAGAAACATACATGAGAGAGAAACAGATGAGAGAGAAACATCGATCAGCTGCCTCCTGCACACCCCCCACTGGGGATATGCCCGCAACCAAGGTACATGCCCTTGACCGGAATCGAACCCAGGACCCTTCAGTCCGCAGGCCGACGCTCTATCCACTGAGCCAAACTGGTTTCGGCTGGCCAAGGGGTTTTGCTGCTGCTGCTGGCTTCCCAACCTTCACCAGGCAGGAGGGAAGAATTACGCCCGGTGCATCATTCTCTCTCTGTCCTGTTCTCCCTGCCAGCTCTGACTTCAGCCACGCTTTCATTGTTTTTCTGCCTCTAAAACCCGGCCTCTCCTCTTTCTGCTCAAATCCACATTCTCTATGGACCCGATTCTGACCACGCAGAGGGTGTCATTACTACTTGAACTGCGGGTTAACTGTAGGTAAATGCGTGGGGAAGCTGTGGGGCAAAGATGTGACAGCCAAGGGGAGGTACCAAAGCCAGCCAGACTGGCCAGAGCAGGGGGTGCCCCGAGAAGAAAGATACACTGAAGGTGGCTGGGGCCCAGCATGCCAGATGAGGGAGTTCATATATATAAGGGCCGGTGAACGCATGCCTAACCAGCCATCTGCAGCTACTGGGACCCGCATTGTTTCCATAGAGAAGTTTGGCTCTGGCTTCAACAGGGTCCCTAACAGTGTCTCAGTGGGCTCAGAGGACCCTTAAACCGCAGCTAAATCAGATGTAAAGTTGAATGAATGTGTGAGCGTGTTCCTTTATTTGGAGAGACAGCCCATGTGTTTACCAGATTTTCAAAAATGTTTCTGACCGACCTCCTCACCACCCCCCACCAGGAGTTCAAAAAATAAAATTCACATGAAAGGTAGAAGTCAACTAGAAATATAAATTGTTTATCATGTCAGAATTATACATATTACCCATGGTAAAGACAGAATAAATAATTATAGGTGGTCCTTCTCAGACAGACGATAGATAGATGAGAGATAGATAGATAGATAGATAGATAGATAGATAGATAGATAGATAGATCAAATCTACCTTTAGCAAACATAAAGAATCATTATTTGGGCCACCTAAGTTTTGTTCTTTTCCGCTGCATGACAAGGAGCCGACGGAGCTGGGAGGAGATGGTAAGCCTGGTGCTGAGGTGCTCAGAGTCACTGCCCTCCAAGGACGATCGGAGGCAAAGATAAAGCCATGGTGGAGAAGTGACAAGTTATTTAGTGGGAAGAAAGGATTTGGTTTCACAACTTTCCTAGAGCCACCTCTTTCGTAAAATGGGACACACTTGAAAATAATCCCAAGCACCTAGTAGGTGTCAGGTACTGTGCTAAGCGCTTTACAAGTATTGGCTTGTTTACTCCTCAGCAGCCCTACTGCGCTGGGCAGTACTATTCCTCCCTGTTTACAGAAGAGGAAAAGGAGGCCCAGGGATGGGAGTCACTGAACCGGTCACTTCACATGTAAGTGGAATAGCAGGCACTGAAGCCAGGTGGACTGGATCCTGCAGCCTTTGAGGGCATCACATCGTGTGGTCAGCAATCAACCTCCATCCTGGTCTTCCACAAAAGGGCTACCAGGGGTCCTCAAACTTTTTAAACAGGGGGCCAGTTCACTGTCCCTCAGACCGTGGGAAGGCCGGACTATAGTTTAAAAAAAAAAAAACTATGAACAAATTTCTATGCGCACTGCGGGCCCGGAACGAGTCGGCTGCTAAGCAGGACAGGCAGCGGCACCCGGCGGGCGGGATAAATATCCTCGGCGGGCCGCATGTGGCCCGCGGGCCATAGTTTGAGGATGCCTGGGACCCTGAGTATCGTAACCCTACTGTTCTCTTTGCCTTGAAAGGGATAGTTTAGTGAATATACTGGAAATTATCCCGACTTACTGTCCATATTTATAAAAAAAATAGTAATAGTAGCAGTAGTTATGGTAATACCTCCCATTTATTAAGCATCCGAGTCAGACAATATACAAAAGGCTTTGCAGACATTTAAAAAATGCCATCCATAGGAGCTTCCCAGGTGTCAGTGTGTCCATTTTACAGATAGAGGTACTGAAGTCCAAGGAGGTTTAGATAACCTGCCTGAGGTCAGCTAGTGAGTGGAAGGGGGCTGGACTGCACCCACACCCTTTCTGCTTCTCTGCCTGGCCAGATAATGCAGGGCACAGAGGTGCAAGGGGCTGAATTCCCAATGTTTGGGGTATGGAAAAGGCCCAGGGAGCTCACTGCCATGGTCAACAGGAGAGAAAGGAAGGAAGGAGGGAAAGAGAGAGAAAAGGACAGAGGGAAGGGAAGAGAGAGGTGGAGAAAGGAGAGAGGGAGGGAGGAAATGTGAGCATAGCATGGACTATGTGTCAGGCAGCACAAGATGTTACTAATGACCCAAGTCTAGAGCTGTAAAAAGTGGGCACTGGCACTGGCCACAGCGCTGTGACTCAGTCCACCCCAGTCACTCGCTCCAGATCAAGCAGAGGCATGACCCATGTCTCTTTGGAATTTAACTCTAATTGTTGAGGCCAAAGCCTCAAATGTTCTTGTGAGGTTCAGGTGCAAGTGGAACACGAGCCTTTGATGAAAATTGGTGGCCCTTTTAACTCCTCTTCTGTCTTGGGTTTTGACCTTGATTTTGGAAGCTATAGAGCCTGGAAGGCATGCAATGCAGGAGGCAGGAGGGCCAGTCAGCCCCTGATGGGGCGAGGAAGATGGGATGGACAGGGTCATGTCTGAGGCTCGGGGTCATGGCTGGGAAAACAGAAGGGGGGCACTGTGCAAGTCTTGTCAAGCCCAGAGGCCAAGCTGGACACAGAGCCCGAGAGGCCTTTGGGGCAGAGAATGCAGCCCGCGTTTCAAGTAAGCAAGCAGGGCTCAGGCCAGGTGTCCGTGCCAGATGTGTGACCCTCTCACCCGGGCTCCTAACAAGCAGCATGACCAGGGGTCAGAGGCCCGTCTGAACAGCCAGGAGGTCAGTCAAGGCAGGAGACAGTCTGGGGTGGATCCCAGGCCCTGGTGGGGTGAGGGGAGCCCCTCAGGAATGACCAGTGAGCCGTAGGGACACCAGGCAAGGGAGACGCTCTCTGCAGGATGAGCAGGGCTTCGCACTCGAGTCTTGGTCTGTCCTCCAGGGCAGGACGAGGAGCCTGGCCAGGGAGAGCGGCACCTCCTGAGACTGGCTAGTGACTGTCCCGGAAGCCAGCAACCCCACAGCTGCTCTCTTCCCAGGCGTCTCCACATCCACCCCGTTTGGTTCTTAGAGGGCTCCCTCCCTGACTCTACAGTCCTCTTGGGTCTAGTTATCCCTTTCATTTCTGAAAATAAAACTTTGTGTTTCTTGATCTTGAAAGTAATAGACAGGCATTAAAGAAAACGTTACGTGTTTATGATTCTATGATAAAGGCAGTTCTTTTGTCCTGTTTTCCTCACTGGCCACTGTGGTCAGCATTTTTCCATGATGAACTCCTCCCCCTCCCTGCCACCGTCCCTCCCTCAACTGGGCACTTCTCGTCACCTCATTGCAAGTCTGACCTGCCAGTGCCTCAATTTAAAGAAGTTTGCACAACAGAAACCTCACCAGACAGTGCCAGCCATCAGCCAGGGCTGCCTCTCAGAGCCAGCAAGTGTGGAGAGAGCAGATACAACACTGCATTTTCATCGGCGGTCCTCTACCCTGTGTTCTCGCTTGTTCCATATGGTCTCATGCAGGTGTGAAACTAGAAAACCTAGAATGTTAGAATCGTGCAGAAAACAAGAGCAAACAGACCCCCTAAGTGACCCCGGCCCCAGGGAATGCGTGTGAGAGCCTGTGTCCTGTGACTTCTTTTCGTGGTTCAAAATCGTCTTCTTTGTCTCTCAGGTTCTTAGCTATGTCCCAGAGAGGAAGCAGGCAAGCAAAGGAGGGTTCCCCATACCTCTGCTATTCTTTTACTATGTTACATGGGCTTTCTTTCTTTGAAGTTTTAAATGACTCCCTTCTTGATGCCTTGACATGTGGGTAGTGTGGTCATCTTGGTGGAGGAGGGGGATGCTCTGGATCCAGGGTTTGCTCCTCTGCCCAGGCAGAACCACTGGTTCAGTGCAGACAGATCTGTACTAGGAAAACCAGACCTTTGGAACTCACTTTATCTCAATAAGCTGTGGGACTCTAACAGGGTGGAAAACAGAAGCGTATTCAGATGTCACAGCCCCTACAGACCTACACCCTCACTTTCCCCTGAGGAAACAGGGTGTGTCCGAGGTTACAGAGGAAGCTATTGGCCAATCTGCAAATATCTCCTCCACAGGAGACCTGAAATGATTAACAACAACATCCTGTGGTGGAATGTGTGCATGTATAACCCATCTTGTTCCAGAAGGATCTGAACGACCTTATGTGTGTGCCTACAATGCAAGATAGACATACATAAAAAATAAGGAAGAAAAAGGAGGCAAGGGAGAAGACTAAGAGAGAAGACAGAGTCAGGCTCAAGGTCAGCACCCAAAATGGACACTGGCAAGAGCTCTGTGCTTAATCCCGAATGGCTATAGATTTGGTAGCAAGATGCCCAGCAGTCAAGAGTAGGGGGAAATACACTAGCCCCATGGGGCTCTGCTTTCTTATTCTCTAGGACTTGCTACTTCCCTCTCCAGGCATCAGTTTTCCAGTCTGTCAAATGGGCCAATCTTGCCTTGCAGAATCTTTGTGATCAAGTTAAACACTGTATGTAAAAGAACGCACTCTAAAAGTACAGGGCACAAAAAGGTTTATCATTTAATCGCCTCACTGTCTATTTGTCATGAATGAGACACTATTCATTTCCCATTGGCTGCTGTGGCCACCAGGTTTAAGTTGGTCAAAGTGAATTCGCTATGCATTCTTAAGAACATCAGACACTGTCCAAACACTGGGTGAAAAGAAGCCTTGCAACACTTTCTGAGCCCAAATCATGCCCATTTCCATCACCCCTTCCCCTGTTTCCTTGCTTCAATGGGGAAAGTTAAAGTACTTAGGAGCAGCAGGGAATAAAAACATTCTAATGTAAAGTGTAAGAAATTTCTATCCTCTACCGTGGAATGATGTTGGATAATGGAGAAGAGAGAGCAGGGCTGGGGAAGGGGAGAGGGGACCCTTTGGGGTTCTTGCCAGCTGCAGTTTGGCAGGTACTTCCCCTACCTGTCACCCAGAGGGTTTCCCCAGCCTTAGGTGTTGGGGGTGGAATCATACATCTTCTGAACACAGGCCAGGAGTTTCCAGAAACTTACCTAGTGGTCTGCAGTGGGCATGCTGTGATTGTGACGAGCAGGGTGGGGCAGAGGAGCCACCAAGTCTGGGTGAGCAGAGCTTTGGGGGCCTTGGCGGGCATCCCCTCTGTGGCTTTTGCTGTACTCACCAAGAAAGGCTTTCCAAGAAACAAGGGTATTCACAGCAAACGAAATAATAATCATCACAATAGAAATATAATTTGAATAACATCTAGACAATATGTTTGGTTTGGGGTCAAACATGGGAAGGTTGCTATGGGCAAAGGGGGTCCAGCATTCTCTTCACTGGTCCCACTGCCCAAACCTGCTGATCTGAGCAGAGGGGGATGGGGGGGGGGGTGATGAGTAAGCAGTGGGATGGATCAATCCCAGCTGGGACATGGGTAGATAGGAACCAGCCCTCCTGTCTGTAGAGCCTTTCCCATTTCTCAGAGTTACTCTATGAGGGGTTAATGTAGGGTTCATATTATTAACCCCATTTTATAGATGAGGAAACTGACACTGGCTTGGTTAAAGTATTTGTCAAAATGGCAAGAATCTGGTTGTCCCAGCAGAAAGGCAGCCGGAATCAGGGCTGTGAGCATGGACTCTGAGCCAGATTCTGCATCCGGCTCTGCCCTCACTCGCTGCATGACCTTAGACAAGTCTTTAGCCTCTCTCTGCTTCAGTGCCCTCACCTGGGAAAGTTATTGGTCTACACCTATTACCTGAGCCAATATTTATAAAGTGCTCAGAAAAGTCCCCGACACATAATAAAGTGCCACACAAACATAATAAACACATAAACTCCCAGCTCAAAGCCCTCCTCTGCGGCCCCAAACCAAACCCGAACCATGGCAGGACCCAAGCCCGTGTGCTCCATCCTGTGGGAGAAAGTCTAATCCCACTCAGTGTCCGCCAAGGCGTCACTGGGGGTGGAGAGAGAGGCTAGACCAGGTGTCCTCAAACTACGGCCCGTGGGCCACATGCGGCCCGCCCAGGACATTTATCCCGCCCGCCGGGTGCCGCTGCCTGTCCTGCTTAGCAGCCGACTCGTCCCGGGCCCGCAGTGCGCATAGGAATTTGTTCATAGTTTTTTTTTTAAACTATAGTCCGGCCCTCCAACAGTCTGAGGGACAGTGAACTGGCCCCCTGTTTAAAAAGTTTGAGGACCCCTGGTAGAGCCTCATGGAGGTGGGGGGCGGGCAGCTGGCAACCTTTCCCAGTGCCCTGGGGACAGTGCCACTTCCTCTCCCTTCTAGGACTTTGCGAAAGAAGAACACACAGGCTGGACAGACCAGTGCCAAGCAGGAACAAGATGGTATCTGGGCCGGATGAGCTGACAAATTCAGTATGTTCAGGTTCCCACCAAACACCGGCTCCCAGCTCTGGCCTCCTCCGCCTGCCCCTCCTCTTTGCTTTGGTGGATCTGTTTTAGTTGCTGCCAAGGGCACTCATCAGAAATGACTTTGGGGAGGGCTGCAAAAGTGTCGGGCAAACAAGCCCTGGCTGGCTTTCTCATAATGCTGGCCCTAACAGGCTACGGGATGACCATGGGACGGAACCATGTTTCCCCGAAGCCAGGGGCCCATGCCCTTAAGAGCAGGGTCCGAAGTGGGAGGCAGGCGTCCTTTTCTAGCCCGGCTCTGCCGCGAAGGGGCTGCGTGTCCTTGGGCAAGTGCTTCTCCCTTCCAGGTCCTCACTGCTCTCATCAGTATCGTGAGGGTCTTGGGAGGTGGGGAGGGGGTAATGAACTTGAACGACCGCTTTCAACTCTCTCATCTGTGGGTTTGGAGGACATGTTCTGGAGCCAGAGCTGCAGAATTCCGAATGGCTGTTGGTGGACCTGCCTTCTCCTGGCTCCAGGGCCCTCTTCTGCAAGACTCTCTTGGTTTACAGTATTGACTTGGCAGTGAGGAGCGGTGTTCGTTCATTCAACAAACACATGGACTAAGTGGCTCCATGTCCCTTGAGCTGCCTGCTGGAAAGAGAAGAGGGAGGACTCTAAAGGCAGAGGACGGCAAGGAGAGGCCAAGGGGAAGAGTGTCCACCTTACCTCCTGGGTATCAGAATGCTGGATGGAGGAAGCAGCAGACCAGGAACCCCTGTAGCCTTGGGCACAACCCTTCCCTCTCATGGGCCAGTCTCCTCATCTGAAAAATGCCCAGACTAGACATGCTGACCTCTCCCACCCTCAGATCCTGTATTTCATTCGTTATTTGATGTTTCTTATGCACCAAGCATTGGGGAATGCAGAGAGATTCAAACCCACTTCTTCCCTCAAGGAGTTCAACCCATGCCTTTACCATTCCTTAACTAATTAATTCACTTATTGAGCACCTACTATATTCCAGGCCCAACCATATCAGAAGCATCTGGAGGGTTAGGGGCCATGGCCTATCCTTTTTTTTTTTTTTATGTCCTATCCCCCTTGTCCTAACACATACAATAGCTGCACATGTGGTGTTTAAGGGCATGTACCCTAGTGCCAGACTGTCCTGGTGTGAATCCTGGTAGTCTTCCAACTAGCAGCCTCACTTATCTTGTCTGTAAAATGGGAAGAAGAAGAATTCCTACCTAGGGGGATTCTCATGAGGATTCAAAAAAAATTAATGCTTATAGAACACTTAGTACAGGGCTCGGCACACAGAAAATGAAGGGGAATGAAGCTGACCTGCTTCTGGTCAAAATGTGTCATCACAAGAAAGTCTCATGCACATGCTTTCCTTCCTGCTCTAAATCACGTGTGCACTGTTAGCTTATTCATCAGGCTCTGTGTTCACAGACAGTGCAAAGATGGCCTTACTACAGCCAAGCTCCACTATCCCAAATTCCAAATCAATAAGAGCCAAGTTCATGAGCTTCTACTATAACCCGAAGCACTATTTTAATCATTCACTGCAGCCTATTTCCTCTCCCAATACTTGAATAGAACTGATAATAGGAGCCTGTCTGACTTGAATTTCTCCCATTTTTGCTCTTCCAGCCCAGGTGCCATAGCAGTGCTCGTGAACAGCCCAGGTCCAGCAGGCAGGACCCAGAGCCCTGGGCAGCCCGGAGCCAGCAATAGGGGCCTCTGGCCCGGAGGTTCTGGTCTCCTAACACAATGGCTGGCAGGGCCCAAGGATGACAAGACCTGCAGGAACAGACATGCCTCCATCTTTTGCAACCTGCTCTGATACTGGCTGAGGACAATGAATGGAAGAATCCCAGCATTAATCACTCTGACCTGGAGTTGCCAATTTGGCTTAGACCTACCTCCAGACCCACAGTCTCCTTGGGCACAATGTGGGGCTTGAAGTGACCAAAGCTGATGCCAGGCTCCAAATGATGGTTACTGCTGGCCAGGAACATTCCACTTGTACACTCAGTGGGAAGGGACTAGATTCCCAAGCCTGTGTGGGTCAGGCGGAGGAGGGGGGGGGGGCCAGGGGATCACGGGGGAGGGGGGAAGGTCTTTCACTTCTCCCAAATGGTATATTTCTCCAGTTTTCCCACTGAAAGCTGTTCATCTGACCAATATTTACTGAGCATCTCCTCTGTGCCATTCAGGTGCTAAGCTAGGTCCTAACACAGAGCTACCCTAAAAATTACAGCTTCCTGGAAAGGGAGCGAGGAGGTGGGCACACTAACAAGTTGTGTGACTGGGGCAGGTCACTTCCCTCTCTGGGTCTCAAAGTCCTCAGTCCATGGACTGATGAAACCCGTGGTCCAGTTCTGTTAAAGATCCCTGTTACTTAACCTGTTAGATATCAGCCCTGATGGATAGATAGTGGCCATCTTGATCCAAGAGCTCCAAGCTTGTAAAAGACATAAGCTCAGCAGCCATGAAGTTCCCCATTCCACAGCGGGGGCTTCTGATTCACGACCTGGAAATACAGGAAGTCTAGGGGATGAAGTAGAGGTTGAATTGGCCACAGGGAGAGAGACACACACAGGGCAGGGCCCTGGAGGGCCTAAGGGGACTGTGGTGGCCTTCTTGAGGTGATCGGAGGGCCCTGAAAGGCTTCCCCTGCCCCAAATACCTCCTCCCCCCAATCTCATGTCCTGTCTTTGGAATTCCACATTTGAGAGCAACTCCCTGGGAGGCAAGGAGTGTG
Organism: Plecotus auritus; assembly: GCF_963455305.1. Lineage (NCBI taxonomy): Eukaryota > Metazoa > Chordata > Mammalia > Chiroptera > Vespertilionidae > Plecotus > Plecotus auritus. The sequence goes on along the minus strand of NC_137782.1, from coordinate 12,095,057 downwards.
TGGATAGGTGGGGGTGAGTGGTGGGGGCGCTGATTCCATTGCAGGAATCTCTGTGCAAAATGCAGACCCAGGAGAAGGGTGAGGTTCTTACCCAGCTGAGGTTGCCTGGGTCTTCCCTCCCGGCCAGCAGGGGCCTGAAGGCCTGTGGATCGGGCCCCAAAGACTGGAGGAGGAGGGTAGGTACCCTGAAAGGCCCCTGAAGGACTTTGTGGGGGAGGGAGGGCCCCTGGGGCTGATTCACTAAGCTCCTTCACTAAGCCCCAGAGGGCTGGGGAAAGGGGGGCGGGGGCGGGTGCAGGGACAGAGAAAGGGAGGGCAGCACAGGATTTGAATTCCCCAGGAGGGGCGGGAGTGGGAGAATAGAGGGCAAGGCCTCGGTGCCTCCCTTTGGCTAACCTAAGCTTTGGAGGAGCCAACACAGAGAGGGGAGGGGAGGGAAGGCAAGTCAGGAGAGAGGGTGGGGCTGGAATGGGGAGGGGGGACTGTAAAACCAATGGGGCGGATTCACACAAATTCCCGAGGGTGGTGAGGGTAGAGGGTGCTGGGCAGCACCCCAGTTTGCTGGGCCCACACCCCTGGAGTTGCCCGGCCGGTTCAGACTGGTTCGCCCACCTCTCCCTCCCGCCAGCCCCCTGGCCTGATTCCTGAGAAAGCAGCCTGGGGAACGTGATGTAACCACAGCCGCTCCACCCGGCTACAGCGCGGTCCCCTACCCCTGTGCCCCCTCCCGAGCCTGCGGGCACGTGGTCCAGGTTCCCGCCCTCTCCCAGGCGTTGGCCCTCCTCTGGGGCATCCCCACCCCCTGTCCTCCCCGAGCCCCTCTGGGCCCCAGAATGTTTCTCTGGCCTCTCCTCCGCATTCTCACTGCCCCAGCCTGACCTCCTCACCCGCTGCCTCCCCTGTGGGAGGGCGGTTAACCCCGGGGAACTGCACTCACCCGGAGAGGGGATGGCAGTGGGGAGGGGCCTGAGGGCCAAGAGGGGAGGATGCAGAGCTGGACCCCCACCCCTGCTGTCCCATTCCCCTCACCCGCAGGCAAGGCTCCATGCCAGGGCGCAGAGTGGGCCAGGCAGGCAGCCAGCCAAGCTGCAGCTATCAGCTGGGTGGAGGGCAGTGCCAGCTGCAGGCATCCCTGAAGCGCAAATACCACCCTCACCACCCCCAGGCCTCCTTCCCTGATAGCAGCACCTTCTACCTGAGACCTAGAGCCAGGAAGAGCCAAAGGCAGGGGCCCCAATTCGCTTTGAGATCTTGTTCCAACAAGGAGGCTAGGGGCTGGGCCTCACTATCCAGGGGGAGGGAAGCCCAGCTCCCTTATTTTCTGGGTGACCCAGGCAGGTCACTTCTCCAGGCCTCAGTAGCTGCATTTGTAAAATGGAGGTAATAAAGAACCCACCTCATGGCGTGTTGTAAATTTTGTTACCGGGCACATTGCTTAATATTAATTATATTGCTTATTATTTGTATTAATTACATAATCTATGATTACTTACACAATTAATTATATATCATCTAAATAATAAATAATAACATATTATCTAAATTAACATCTTAATTATTTGTATAATATTAATATATCCATTACAATTAATTCATATACATTACATTGATTATTTTCTCTGGGGCGCATTTGCTGTTTGGCAAGTATAGTATAATCTGCCATTAAACATCTGTTAAGCACCTACTGTGTATAAGGGAGGCCACTTGGTGTGGTGCAAGAGCCTTGTGGGTTTGAATCCCAGCCCTGTCACTTAGTAGCTGTGCAACCCTGAAAAAATATCTCTCCTTTCGGAGTCATAGTCCCCCCAACAGTAAAACAGTGGCAGTAGCACCCACTTTGCAGAGCCAGCGCAGGCTTAAATGAGACAGCGGCAGGAGAGTGTCCAGGGCAGTTCTCGGCACATACAACAGGTGCCTCTCAGTGAAGGGGAGGCCCGGACAAAGCGAAGAGCATGGGGATGGAGAGGGCAGACCCCCTTCCTGCTTCAGGGGACTCTGGGGAGATAAGCTGCCTGTGAAAAATCCCATCACTAACTCAGGGGGATCAAAGCGCAGTTCCCAATGCCTGGCCAGGAGAAGTGTGGGAGGGGCATGCCCTTCGCACCTACAGGAACCAGTAAACTGGAAGGGTGATTCTCAGGCATCAGTGGGGTTGTTTCTGAATGGCACCCCACCCTAACCCTCTCCCATCAGGATCAAGGGGGCAGCCAGCGAGCTTGAGAGGGGATGTAGGTGCTCCCGAGTGACTGATGGCAGCATCCACCCTACTGGGGAGGCCCCAAAGTTGGTTTGGCCATCTCTCTCCCATCCTGACAGGAGGAAAAGGAATGAAAGGGCAGTTGGGAAACGAGGCCTGAGTAAAGTCACCACCCTCTAATGGCTAAATGTAGTCACTGTCTGTGGCTATGGCTGTGACTCTGGAACGGGGTTCTCTCACCTGTAAAATATCAGGGTGGGTGGGATGCTTTCTAGGTCCCCTGAGCTGCACCCCTCCATCTTGTTGAAAGCAGCACTTGCTCTGATCTGTAGGAACGCGGGGGAGAAGCCGCTCCTCCTTGGAGGTACAGGGTTCACTCCCACCAACCATCCCATGAACTTGCCGGAGCCCTCTTTAGGGAGGGAGGTGGGGCTCCACCCTGGATGGGCTTTTCCAGGCAGAAGACCAGCTGTCCCATTACGTATGGCTCTTTGCGCCGGAAGGAGTTTTGCAAGAAGGTGTCCAAGCCCCTCACTTATGGATGAGGAACAATAGTCCAGTGAAGTGAAGGGACTCATCCAAGTTCACGTCTCTTCAGGGGCCCAGCCCAGGCTTACTTAATCCACTGCAACATATCGCCTCCAAGTAATTTCTTTAGCAACAACCCCAACAAAAGACCCCAGTAAGCTGTTTGAACCTCTCTGAGTTCCTTTCATGAAAGCAAAATGAAAATGCATGCTTCACTACCAGGTGGGAAAGTGCTTCCGGGAAGTGAGAGAGCCATACAAATGGCCGGGACAGCCTCCATAAACACTGCAGGGGTGGCCAGTGGGGCAGCAGGCAGCAGCGGCCCCTGCCAGGCCAGGGGGTATTTGCTGTTGTGATCAGCCTGCAGGCTCCCTGAAGAGAGTCCAAGGACACGGAGCTTGAGGACTAATATGCATTTTTATGCTGCAATAATTTTCATACTGAGTTCAAGAGGCACCAGCTCCAAGGACATAAAACCAAATCACATTAAATTAATTGATTTTATTGAAACCTGCTGCAGTTGTGTTCCAGCCCACAGCCAGGGGCACGACCCTCGTGAAAGAGCGAAGGGGCTTTTGAAATAATTAAATTAATCACACCCTGGGTTATGCACAAGGGTTTGCTCCCGTGCTCCCTGCAGGCGCGTTCCCACTCACAGCGCAGGCAACACAACCATTCTGGGGCAAACGCTGTCCACGCTCTTTTGGCAAACACACACATGTACACACATACACACGTGTACATGCACATACTCAGCAACTAGAACTTTCCTCTCTTGTTCTCCCTGCCCGCCCCTGCCCCTCTTCTGACCCCTCCAATAAGTGTACTCATGCACTTGGATGATGCACTTCCTTGTTGGCTCTTCTTTCCTGAGAGACCAGCTTGAATCCCTAAGCAAAGGACAAGCCCCTTGACGGCAGAGAATGGGCCTTGACCTTCTCTGGATCTCTCAGGAAGCTCAGCACAGAGCTCTGCACACAGAAGGAGCTCCAGACATTTATTAGGCACCTACTATGTGTTGGGCACTATTCAAATGACTTTACATGTATTAACCCATTAGGTCCTCATCATGGCCCCTTCCCCGCACCCCGAATTGGAATTGTTGTTGTCCTTATGTTACAGATGAGGAAGCAGCACCCAGCAGGTAAAGGGAGCAGAGCCATATCGCTTCTCAGTAAATCTGAAACCCAGACCATCCATACACCTTGCTGCTGATCAAGTGATGGCATCAACCTATTTGAACATGTTCCTGCAAACAAGTAAGGTCACCAAGTCCCAGCGTCCCCGGTGGACACTCACCACCCTTCATTGAATAGAGGAGGACATTTTAGACCAGCAAGGGGAAGGTTCGTGCGCAAGGTCACACAGCAATTAAGAGGAGAGAGCACCCTGTCTCCTGTCGGCTTGCAGCTTTGAAGCACTTCCCAGAGCAAAAAGTTACAATTATTCCAGTTACTCGCATATCGGGAGCTAACACGCCATGTTAGGCTGCCCTTTAGAGAAGACGAGGAGTGTCCAAAGGTGGGCATGTTGCCCTGTGGAGTGCCCACTTCCCGTGGCCTTGTGCATATTCAGGGAGCAAACTAGGGCAGAGTTAGGGGGCACCTCCAGACTATAGCCTCATCAGGGTGCAAGTCCTTGCTTTAGCCTGCCAGGACACCTTAGGAGACATAACTGCCTCTCGATCCCCATGGCACAGTGAGCTTCCCACACCCCGCCCCCAGCCCTCTCCCTGCATTTACACCCCTGCTACTGCTCTCAAGATTAACCTCAAACCAGAGCCCTGGGCCCCAGCCAACACGAATCCCCTCCCTAACTCTGTGAACTTGAGCTGCTAAATAATAGGAATCTGAGTATCCTGACCATGTAGGCTATTCTTCACAGTTTATTGCTCTGTGCCAGGTGCACATGTGGCACCCCATCCCACCCTCACAATACCTCGTTTTCCAGGTGAGGAAACTGAAGGGAAGGGGAGTGAGTCACTTGCCCAAGGACACAGCACTGATACCTGATGGTGCCCGGATTCAAAGTCAGGTCGATGGCATACCGGTCAGGCACACCTGCAAAATACATTTCCCCATATTTTTGGACTGTTTACCTCTTTATCTGAGAATATATATATATTTATATATTTATATACTTATATATTTATATATTTTATTGATTTTTTACAGAGAGGAAGGGAGAAGGATAGAGAGTTAGAAACATCGATGAGAGAGAAACATTGATCAGCTGCCTCCTGCACACTTCCTACTGGGTATGTGCCCACAACCAAGGTACATGCCCTTGACCAGAATTGAACCTGGGACCCTTGAGTCCTCAGGCTGACGCTCTATCCACTGAGTCAAACCGGTTAGGGCTGAGAATATATTTTTTAATTGTGGTAAAATACATACCACATAAAAGTTTCTATTTGAACCATCTGGGTGTACAATTCAGTGGCATTAATCACATTCACAATGTTGTACAACCATCATTACTATTTTAAAAATGTGTTCATCAATCCAAACAAAAACTCTGTAACCAGTAAGCAATAATTTCCCAAATCCCTGCCTCCAGCCCCTGGTAACCTCCATAAATGTGCCTACCCTAGCTATCTACACTAATAAAAGAGAAACACGCAAATTGACCGTACCCCCGCTATGCCCACAAGCCACGCCCACCAGCCAATCAGGAGTGAGTATGCAAATTAACCCAACCAAAATGGCGGCAGCCACGGAGCTGGAGGCTTGGGTTGTCCCAGCAATGGAGGAAGCCAAGCTTCCCGCCCACCCTGGCCGGCCCTGGCCTCTGCTCAAGGCTACAAAGTTTCAATTATAGAAAATAAATAAATCCCAGATACTTGCTTCCAGCCAGCCCTGGCCTCCGCTCAAGGAGGCACTGAAAAAAAAGAAAAAAAGAAAAAAGGAGGGGCTGGGAACTTGGGTCACCGGGGGGTGATCAGGCCAGGATGGGACTGCAGTTGTGGGTGATCAGGCTGGTGGGGGTGAGGCCACTGGGGGTAAGCAGACCAGCAGGGGGGGCATTTCGGGGTGATCAGGACAGTGGGGGGGCAGTTTGGAGTGAGCAGGCCAGCAGGGGGGCAGTTGGGGTGAGCAGGCTGGTGGGGGGGCATTTGGGGGCGAGCAGGCTGGTGGTGGGGGGCAGTTGGGGGCGAGCAGGCCGGCAGGCAGAGTGGTTAGGGGCAATCAGGCAGGCAGGCAGGGAGGTGGGCGGCTGGAGCCAGCAGTCCCGGATTGTGAGAGGGATGTCCGACTGCCGGTTTAGGCCCGATCCCTATAAACTGGCAGTAGGACATCCTTCAAGGGGTCCTAGATTGGAGAGGGTGCAGGCTGGGCTGAGGAACACTCCTCCCCCCGACCCCCGGGCACGAATTTCATGCACCGGGCTACTAGTCTATATATATAAAAGTGTAATATGCAAATCTACTGGACGGTGGAAAGACCTGTCAGCTATGATGCGCACTGACCACCAGAGGGGAGACACTCAACGCAGGAGCTGCCCCCAGCTCGCAGGCCTCAATCATCCGATTGGGGCCTGCCAGCCAACCTGTTGGTCCCTCCCTGGCCGGCAGGCTCCGATTGCCCGATAGGGAACTGAGTGGTGGCAGAGGCAGGTGGCGCCGGGCCCCAATCGCCCCGCTGGTCGCCCCACACACAGTGGGGGAAGATTGGCCCTGATCACAGGACAGGCCTAGGGACCCTACCTGTGCATGAATTTTGTGCACTGGGCCTCTAGTTTCAGATAAGTGGAATCTTACATGTGTCCTTTGTCTGCAGAGCCGGTTCTCTTTAATAAGCCAGCCTCTTCAACTTTCCAGGCCCTCAGTTTCTCACCTGTCCAAGGACAGAGCATCCCTGACCAGCCTCCTTCACAGAGGTATTGTGGAGACGTCAGCTCCAGCATGGGGCCCAGGGCTGCCATCGGAGAGGGCCAGGCACTGGAGGCTCAGCGTCCCTGGCTACTCAAGGCAGAAGGGCTTTGTTCAGCCCTGAGCATTACCAAGGGGGTCAATGACACAGCATATTAGGGGGAAAGAACGCAAAGTCCCTAGCAGAGAGAGGAGGCAAGAAGGGACTTCAGCGTCTCTGGGGCATGGGCACTGCATTGACACGGGGGTCCAGGGCAGGCCTTGGATGAGCCATATGGAGTAGTACTGCACCCCTGAGGAGAAACAGGGTGGCCCCAAGCCTCACTGGTTCCGTCCTCCTGATTCTGGACCTACAGACTCTTCAGTCTCTCCCCACTCTCTGCCCCTCCCTGGTTCCCGCCAGAACACCTGCTTTCTACCCTGAGGCACCTGCCCTTTTGTGTTTTGTCTGTGATGCCCCAGCTCCTCCGGGGAGCCTCCCCTCCTCTGAAGGTTCTTCTCCAGCCCCACTGGGTCCTTTTCAATCCTTTTCAATCCGCAGTTCATGGAGAGGGCCCTGAGTTTCAGGAGCATGCACAACGGGAGGGTTCTTCTGCATCTGGGTCCCGGTGCTGCCATCTGCTAGCTGACCTAGGACACACGGAGCCTCAGACGCTTCATCTGTAACACAATCCGAGAACCGTACCAGTATGGGATGCCATGAGGACCAGAGGCAAGCGTGTCCGTGACTCGTACACTGCGGTGTGTGGCGGACGCTACACCAAGACACGGGATGCTACATGGCAGATCTTTCCGATGCTCAATTTTATTCAACTTTTTTTGGGGAAATGCATTCTGTTTATATTAAAAAATTGAGATGATTATGGAGAAGAATGAAAAACCGACCATGATTTTAAAAGACAAAACAGGCAACTTCTGGGGCATTTCTGCTTCCTGGGAGGCACGCTGGCGATTCTCCTGGAGCCGTGCATCTTCAGCTTTGTCCAGAGGGGAATTCTGACGCAAGCTGCTGAGGACAGGGGAGGTCAAGTGCCTGGCACTCACTACCAGAGTGTGGTGTCTTCCTGAGTTGTCTCAGGGGAGAGAGTTGAAAGCCATGGCACTGCCTGGCCCTTTTCAGTTGACACACCCTCTGTTGGTGCTGTCTCGGATCCCCCTTGGGAGAGGCAGAGCATTGGGCTGGGAAGCCGGGAAGGGGGAAGACTTCTGTCTCTTCTCTGCCAGCCCAAGAGGGATGTGTGTCCTTGAACTCATCACTTAACCTCTCTCAACCTGGTTCCTTCCCCACGAAAGGAAACGTCCTACCAACGGCTTTCTGGCAGGGCTCTGTGCAGACAACAGAGCATGTGGGTGGGAACAGCCAGGATAAGGAACCCTCCACATGCTCCTTACTGCTGCCCACCGCAGCTCGGGAGGCAGGTGGGGCAGGTCAGGCATTGCGTGAACAGCAACCGGAGCCCCAAGTGTAAGGTGTTGTTCTCACAGCTCTGCAAGGCAATGGGGCCGGGGCCATGCTGAACACTCTTGACATGAAGAACAGGAGGCCAAGGCACTGAGCTGAGCCGGGAGTCCCTCTCTGACTCCCAGTGACACTCCACACACTTCCCCATGTTCCTTTTGGTAGTCAGCGCTGCCCAAGAGTAAGTGAGGGGCCGAGATTCTAGGATGCTAGCTGGCTCTCAGATAGGGAGGGGCTGCTCAGCGCTCTGGTTTCATATTTGCTCTTTTTTAAAAATATATTTTTTTATTGATTTCAGAGAGGAAGGGAGGAGAGATCAATGATGAGAGAGAATCATTGATCGGCTGCCTCCTGCATGCCCCCTACTGGGGATCGAACCCGCCAACCCGGGCATGTGCCCTTGACCGGAATCAAACCCGGGACCCTTCAGTCCACAGGCCAACGCTCTATCCACTGGGCCAAACCAGCCAGGGCCACATTTGCTCTTTTTGCTTACTGCACCTCACCTGTCATTTCTTTTATGCATAGTCTTATCTAGAACACAGTACCCAGTAGGTGCTCGATAAATACTAGTACTTGGTGATGGTTTTGCTGAAGTGGCCCTGGAAACTGCTGTCCACATGCAAACAAACCACTTAGGACTCAGCCAATGAAGCTGCCGACACTTACTGGGCACCTGCATACTGAGCAAGGAGGTGGCTCAGTAGCACTGTCCTTCCTGAATGGGGAGGGGGGAAGCTTTTGATGCGGGGTCCCGCTCCCCAAACCCCAGCCCTGGTCTCTTCCTCCTTCTTCAGGGGGTTCCTCAGCGGTAAGCCCAGAGCCGAGCCCAGCCCCCCTGTTCAGCCCAGTCTCTCTCTGCCAGCTGAACCCCATCCCATCTTCCACCTGAGCTGCTGTGCCCGCTTTCTGCACAGTGGCCATCCGGGGGTAGCCCTGTGTCCGGTCCCTCCTTGGCCAAAGGCAAAGTCCAGACCCTTCCTCTACCCTCACAGGCCTCCCGCCCACTCCTGAATCTCCACTTTGAAAACTTTCCATGGATGAACCATCTCCAAGCCACAGCCGCACACCCACCCTCGCTTCCCCTCCCAGTCGGCTGCTCCTCCCACGGCCCCAGCCTACCCATTTCCTCTGCCCTTTTCACCCTTGGCACCAGAACCAGCTATTCTGAGCCCTCGGTCCAGCTCCTTCCCCTTGCCAGCTGCTCCCTTACTAAAGTCTCCATTTCTTGCCTCTTTTCTTTGGAATTGACCACTACTCAGCCCTGCTCCACCACCACCCCCCAAAAAATGCACCCTGAAAGTATGTGTCCCTGTGATACGCAGACTTGAAAGGTTTGCGTTACTTATTTGGGTGTGAAGTACAGCCACCGCACTACTAGGTTGTGCCAATAGACTCCGGGTCCCTCCAAGAAGCGTTGCAAAGCAATCTTCCTCCCCCTCGCCAGAAACAATGAATTAGTAAGGATGAGCCCCCATAGGATTAATAGTGCTTTGCTAGTTACCCAAGCTTCCCGCTTCTTTTATCACACAGCAGCCAGTGGATTTCAAGGTTCCTTTGAGAAGATGCTGGGGCAATTACTGCAGATCTTATAAAATGACACTGAATGGTATGTTTGAAAAGATAATTTTCTGTATTCGGCTCCGTGAAAAGTTTCCCATAAAAGCAGCAACAGTCAGATGGAGGTGCCCGCCCACATAACACAGTCCTAGTGGATTTTCAGATTTCTTTTAGAATGCGGGAAGGAGAGCGGGGAGGGAGACAGGGGTACCAACAGGGAAAAAAATGTCCCTAGACCTTGATATGGCCTCGGTGACCAGGTAAACACACTCTGAGAACTCAATCGTCAGTGTCCCCTTCACTGAGCTTTCCAGCTAGGCCTTCTCCTGTGCGGGCAAAGGGCAGAGCCTGGCACAGAAGCTGGGGTGCTCGGTGAGGTGTCCAGGGTGAAGGCTGGGATGGTCAACAGCTGTCCTGGGCCCCCTGGTCAGAGGTTCCCTGCAAAGAAGCCCTCGGAAATGTTTGCTCACTGCCAGGCAATCTCTGGGATCTCTGCACTAAAGCTTTCAGATCCTGCAACTCTGGCAAAATTTATTTTTTTGACCAATATGTGGTCAATTTGCAGGTTTTCCTAAACATGACACAAACCCCACGAGATAAAAGAAAAATAGTGATGGATTTGATTAAAAGATAAAAAAAGTTTTATATGCCCAAGTTACCACATTGATCTACCTTAAAAGTCAACAGATTGGGAGAAAATATTTATGTTTTATGTAATAGACATAGGTTAAATCTACCATATACAAAGAGCTCCTGTAAATCAATAAGGAAAACATGAAGGATAAAGGTCCACTAAAATTATGTAAACTGCTCATTCTCACTAACGACTTCTTTTTTTAAACATAAAAACCAACTGTTAGGTGCTTATGAAGAAGTGAGGGTGGCTGGTATTTCAGAGGAAGGGCACTAGATTAAAGAGATAGAAGACCTGAGATCTACTCATTTTGTCCTGTGAGACACCAGTCAGATCATTTTCTCTGCCTGAGACAGTGTGCTAGTTAATACTCTAATGGCAGGTGCATAAAGAATGGTACTTATTGGTCTCGTGTCTTCTGCATCAAGCATAAAAGTAGCAGCTTCTAGCTTCCCCTTCTCTGAGTTCTAGAATGTTTATCACACCCTCTCCATGCAGGAAGGTTAGAAAGAGCTGTTTTATCGGGTCCACTTCCCAGCGGTGGAATCTGAGAGCCTGGAAGGGACGTGGCTGAGCTAAGACCCCCCCACCCCCTCCCCTCAGCAGCCCTTGGTGTGTTACAGGTGGCCCAGGGCTCTGGCCCCGTCTCTGTGGGGGGCTGTCTATGTCACAGAGTCTGCTGGCCAGATGGCTGCATGGGGATGAGTAGGGGAGACAAGCGAGGGTTAGACATTAGAAGGGGGAGGGGTAAGGAAAGAACACAGACTTGACAGTGAGGCAGCTTTGGGGTTGGACCTCAACTCTACCACCTCCCAGCTGTATGCTGCTGAGCACAGTACCCAGCTCTGAGTTCAGGTTCCTTTTCTGTAAAAGGGGCACATGCTCCCCACCCCCGGTCTTCCTTGTCCTGATCTGTACGAATGGACATCTTTCAGAGAGAGCCGTGACCTGCTGTTACTTAACTATTAGTTCAGCTCCCAAACCAGACCACATCTTCATGGGCTGGAGTTGTGTGCCTGGCAGGGCAGGGACCCCGGAGGCTAAGAGTGCTGGACTCATGCCCAGGCCCTGCCATGGTCACTTCTGGACTTCCAGTACCTGACACACTGCCTTGCACATGGAAGGCACAAAACGAAGGAATGAAGTGTGTGGGGGAGGAAGCCACGAGTCGGAAAGGTGATGTGAAATCCCAAGGCCACACAACTCCCTGGAGAGGGGTGTGAGGTTTTCTTTCTTTTTATCAGGGACAAAATGGAGAGGAGAAATTACAGCCAATGATATTGGCTCCTGAAGTTGTATGTTGCCAGGAAAATCCCACTTTACACCTGTTTTCTCTTATAATTATAATAATGTCCTGCCTGTGCTTGTGGGCCCCTGGCTCGCAGCGCTCCGGGCTGGTTCTGAAGGCAGGACAAAGCAGATGTCCTGGCTTCTTCCCCAGGCTGGCCAACACTTCGTTTCCCCAGAGGAGGAAACAGGCCTGCTCTGGCCATCTCCCCCACCCTGGAGAGCGATGGGTATGGCACACCAGGAGCAATATGAGATCAGGAACCAGCCCTCTGTGAGTCCCCTATCCCTCCCAGCTCGCACTTCCCCCACCCAGGCCAGACCCTCTACTCTGTCAGGAATTTCCCACAAATCATCCACCACCGAACTCTGGGAGCTGATCTCAGCAGCTGTACAGTTGGGAAGGACCTGGAAAACCCACTGTCCCTATGATTGGAATGAGGTTAACGCCTTGAGGGAGGGATGCTGTATCCATCACCCCAGTCCCAGCCTCAGCACAACCTGGACAGAGTGGGCTCTCCACATCGGTGTGCAGAACTGACTTGAGTCTTAGCTTGTTGCCCGCAGCCGGACACTCCTAGGCACACAGTGTCTGTGAATGAATGGACTTGTGCCAACTGGGTATCAGGCTCTGTGCTGGACACGCTGCCTACTTACCTGATGCAATAGCCCTGCAAGGCAAATATGATCGTTCCATTTAATGGATGAGGAAATAGAGGTCAGACAGGTTAAGTGTACAGCCAGAGTTCATGCTTGATCCTTCCTGTCTCTAAAGACTGTGGTCCCTCTATTTGCATTGCAGCAACTCAGTCATCACCGATGGGCTGTGCTCAGCATTTGGGGGATTCAAAGCTGAATGAAAAGTAGCCCCAGCTCTCCGGGTGTTCAGACTGAAAGGACAGACAGTCTCATTCACAACTGCCCCTTAAATTTCATGATGCAGGTCATAGGGTGGCCACTTACACCAGCTGGCAGAGCAGGGGGTCGGAGGGGAGGTAGGGCTGGTGCCCTCTGGGACTCTGCTCTAGGATCATTCAACTCTCCCAGTGAGTGCTTCAGGCTGCAGGGGGCGGGAGGGGAGGCCCTGCTGGTGTGAGAGGCAGGAGTGGGGAGCCACATAGGCATCCACAGGCCTCCCTCCTCAAACGTGCTCTGGGAGAGTCAGCCGCCTCCTGGCCTCAATCATCGGAGCTGGGGACAGAGGCAGATACGTGAGATCTGAAGGACGAGCTTGGCCACATGACTGCAGATTTATTATTTTCCCCACAAACTTGATTGATTTGACACACAGGCCACAGGGAATGGCCTTCACCTGCCCTCTGCTGAGAACAGAAGGGAAATGACAGGTCTGGGGTCCTTCAGCGGCCCCTCCCTCAGGGGTATGGCCTGGGGTGGAGATGGTCCAGTGGGGCTTGCTGCTCTCTCTCCATCCTGTCTCCTGCCTCCTTCTAGGTGTTTGCTTCTTCTCTTTCCCAGTGAGCATGGTTCAGGGAGGAGACATTGGCAAGGCTGTTGGAAGGTCCTGGGAGAGGCACACGATCACATGTGCTTTCCAGGGCTGGGGTGGGGGGTGGGTTCCGGGGTTCTTTTCCCAGCCTTACAAAGAGTTCAGCATTCTGGAGAAAGGGGCTGCATGTAGATGATTAGAGTGCAAGGACGAAAGATATTTTTGAAAGGTATTGAGGGTCATAGGATCTTCAGCTGAAGGGAGCTAAAGACTCTCCCTTGACCAAGGACCCGTGCTTTTATTCAACACAATTTGTCCTAAGGCAAGGTGGAGATATACACTTCAAAGGGTATGGTATCAAAGGGTAGAGTACAGAAGCATTATCAGTTTGGGAAATAGCCTATAGCTGTTCAGGTGTTTGGCCAACAGGAGGCAATAAAATGCCCTGAGCTGTCTGGCAGTTAACAATCCCATTCAGGTTTGGGGGAAGTGCCTTAGCCGTTTCCAACAGGTAAATTACATATGTGGCTCACCCTTGTTGAGCCCACCAAGTCCCATCAACCTTTTAATGGAACTCTTGTAATTATTACGTGCTGGAATTGGTTCTCAGCAGGTGGGGGAACCAGCATTCATATTGCTCCTAAGAAGACTCATAGGAGCACAAACATTAACCCACTCTGAATCACTAACACACTGGGAACCCTTCCTGGGCCTCAGTTTCCATTTCTGTAAAATGGACACCTCGATGCTGCCTTCCAGCCCCAACTTTCTTATGGTCCTGCACGATGCCTCCTCCTCTTTCCGGGGCAGAGAACGGTTAGTCTGCTTCAAGTTGTGTTAGTTACAATTTTCTACTCCTGCATCGTGACTCCCATGGGGTCGAGGGCATAGACCTGACACCTGATTAAGAAAATCAGCAAATCCCTTCAAAATACAGGAAACCAATGTTTATTGAGCTTCCACTCCATGCCAGGCCTTATGCAACTGAAAATGTTTATATTGATTATCATATTTAATCTAAATATCAGCCCTGGGAAGAGTCTGCTCCCCAATTCCCCAAATTGGACAGAATTTCTTAAAGTCCTGGAGTGGTTCCCTACCACCTCCAGGAGGAAATCCGGACTCCTCCCCACCCCACCCCTCCACTCCCCAGCTGGGCCAGTGCCTCCATGGACAGAACGTGCTCCTCCCACCATGCTCAGTGCCTGAGCAACAATACCTCCCCCTTCACCCATCCATTTAACTTCCTCCTTTCCTCAAACCCTGGCTCTGTTCCTACTTGTCCCCAAACAAGGGCCAGGACCAAGGGGGAGGCAAGTGAGGCCCCGAGGGGACACATTTGAAGAAAGTCTCACTCCCAGGGGCCAACCCGGCACTTGCATGACCCTGAGAGTGAGGCCTCCTTAAATTTGCCCTGAGTAACTCATTTTCCCCACCCTGGCCCCAGACCTGCCCCAATGTCCCTCCTCTGAAGTGCCCACAGCCCTCCCTGGATCCTGCCACTGGGCTGTGCCAAGGCCAAGTTGAATTCCTTACAAGAGTGTCCATCTCGCAGGGCAGAGATGACATGCCTCTGTCCCCATTCTGGAAACAGCTGGGCTCAGGGCTTTCAGACCTCCCACCTTGGAACTTGCCCCCCCTTCCCTGCCCTCTGCCCCGGAACGCCAATTCCTCTTCTAGAATCTATATAAAAATGATGGTTTATCTTTTCAGTGAAATATTACCATTAAAAATGATGTTTCCACGTGGCTGAGTGTTTCTATAACCTGGGTGTAAGAAAAGGCTTCCTAACTGTGATAGACAATCCAGAGGCCATAAAATAAAAGACTGATGAATGTGACTACATAAAAAAATTTTATGAAAGGTAAATGATCGATGGGGAGAAAATATTTGCCACCTATATCATAGAGAAAGGGTTAATATCACTAGTATAGAAAACAGCTCTTAAGAATTGAGGGGCAAAGAACCAAAAACACAATCAAAAGTGGGCAATAAAAAAACGGGCCAAAGGATGGACAATTCACAAGAGGAACATAAAAATTATCCTAAGACACATGAAAAATGTTCAATTTCACTCCTAATAAGAGAAATGTGAATTAATACTACACTGAGCTACCGTTTTATACATGAGATTGGCAAAAATTTCTAAACTTGACAGTACCTTCCGTTGGCAAGGTTGTAAGGAAACAGGTTGGGATGCAAACCCTAAAGGGGTATCTGGCAATACCTAACAAAACTGCATACACATTTACTCTTCAACCCAGCAATCCCATTGCCAGGAATTTGCCCTGAAGATATACTTCCAAGTATATGAAACAGCTGCACCAGTGTTGCAGCATTATTTGTAAGTGTAAACTACAGGAAATGACCTAAATGGTCATACCTAGGAGAGGGGGATAAATTATGGTATGCACACACATGGAGGACTATGCAACTCTGAAAAAGAATGAGGAAGACCCTAAGAACTGGGATGGAGTGTTTCCTAGAAGATATTGGATGCATAAAGTAAAGCACCAAAAACCATGTATAACATGCTATCTTTTGTATAAAAAATGAAGAAAATAATTTAAAATATATTAAAATGTGCTTGTCTTTACAAAAAGCACTAGAAGTGTAAGCTAAAACAATTAAGTTGGCTACCTACAAGGGGTGGGGGGACGGCAGAAGGAATATAGCAGAGAGTGGCACATCTTTTGTATACCTTTTGGCTAATTTTGACTTTTGAAAGTATGTTACTATTCTGCCTATTAAAAAAATAAAAGCAAATCAATACAGATGGGAAGGAAAAATAAATCTCTAAAACTTAAAGCAACCTGAGAAAAAGTGGATTTAACTGTATTTCAAATAAATACTATAACCATATGGAAGGTCAAGAAAAGAAGGAAGAAACGAAGGAAGAAACAAAGGAAGGACGGATTAATTCAAGTTATTTATGAACATAGCCAGGTGGGTTGGGGTGAGGGGAAGAAGGCTTACTGATTGAGTGGTATGGGTGAAGCAATTCTGACACTATTTTAAATGTAATGTCGGATGGAGCAAATGAGTGAATATGTTTATGGTTTTGGGAATCTGGGTTTCACTGCGGAAGAAGGACACAGAAATATGTATTGGGGGAAGACAAGAAGGACCCTTAGATTGGAATTGGACTCATGATTTCTAACATATAACATGTAAGTGTACATGCATGTATATGTTGGATGAAATGTATGTGTATGTATATGTGTATACTTGCACATATATCCTAGTTCTGCTGCCTGGAAGGGCCAAGAAGCAAAGATAGCCAGTAGCAATGCGCACACTCAGAGCCCAGAGCGTGGTCTCTAATACCACTCCCACTGAGAGGAAGCATGACCCCTCAGAGAAGGGCGAGGCCAGTGCTGGGCAGGTCCAGGATCAGCCTGCGACCGCTTGTCACACCAGAAAGTAAGAAAGTGCTCCAAGACAGGGATGGCAGCCTATCAGTATCATGGGAGTCAGCCGCAGGGGCTCCCACAGATCAAATCTGTGGCAATGGAAGCACCAATTGACTACAGTAAGAAATAATAAACTCCTGGGAAACGGGAATTCATCAGTCCATATAGGTATCAGACAGATAAATACATTTGACTGCTCAGGGTAGTAAATGCATACTGCGTACAATATAAATATATTCTGTGGCTGCGGCGAATGCCAAGGGCCGATTGGTTAATACAGAGGCAGTGCTGGAGGTGGCAGAGCATCGTTTTGCAACCATCCTGTTAACGATCAGGCCAGAGTCATCCATGGATGCTAGGTCCAGGGGGACATGTACAAAGAACAGAGTCCTTGGGTAATTTTAAAGTGTCTCCCCAGTGACTACTCACTAGTTACAAGGGAGAAAAAAGGTAATTATTGTAAAGTGGAGAAATCAGACAGCACCTCACCTGGGAGGTCCCAAATAACACCACCAATGAGGACCAATGCCCTGAGTGCCTCCAGACGGGGTTGCCTGAGAACCCAAGATTGCCTATGCAATCGGCCAGGACGCACTGCTCGGGTCTAATGACATGGAAACCTCAGACAAACCCAAAAGGAGGAATATGTTACTAAACATAGGAGACATTGTACTCCTAAAAAATGTCGGAGTCATAAAAGACAAAGAAAGGCTGCGAAATGCTCCAGATTAAAGGAGACCAGAGACATAACAACTAAAAGCAACAGCCGACCCTAGAGGGGGCCTGTTGTTGGAGGCGGAGGCGCCATTAAGGACATTACGAGGTTAACTGGTGAAATAGGAATATAGATGGTAGACCGGTAAATTAGATGAAAGTGTGTGGTAATGTTACATTTACTGATCAACCATACTGTGATTACATAACAGCATATACCTATCCTTAGGAAACACTGAAGTAGTTAGGGGGTAATTTCCGTGTGTGTGAACACTTAAACAAAACGTGTGTATGAATAATTAAAAGAGAGCACAAATGATAAGGGAAATGGGGTGAAACTTTAACCACAGATGAGTCTAGGATATAAGGGTATTTGTATTGTTTTTATTTTTGCAGCTTTTCTGCAATTTGAAATTTTTTCCAAATAAAACAGTGAATGAATGATGCTCCCTTCTCTGCAGGGCAGGCTCTCATTGGCCAGGGGACCCTTGGCAGGTGCCAGGTCAGGGGACAGATCCACAATCAATCGGGGGTTCAATATGGCCTTGAACAAGTGACATTCATCTCTGTACCCACCTCAGGGGCTGTGGGACAATCAAAACCGATTATGCTGGCAAGTGCTTAGCTCAGACCAGGCCATGGAAAGGGCTGGATCACCATGCACTGTCACTTCACTGGCCCTGTTTCTCATCGGCATAAGCCCTGAAGGAGGAGGGTGCAGAGCTGAGAGCTGCCCGCAGTTCCAAGAGCCACGGGGGTACTGCAGCTGGAGGGTGCAAGCGAAGGGAAAGGACGTGGTAAGTGAGGAAAAGTGTAGGTCAAGGCCAAGAGTCCAGGGCTAGCCTCCGGTGGATGAACTCAGGGCCCTGTGCTCTTGGCCCAGACCTACGTTTTTCCTCAGCTACAAAGTCCTTTCCCCACAGCTCGCACCCTCCTTCAAGGCCCCTGCCTGGACTCCCTTGGCACCTTTCTGGAGCTACTCCAGTCCCCACCTTCACCTCCTCCTGGTGAGGGATTGGATGTGGCATTTCCGTTTGGATTCACTGTGGCCCCATCTCCCCTCTCCCAGGGGAACCCACCGGGACAGCATTGTTTTAGTAAAAACTGTAATCCCTGGAAAGTAGATTGGGGAGGGGCCACTTGGAGACCCTGAAATAGGCCCTAATATCAGGTCTGCCCAGATGAGACTACTAGGCCTCCCCCTTCACCCCTGATCTGTCATTTGGGGAAGAGGCATGTACCATTGTCTCCACTTGTCCCTCCAGCCCTCTCTCCACCCTATGCCCTGGAGGCTGACCCCTTGGGCTCCTTGCCCTCTACCCTCCCTTCGGTCAGCTCAGCAGTGGGGCCCCAGGAGAGGGAGGGAGAGAGTGGAGGTCGGGTGTCTATGCCTGGGCTTCTTGTCTTCAGGGGTGCCTCAGGTCACAACCCAGGTAGGGTGGCCCCCTCCAGGGCACCCTCACTATCTCTGCTTTCAGCACCCCGTCTCCGTGTCCCTTCAGCCCCAGGGGTGTCACCACACTCAGTGCTAGGGATCCTGCCCTGGATCCTGTGGCTGCCTTATACCCTGCACCGGCCTTTGGATCCAACTCTGTTCAAATCATCCACTTTGCATGGGCCGCGTGCTTTCTGCCAGGTCCCCGCGTGGAGCAGACACCTGTGGAGGGAGGCAGCGCCGGGCCCGGTGAGGCGGCGTTACCAGGCTCAGGGAGGAGACCCACCGCGAAGCCATTCATGCTCAAAACAAAAGCAAAGGCTGAAGGGCTGCTGCTCCGGAGCCTCCTCCTGGGCTCACTGCTTCCTGCTCCAACTTCCTTTCATCTTTTCCTGCTTTTCCTATTACTGTGTTTTTCTAAAGTCGCTGTTAACGGAGAAGCATTACAAGAAGGGAATTAAAAGAGAGAAAAGTGGGTGCAGGAATGCCTTTCTTTTTTTTGGTTTAAACCTTTTGTTATCGACTCTTTAGGAACCAATTCAGCTAGAGGGACACGTGGCAGGACACATTCTTCAATATTAGTGCCCAGAGACTCGGGCTCTTTATTATTCATCCGGGTGAAAGCAGAGTAGTCTGGAAACCTCTCCGATGCATTGTCCTACTTCAAAGTGAAGAGGAAGCCTTTCAGGGACAGAGAAACCCTGACTTGCTGTGTCTGAAACACGGACAAAGTGATGGCCCGTGTGTCAGGGCCCAGCAGGCGAGGCTGCCTCTTCCTTAGCCCCAACCTGCACTAGACCCCCTACCCCATGGAGCCCAGGGTGGCCTCGGCTGGGTGGGAAGGCCTCTCCTGGTCCCCGGAGTGCGGTCTCCCATCTGCAGAGCCAGAACTGATTCAGAAGGGGGCCCAGGGCCCGATGGCTCAGGGACCCTGAGGCTTAGGCATCAAGAGCACTTTGCATGCCTTCCTGGACCCCCACGCCGCCTTCACCTCTGGAAGGAACCGCACAGTCTGGCTCTCAGCACTCTCCAGTCACCCAGAGGTGTCACTGTGGTGTTTCTAATGGGGCCCCAAGGAAGGCGGCGAGCTTCTGAGCTCACTGGAGGCTCGCTGTCCTGGAGGACCATGAGGGATTGGGGGTGGGCAGTGAGGAACTGGAGCACTCAGCTGGTAAGAGCGGGTAAGCAGGTCTGGGTCTGCTGGCCCAGGTTGTTATGTCAATGAATGCACTTCCTTGGGGGGCCTTCCAGCTCAGCAGGGAGCCAGGGACACAAGGCCCAGGGTGGGGCTGCAGAAGGCCAGGGAAGGCAGATGCCTGGGGGCTGAGCGGACCAAAGAGGGCTTCCTGGAGGAGCTGGAATTTGACAGAGGATTAAGCAGTAGAAAGGAGAGAAGGGGAGGGATGGGCAAGAAGGACTGTGAGTGAGAAGCTCCAAGGCCCAGGTGGGAGGGAGGTGTGGGTGTGGCAGGAAGTGGTCAGAGGTAAGGCTGGAAGGACCTTGACTGCAAGCAAAGGTATTTCTTCTTTCTTTTTCCTTTTGCTTCCTTGAGTAATCCTAAATCCACTATTAATCTCCCGACACCTATCTTGTTGATACATGTCTATTTCCCTGCACACCTGTTCACATTGCTGATGGAAATGTATTAGAAAATCCCTCCATTCGGCTGGTGATTACCATGGTAATGAGGCATGCTCACTGAGGGACCAGGTCTCTGCTTGAGAACAAGGTTCTGAAGCCACAGGCTTTCGTCTCACTTATGTGGTGCCTGGGAGAGAGGAGAGTGAAGCGAGCATGGGGGTGTGTGAGGGATGGTTTCGGTCTCTGGGGAAGGCTTGACAGACAGCAGAGCCCAAGGGCCCAGAAAGGTTCTACGGGAAGCTGGGGGTGGGCCAGGTGGGGGTAAATGGGACAAGCCCTGCACACCTTGCTGCTCTCCAGTGTGCATCCAGCGGGGCAGAGCTTTGGAGGATGCCATGGGAAGGAGGATCTGAGCCTCCAGGTGCCCAAGGTCAGGAACCTTGGCTAGAATATTATTCCACCCTCCTCCTCTACCGCAGGAACCACCTCTATGCCTCCTGAAACATTACAAAGATGCTATTAGAATTGTTTCTGCCTCTCACCGGATTACAGCTGAAGGTCTGGTGAAAGCCCAATGTGCTGTAACTATTTCATTTAGCCTTGATGCAGTCTGTTTTGTTTTCAAGTGCTCCAACCAGACGGTTTGGCTTCAAATCCCAGCTCCACCACTTACGGGCTGTGTGACCTAGAGCAACTTACTTAGCCCCTCTGTTTCTTCTCACTTATAAAAGGCGGGTAATATACGCTTGTAATGTGTAGCATTGTTGTGAGGATTAAGTGAATTAATACGTGCAAAATGGTTAGAATGCGCCCGTCACAGAGTAGGCACTCAAACATTCCCAGAATGAAGCAGAGCCTCCTCCCACAGTGGACAGGGGGGACTGAGGGTACAGCCAGCATCCTAGACTTTGCATAAACAACACCTCACCTCCTTCTCCTGACACCCCCATTTACCCTCTCTGAACAATGAGGAGACTGAGCCCCGAAAACCAAAGCTGCATGGTGGAAATGGAGGGCCTGGGCTGGAATCCAGACCCCTGCCTCCCTCTCCTCTGCTCTTTCTGTTTCCTTCCCAAAGATGTTGGTTTGCTGGCCTCTGGCTGTCCTGTTCTCCACCCCAAACCAGGACCTTGTCTGCCTTCTCAAGCCCAGTCATGCCCTTACTCTGACAGAGTCCTGGGAAGCTCAGGCCTAGGGGCCCAGGTTCCAGGGCATTCATAGCCTGAAAGGACATGAACGTCTACCGCTTCTCATCACTCCTGCAATCACCCATCTGTGAGATGCTAATTAAAAACAATCACCGTAATAATAGTTGCTTTTATTGCCTACACTGTTTTAGGTTCTCCACTAACTTCCCCTTTGAATATAATATTTGTCATGAATGGAATCGTGCTACGCGGCACCAGACATCATGTAATCCAAATCAGGCCGCGAGCTGTGGTCTCTGCCGTATAAGTCCCACCCCACCAGAGGCAGCTGACAGGCCATTACTCTGTGTCCTGCACACTCTGGGCGGCGATAAGAAAATGCCACCAATTTGATGCTTTATCTGGTTGCAGGTTGAGGCAAGATATTATTTCAATCAAGATAATGATTCTATTTCTTGGGCGGAAATGAGATTTTTTTTTTTCTCTCATTGCCTTGTGGGGGTGCCACCAACATCTGTCTTGGGCTTGAACAGGTCGAGCCAAAGTTAGAGGATTTTCTTGCAACCTGAGACAGAGCATCAACATGAAGAAGAACTGGAAGCAAGGGGCTCGCTTGCAAGAGAAAAACATACATGGCAGGCCTACGTGGTTCTACAGTCAGTTCTATGTGGACATTTCTAGGCATTAGACAAAACCCGTGGAAGCAAAATTTGGAAGGTAAGCACGCAGGCTGAGCCCCGTCTGGATTTCAAGGGAGGCAAATGGCCATTAAGGCAATAACAACAAGGAGCTGCACAGACAAGACTCTCAGAGCTTCCTAAGCCTGCCTGTCACGTGGGGTAAGTTTCCTGCGTGACTCAGCTGACAGATGACCCAGCCACTCTCTCGACTCTCGACACCTCCTATGACAGGGAGCTCGCCAACAAAGGAGGCTGTCCATCACGGCCCCGCCCCTGTGATGAGAAAGCACCTCCTAATTACAGTCCAGTCGCTTCATTAAAGGGAACCACAGTGAACAGTCGCGCGGTCTGACACTGCGGATCTAAATACGCTTTGGGAACAGCACACATTTCGGTAAGTCATCGAACAATACGCAGATGGCATGATGTGATAGATGCGGCAGGACCGCAGTAATTTGGATGAAGAGTGAATTCAGTGAGGTTTTAAATTACTTTAAATGTTTGGAAATTTCCAGGGCTGCACTACAGCATCTCAATCTCTCCGCATGTGACTTGTGGTAATGAGGAAATAATAATTGGCAATTCTGATATCAATTGTTCACATAGGGATTCTAAGGAGTTTGGAAATGCTTGTAAAGTTTTTTGTGGATTTTGAACATTCCACTGAGAGCTGACTCAGGGAATTGCTCTCTCTCCAAAGAAAAGGCCCAGTTCAGCTCCATCCCTTTGGAATAGCCGCGCTGCTGCTGACGCTGGGGGACCTATTCTGCACCAGAATCACCAAACCACACCTTTGTTGGGGTGCATCAACCATCACTGGAAAGTAACACAAAATCCCAGAAACACTGGGAGGAAGGCTTTGCACAGTACACTTTCTGTACTTTTGAATTTAGAGCCATGGGGCTTTATTAAGAATAAAATTAGTTAAAAGGCACACCGTGTTTCATTGAAAACGGACTCTGACACCACTGATCTCTATTTGAATACCCACACTTGTTAAAATGCAAACTTACTAGAAGGAAGATTACTGCCGGGTCAGGTGAAAACCCACTTGGCTGTCTTCACAGCCAGGGTGCTCACAGACATGGTGGCAAATGCAACAGATGCCCCGCTCAGATCCCCTCCACCTGCTGGGCGCCCACTCCCCAGCGACTTTCACCTGAGATGTACTCGGACCCCTTCTCGTGGTCAAGATGATGCCTGGAGGTTGCGTCAGTAGCACCGTTCTGGGTCCCGATGGCTAATGGCTAGATACCTGCCCCTTGCCTCCGATACAGACATCTGGAGTACAAATCACACGGATCAGGCCAAGGAGAAACCTGTGCTGTCCCATCCCTGCTCAGCCACTCCTTCCCTTCCCTGCTTTCCTCTCTCTGACCAGTGTTCCCTAGACCTCTCTCCAGATGCAGCCAGTGCACCTGAATCCTTGTCTCAGGCTCTGTTTCCGGAGAACCCAACCCAACTCAGTCACCAATGGCTCCAAATGGAGCCCCCCTGTGTCTTCCCAGAGGGTTGCCCCTGGTGACAGGAGCACACATGAGACTCCTTCTTTAAGAGCAGAACCATAATCATTTTCCTGCCCAGCCAAAGACCACCAGGCTGACACCATGTGTCCATGAAAGCCAGTACAGCAAAATGGGGACCATCCAGAGCACAGAGTTCCCCAACCACACCCCTGTGGGACCACACGAGTACTCTTCCTCCCCAGAATGAGGAGCAAAGGGCGGGGCAGACCCAGAAGGCCTGTCCCATAATCAGATATCTAGATACCTGCCGCAGAAAGTCAGCTCCACCACTTACTAGCTGAGCGAACTTGAACCAGACTTTTAACCACTTGGAGCCACAGTTTCCCCACCTACACAATGGCATACCTGATGGAGCCTCTGAGGCCCATGTGAGGCAGTGTTGAACGTGCTGCAATTGGCGACTCCACGTAAATACTGGTGGTTGTTCTTGACATTTAGAAGCTTCCTCTGGTTGCTTAGAACAAGTAATTAATTAACCTCTGCGAACAAATACAGCCCAGCTGCCCCGCATTCTGGGCATAGTCTCATAGAGCTCCCTGTGGGAGAAGCAGCTCTGGGGACAAGCAAGTGGACGCTGGGAAACCTGTCCTGGTGACTGTCCATCTGGCGCTCAGAGTGTGTCTCCATCATTGATCTCACGGTGTCTGGAGGCCCTAGGCTGCAGCTGTCTGGGGAGGGCTGTGTGTGTGTGTGTGTGTGTGTGTGTGTGTGTGTGTGTGTGTGTATGAAAGAGAGAGAGAAATATAGGGCGGATCCCCAATGTGAATTTCCTATAATCTATCTAGTGTATATAGTGATAGCAAATACAACCTTGAATTTGGGGAAGGTGAAAAATCCATTTGTGGCATGAGTCACAAACTGGCAGAAACTTAATTTTATTTGCAAAAATGAGGGAGACTTGATTCCAGCCTGACTCTTTGCACATGGACCATTTATGAAGCCATTCCAAGCCCTTTACCACCTGGCCCTGCCCAACCTCACCAGCTCCTCATCAGACTCATGTCTGTGACAGCCTCGTCCAAGGCCATTGGTCTTCCCACCTGGTGCCTCTGCCCGGCTTCTCCCTCCTCCACCAGCCCGTTCGAGTCCCTCTTTCCCCAGGAAGTCTTCCCAACTGCTCTTTGTCGCCAGCATTTCTGCCTGTGCCACGGCAGCCAGAGCGGGACGGCCTGCCCATTCACACAGTGTGTCGATGGTCTCGTGTACAGATGTCTTCTCTCCCTAGACTGGACTGACAGCAGCTCCTTCCCAGAGCCCCCGCTGCTGCCTCTCCTGTATTTCAGAGGCTCCAGCCAGTGCCAGTTATTCTCAGCTTAAGGAAAGGTTTGGGTCATAGGACTGCTCTTACTTTAACACACTGTTAAAGGGCCTCTATGAGAATTTACTATTCTGAACAGAGTCAGCCAAGCACCAAACCTAGAATTGTGCAAACTGTTTGTGGTTTCAAGGTGAAAAAATGCACATCTTCCTCGTCCCCAGAGGAGTCCTGCTCTCCCTGTGCCAGCGACCACAAGGGAGGACGCTCTTTCAGGAGCCAGTGGGACGCTCTCCACTTAGAGGGCAGAGCTGGGTTCAAACCATGCGCCTTCCACTCAAAGCCTACAGTCCTGGTCCAGCCCCACCCAGCCAGAGGCACCTTCCAGAAGAAGAGCCGAAAGCCAATTCCGTCAGGTCACGCTCCCTTCCCCAAACAGGGAAACCCGCCCACTCCTCAGGAATACTGTCAAACCACAGACCTAAAAAAGCAAAATTCATACTCACAAGCAACGACGCCTTTGTCTTAAATTTCAGGCCAGTAGTTTCTCTGCAAACCTGCTCATTTCCTGCAAAGAGAAGAAATGGATGGAGAAGTATATTAGCATCTGCTCTGAACATCCTTTGGCAGTTTCCTGGCTGACCTCCGGCTTCTGCGCCTTCCCTGCATTCTCACTCCCAGCAGCACACTCCCCTCCCAGGAACACCGTGTGCTAGTTGGGTGGGTGCCCCTGGCTCCCCGCAGAATCCCACCCCTCCCAGGCCGTGGGCTCCATCCATGCCGCCTCCCTCCCCCTCCCCGGCGCCATGCCAGTCTCAGATTGACCACTGCCTCCAATTCCCTGAAGGCACTGGGCTTCTTCCCACTCTGGAGTGAGGCCTCCTCTGCTGTAGCATGGAGTTGCCTAGCAACCCTGCTGCCAGCTCGGAAGGCCCTCCTAAATTGGACCTCACAGCACAGGGCATCTCCTTGTACAGCTGCCTGAATCTTAACAATCTGGTTCTGAATAATAACACAATGGTAATTGCATGCATGGGTCCCAAACTACATTTAAATAATGTTCAAGAGCTGACACAAACCAACAAAGGCCAGAGAACGCATTGCGAGGGTCAGCTCTAAGGCCAGGCAGGACGTTCAGTGCGGGAGGAGCTGACACCACAGACTTGAGTTAATGACAAAGCCAACCTCAACTGTGAATCCTCCTGCCTTCTGCCTGAGTGTGTCACCACTTTAATGTGTTTTAAGTGACTTGGGGGTCTGCAGAGGCAATTAATGCCCAGAGGTAGTGATGCTTCAAGAAAAGGTGTCCTTTAGTCCTTCTTTTGCGGGGAGTGGGCCAGGAGGATGGAGGGATACAGAACAAGGAGGGAGAACAGTGCATGAGCGATTTCCCTTGGCTGTTATAACTACAGCCAAATACATTTCAGAAGGTGGGAGAAAGAACTTACCAAGAGAGAGAACCAAACACTTGTTACCTTAGTGAGGGACAAAATCAACATGACTGATGTGTTTCAGGACAAGATGTGAAGGCGAGGAGGCCTTGACACTGGCCAAGGCACAGACTGAGCACCTTAGCGGGGTGTGGGAAGGCCACGCGGGCCAGAGTCCGGCCTTCACACTGCGTCCCTGGCGGAGGGTAATGACTCCGCTCAAGGCAGACGAGCCTGCGCACGTGGGCAGCGGCCAGCTGGCAGCCTGCTTCTCGTGGAGTGATAGCAGCGAGGGCCAGTGATCGGCCCTGACAATTTGAAAGCCTAAAGCACATTTTTTGGAAAAGCTCAAAATGCTCCTGTAAGGGCCTTAAGCAGATATTTGCACACCCACATTCATAGCAGCATCATTCACAGTCAGCAGGAGATGGATGTAACCCAAGTGCCCATCAACGGATGGATGGGTAAACAAAATGTGCCATATACCGACAATGGAATGCTATTCAGCCTTAAAAAGGAAGGAAATTCTGACAAATGCTACAGCATTGATGAATCTGGAGGGCATTATGGGACGTGAAATAACCCAGACACAAAAAGACAAATACTCTATGATCTCACTTATATGAGGTCCCTAAGCAGTCAAATTCATAGAGCCAGAAAGTAGAATAGAGGCTACCAGGGGCTGGGGGAGGGGGTGAGGAATGGGGAGTTAGGGCTTGATGGGTACAGAGCGTCAGTCTGGGAAGATGAAAAAGTTCTAGAGATGGATTGTGGCGAGGATTGTGCAACAATGTGAATGTACTTAATGCCACTAAACTGTACACTTAAATATAGCTAACGACTTAAATTGTTTGCTATGTGCATATTTCACAATTTTAAAAATGCCCCTGCAATAGCAGTGCAACCTACACAGCGTTTCTCTACAAGACTTCCATCCATATCCAACAAACCCTGTTCTCAAATTGGCCTGTGCCGTCCACAGCTCTGACAGGGAGACTGTCACCAGGACTCAAGGACACACTGGAGAGGAGAGCTCTGGGCCAGGGAGACCGTGGTGGCAAGCACAGGGCTGGTGCAGCACAGTTGCAGGCAGAGGAGTCGAAGGTTGAGAAACAGAATTCTCTTGTGCTCACCTCCATCATCACCCTCAGAATGGGGCCTCCCAATACCCAAACAGTCCCATTCACCATGTCCTCTGCCTGCCTCCTTCCCCAGGCACGTGGGCTGCAATGGCACCCCATTGTTACCCTTGGCTCACTCTGTGCTCCCTGCCCAATAAGCCCTTTGCAGTGCCCCCCCACCACCTGATCTAATACTACCCTTGTTCTTTTTTTAAAAAAAATATTTTTATTGATTACAGAGAGGAAGGGAGAGGGAGAGAAACAGCAATGATGAGAAACAATCACTGATCAGCTGCCTCCTGCACGCCCCACACTGAGGACTGAGCCCACAACCCGGGAAGGTGCCCTGGCTGGGAATCGAACTTCGACCTCCTGGTTCATAGGTCGATGTTCAACCGCTTAGCCACACCGGCCGGGCAATCCTACTCGTTCTTGTGGACCTCCATCAAGCTCCCTCTTCTACCAAGCCTTCTAGAAACCTCCCTCTTCTGCTTTCTCTGAATGTCATAGCCCTCAACAAAACACTTGCTTAGGTCCTCATGCCTGGAAGTGACCCCTCTCCCAAGAAATCCCTAGCAGGACCCTGGTCAGGGATTGTCACTAAATTTTTTGTCTACCACAATCCCTCTCGCAAGGCTGAGCACTCAGTGGGCTGCTCAAGGCTGCTGGAGGCGGCCCTTTCTCAGGGACTCTGACCACGGCTCTCCTGCTGCGGGGGTGGAGGGGAACACAGCAGTGCTGGCCGCGGAGCTCCGCAGCTAAGCTCTCCAGATGGGCACGCATTCCCGCCAGTTCTTTAGAGGTGTAACGCAATGTGTGCAATAAACAATCGAGCATTTACAGATTTTATTAATTTGGGAAGGTCATTAGAGCTAACAGCTTCTCCGAGTGAGAGCGAATGAATAGCATAGATTATTTTTTTCAGGGTCCTGATTCTTTTCTTGGCATGTTCTTTAAGCCTTAAAAAATAGTGTAACAAGTAAAAAAAAAGGGGGTGGGGTGGGGTGGGGGTGGGATCCAGGCTTTCGAGACAGGAAAAGCCGGACGGGAGCTCTGGGTGAGCCTCTTCCCCTCTCTGAGACTTAGGCTTCTCTGCAAACAGAGGGTGTGGACGCCAAGGGCCCTTCCAACTTAAACAAAAATAAAATTATGAATCGAGGTGAGAATGTCAAGTTAGCAACCTTCCAAGCTAACAGTTAGTCCCCTATCCTCACCCATCCTCCCAGGTGTTGGGCCAACTTCCCCTCCAGAGAGGTAAGGTGTGAGTTCTTAACCCCTTCAGCCAGCAAAAGAGCCCTAGTGATTGTGGGTGCCTCCCCAGACCCCGACAGGGGCTCTCAAACCCGACAATCTGGCTGCCTTGTTCTCATTAGATCATTAAGGAACAGTCTGGACTAATAACTTGTTTTCTCGGATCTCCAGGAAAGACTGGGAATGAGCCAAAGGGCATCATCTAGACGCTGTCTCCCCAGCCCCTGGCTCTGGGACCAGTCCATGCTGTCTGTCAAGGCCCAGGCCTCTGCGGGCAGATAGCTGCCCATGCTCCCCCCTCCCTCCCCAGGAGAGAAGGAAGCAACCTCCAGGGACTGCAGGACTCTGGCCGCAGCCCGTGTGGTGGGGAGAGACAGCACTCACCCAGACTGTGCAGGCCAACACTCCTTCTCTCTATCC
Organism: Plecotus auritus; assembly: GCF_963455305.1. Classification (NCBI taxonomy): domain Eukaryota; kingdom Metazoa; phylum Chordata; class Mammalia; order Chiroptera; family Vespertilionidae; genus Plecotus; species Plecotus auritus. Next base: position 12,066,100 of record NC_137782.1, on the reverse strand, counting down.
TCGCCCACCTTCTCTCTGCCCTGAGGGTACGCAGGCACTGGGAATCTGTATGCAAATGTGTGCCCAGCAACACCGTGCCCCCACCTCTGGAATCAAAGCTGTATGACTCACAACACTAATATTAGCATTAGCAGTAATATTAGTTAATATTAACTAGTATTAGTGCGATGCTCTATGACTTTAAAAAAGCACAGCAGCTCCTGGACTTAGAGTTACATCTGATAAATGTATAGTAAGTTGAAAATATCATTAGTTGAAAATGCATTTAATGCTACACTGCAGAGTGTAACTCTTTACCCCTGTGATCGTGGGCTGACGGGGAGCTGTGCCAGTGCCCAGCACGATGAGGAGCATGGCTTGCAAATTGCTAGCCCGAGAAAGGATCAACATTCAAACTCTGAAGTACGGTTTCTAGTGAATGCATCACGTTCACACCATCAGTCAAGTCAAAAAACCCTAGTCAAACCATCGTGAGTCAGGTACCGTCTGTATGTCCCCACATACTTGCCGGGCACCTGCTGCACCCCAGGGTCTTTGCTACCTGCTGGGGACGCAGACATGAGGAGGTATGATTCCTGCCTGCGGACTCCCTCCAGGGAGATGAGGCACAGAGAAGCTGAGTGACTGTCTCAGAGACATCCAGTGAGCATGCTAGCTCTGCTTGGGCCAAGCCCTCGGACTCAGAGGCCTTTCCCAACTGTCCCTGCATGGCCTGCAAATTCAGTATGAAGTTTAGCCTCCAGCACCACCCAGAAGGAATCAGCCAGAGGATGGCATGGTTGGGGACAAGTGGGAGTTCATGTCCAGAAGGAAACAATGCCTAGGAGTGGCAGGCCAGGTTTGGCCCTGGACATCCCAAAGGGGCAGGCCCTGGGCTGGGGACAGGTCACAGCCCACTGCAGACATGGCCTTGGCCCCTCATGGCCTCTCAATAAAGGCCCTCTTCTCATCAGCAGTCTTTGTAGACCTTCAGAGCTGATGCAAATTCATAAAACCTTTTAGTTGTTGTTAATCTGCCTAACCCTTCTCTTGCAGGAACCACGACAGCAAGAGAGCCTGGCAGGTGTGATCAGTGGTTGAGCGTCGGCCTATGAACCAGGAGGTCACGGTTCGATTCCCGGTCAGGGCACATGCCCAGGTTGCAGGCTCGATCCCCAGTGGGTGAATGGATAAGTAAACTGTGGTACATCCAGATAATGGAATATTATTCAGCACTAAAAGGAAATGAGCTATCAATCATGAGAGGATATGGAGGGAACTTAAATGCATATTACAAGTGAAAGCAGCCAATCTGAAAAGGCTACAAACTGTAACTACTAGCAGCCCTGCGCACGAATCCGTGTGCCAGTAGGTCGCTGCCGCCCTCCTGTAGCTCTCTGCCTGCTGCCCTGCCCTCCTATAGCTCCCCCTTGACCCCCCTCATAGCTTGCTACCCTGCCTCCTCCTGTAGCTCTCTGCCATCCACTTGTAGTTCGCTGCCCCACCCTCCTGCAGATCCGTGATCTGGTCGTTATGCCTCAGGGTGTAACGGATAATTAGCATATTCCTCTCTTATTATATAGGATGACATTCAGGAGAAGACAAAACTAGTGGCTCCCAGGAGGAAGAGAGGACGGATGAGTAGGTGCGCACAGAGGAACTGTAGGGCCGTAAAAGTACTCTTTATGATGCTGTGATGGTGGATACATGTCATTATACACTTGTCAAAACCCATAGACTGTACAACACCAAGAGCAAACCCTACTGTAAACGAGTGGCGATGGTGTTATCAATATTAGTTCTTCCACTCTAACAAATGTACCACACTAATGCAAGATGTTAGTAAGCAGGGGAAACTGGGGGCGGGGGGAGAAGAGAGGAATGGGGGTATGTAAGAATTCTTTGTACCTAATGCTCATTTTTTCCCTATATATCTAAAACTGCTCTGTAAAATAAAGTCTATTAATTAAAAAAAAAATCAACCATCCTAATCTGGGCCCCACTGGGTGTCGGGCCCCATGCTGGGGGCTTGGAGGAGAGGCTGGAGACCTCCCAACTGGAAGTACAACGCTGTCAGGCCAACATGCTAGAGACAGCGTGGGAAAGCAAGTGGGGAGGCCAGCAGGGCCCCCCACCAGTGACACTGAAAGGGCCTGCACCCCAGCAACCAGGAGAGCCCTGGCTACTGGGCAATGGCTCAGCCTTCACTTGTCCTCCCTGAGCACAGGCCTGGGCCAGGTTCACCCAGAGAGGGTGTCAAAAAGAGGCTCAGCCCACTGCCTGCAAGCCAGACTACACCAGCCTCTTCCTGCCCACACCGCCCCCCCCCCCCAATCCAGATAGAGTAGGTGCCCACAACCATTTACTGAATCAAACAGTGACTGTACCTGCCTGCTGCTCTCCCCAGTAAGGGAAAGAACCGATTGTAAGCCTCCCTGAACCTTCAGCAGAGGATTTCCTGAACAGAACGAACAGCAGAATTCAGGTGGGAGTGACATGGTGGGAGAGACCTGTATTTGGTCACCAGGCCATTGTCCACAGCCCTGAGACATCTCTGAGGGGGCATGTCTGGCATACACTGGCCTGCTCAGCCCTGAGCCCTACCCAATAGGATGGATTTATCCCTGCTCTGGCTGGGAAGGGCTGCGAAGCCAGCATGCCCTGAAATAGGGGGACAAGTGTGTGGAGTCATTGCCAAGCAGCCCATGGGGACAGCAGGGAGGCCAATGTTGAACGAAGTCCGTGGGCCCCAAAGCCCCACGTGGAGGTGCCTGGGGGAAACCCAGGAAGTGTTTATAGAGGTGACCTGGGGTCCAGCCCATCCCACCAAGCCCAGCAGGGTACTGGCCAGAGAGACAGACAGAAGACAGAGACAGAAAGACAGAGAGAAGGGAAGTGTTTTGTGTGTTGCTGCGGAAGAGCGTCTTTTAGGCAACCGAGGCCTCCCTCCTTCAGTCATTGCTTTGGGGGTAACGGCCTTAGAAGTCCCAATTTCTGTGACCTTGGCCTGGAATCTTAAAAGAGCTCTGAGAAGGAGGGTGGCTGAGCCAGGAGCCAAAGCCAACAGTTGGGGCCTGGGCCTCAGAGGGGGGTGGCGGTGGGGGGAGAAGAGCCTGTCCAGGGAACAAAAGCCTAATCTCCCGGTCAGGCCCAGGCCCGCTGCTCAGTCACGCACACTTATTTCTTCTGGCCTCGGTGAATGTGCCAGGGGCTGGGAGAATTGGAGGGAGCGTTGTCAGCGGGAATGGCCTGGAGCAGCTGAGAGAGAGCATGGCTGCTCAGACCCCTGCCCCAGTGGCCCCTGCTCGGACTTCTGCAGGGGACATGGAGGAGTTGGCAGCGGGGGGGGAGAGGGGGTAGGAAAGGGCAGGCTGCCCGCTGAGGGTCCTCCCTCTGCACCTGGCTGGTGAAGCTGGGATGGATGGTTAACTCTGAGTCAGAATATGGGTGGGCTCAGGGGAATGACCCAGAATATTCACTAACATAATATTGACTAAGTTCGCTCTGGGAAAAAGGAAGGCGTCTAGGTCTGTAATGCAAGGAACAGAAAGAAGCATGAGGACATCTGTCTGCTGGCCGTGGGGAAGGCATCTCAGCAGCAGCAGGACCCTCCCCTGCAGGCTGAGGGCAGGTGGGTGTCTCCTGGGTTTAAGAAGATGGCTCTCTGTCCCCCATCCCCTTGGGGGATGGTGTTGAGGAGGCCTGTGCCATGGAACTACCTCGGTGGTATCCCCAGTCGGCTGGCCTGGTTCTGCGGCCAAGTGGGGTGAGGATGCCAAGGCCGCCTGTGGGCAAGTGCTGGGAGAGTAAACCAAAGGGCAGCCGGTCCTTGTAGGGACCAAGGTCAGGCAGGTGATGGCCTCTGGGACTCCACGCAGCAAACAGGGAGGCAGGCCGGGTCTGTCTTCCGTGACCACAGGAGCCTGGCTCTGTGGGTTGCCCCTTACCTATTTCCTGGTGCCCTGAGTCCTATTACTCACACTCGTTCCTCTACCTAAACCTGCTTCCCAGAATGTTCTATCTCCACCTGGTGTCCAATGTGACCGGAGTACGTAACGCCAGGTCTTCTTTCAGAGAAAAGGCATTTCCACCCCCCTCTCAGGTAAAAGGAAAAGGTGATCTCCTGGGAAAGAGATGAACTTACTTGTGGTTTTTGAACTTCGCTGTTTACTCTGCATCACAACCATGACTAATCCGACAGTGACATCAATGACAAGTAATGCACAGGCAGTGTGGACGGTGTAATGGATGGAGGGAAAGGGGACACAGGGGACGGCAACCTTACAGCCGAAGGGGAGCCCCTGGGAGAGGGCTGCCCCCACAGTTGTCCCCTCCAGCTCCCGCCCCTCACCTTCCTGGCGCTGGACCACTCCCTCCCAACATGGAGCCCTGGCAAGGAAGCCATACATTTTGTTGTCTCAACCGGGACACTTCTGAGAGTGAATGGGGACACTGCTAATAGTTACCTGGGACAGCAGGCACCAAGTGGCTATTCCAGGCAGAGTAGGTATGTCACCCCAGCAGTGTCCCTCAACCTTTGGGGCTTGGGAAAACCCAGTTTGAGCTCTTTTCTGGGAATTCCATGGCATGACACCCAGCTTCCCCTCAGGAGGAGGCATCAGGACTGTCCTGAGAGACGCCATCACACCTATCTAAGCCCCGTGGAAGCACTATATGCATCCGTGTGACATACAAGAACTTTCTTGTCTGGCCCGCCCGCCTCCAAGATTCCCCACCTCAGATACCACCTCCTGCAAGAAGTCTGCTCAGATACCCCATATCTCTCAGCATATTGTATCTCATGTGTCTTCTTTCCTCTTACTTGTGGCCACCTTCCCCACCAGTTTATCACCTCTGGAGGGCAGGTACCATCATGTATCATTCTTCTCTGGACCCTGCTGTCCCTCCTCTCCTCCCACCTCCCACCCCAGTGCCTAGCTTATAGGAAGCCTCTGATTTAAAGTTGCTGGACAGAACCGAGTTGAATGGACTCCTGCGATTTCTCCTTTAGGGACCCAGGGCTCTAGAAGGTGTCCTTAGCCCTCTGAGAGTTCATTGGTTCTCCCACATCGGCTTATAAATCACCTTCAGGGCAAATACTCCTGAATTTCTATGTCCATTGCAGGGAAATGGTGGGATTTATGCAATCATATCGCATTGTGGTTATTGGGTGGGGGTGTCTGAGATAAATCCAGGAAGGGCTCAACAAGAACTTTATTTTCATAGCTGGGGGAAGCATGACTTGGCCAGTGTACCTGGGAAAGAACCTCCACTCACTACCTAAAATCTCCCTCTATCTTGGAAAGATAACAAGGTCATCAAGATGAAGTATAGGAAGGTGAGCTTACACGCAGTAAGCTCAGGATGGAATCAGGGAGGGTTCCTGGAGGCAGCAGACAGCAAGCAGAGTCGTGAAGGATGGGGAGGGTATAGAGCAGCCGTGGGCAAACTATGGCCCGCGGGCCAAATCCGGCCCGTTTGGCTGTTCTATCCGGCCCGCGGAGCAGAAAGAGCGGAGGGTTCTCTTGCTCTCCCCTCCGCTCCTTCACCAGCAGCAGTGTTAACATGGCAACGTCGGGAAACAAGGCCGCAGCTCCTTCTTCTGAGTGGGCGGATTTATATCCGCCCATTCAGTAGAAGGAACAACCTCTCAATCTTCCAGAGGCTCCTTGTAATGCCGCGGACGCGTCCCCCGACATCACCCTGGGAATGCGTAGACACGTTATCCTGGTGATGTAGGGAGACATGCCCCTGGAGAGCACAGTATCAGAGCATTAGCTAAAAAGGAGACCAACAACACTGTTCCCACTGAAGTTGATGTTTTAAAGACCAAAAACCTTTCAACCCAGTCTACATTGCCATCTACATCTACGTCCCGGGCATAATTTGGAAGTTGCACTAAAGAAAATGTTTAATTTACTGTTTACACATTTTGTTCTTTTCTATTTGTTTTAAATTATTTTATTATATTTAAGTTTAATTTGAAAGGCTTTTGTACCTTTCCTTTGTTAGGCAATTTTATTTTGCCTTTGCCATCTTCAATATAAGGTATGTTATTGTGCTATGATTTCTCCATTTTTTGAAGTTTCAAATTATAATAATTAGTGTTTACATTCTTCTTGTTAAAATGTTTGAAATGAATAAAACTATTGAAATAAAAAAAAAAAGACCGTACCCTTTTATGTAATGATGTTTACTTTGAATTTATATTAGTTCACACAAACACTCCATCCATGCTTTTGTTCCGGCCCTCTGGTCCAGTTTAAGAACCCATTGTGGCCCTCGAGTCAAAAAGTTTGCCCACCCCTGGTATAGAGAATAGGGGCAAAGGGAAGTCTAAAAAGGGGAGACTCTGAGCAAAGACACAGAGGCAGGAGTGGGTCCAGCATAATCAGGGCAGTGAGCTACCAGGTCTGGCTGGAACAAAGGGTGTGTGCAAAGAAAAGCAGAACATGCCACTATGAGGGCAGATAAAGAGCTCCAGTGCCAGCCACCTCTGAGCTGAAGTCTGAGGTAGCTGTGGAATTACGCTGCCCCCACTGCAATGGCCTGTTGGGAGAACCGGGGGAGCGGAGGCTGGATAGCAGCTTCTTGCTCAGGCTCCCAGGGAAACATCTGTGAGGGAGCAGAAGGACTGGCCAGGCTGGAGGCATCCCCAAGTTTCTTCCTGCTTCCCCTTCGCTGCTCCCAATTCTGCCACCTCTGGGGAACCCAGTCAGCTGAGCACCTGTGATCCAAAAAGGTACTCTCACCCTGCACGCCAGCCGCTGAGTCAGACAAGGTGGGAGTTTCCAGGAGCAAAGCCCTTGCAAACACGCTGTGGTAGATGTCCTCTTAGCTGAGACAAGTGGTCAGCTAAGTGAAACATTTCAATGTCTAAAATGTTCTCGTACATTCATTCGCCAAACCTTGGATGCAAAGCCAAGGTCTTTCCTTCAACTGTGTATCCCCTGGATGGAACTGTTCCTGTGGTCTTTATTGCATCGCACTCCCATGACACTACCCACCAGTTCCAATGACAGGTTTTTTTAAAAAGTGGGATAATAAATATACGTATTAAATAATCGAGTGCAAAGTCTCCTTTGATTTTTTTGGACCTTTCCCTCACTTTTCATAGCTGTTTCACCCACGCAGAACCTAACAGCATTCTTAAACAATGCCTAGCCTTTTCCGGGCTTTTCCTAAGCTTAGTTTTTATTGAAACAACTCCCCCTCTCCCCCCCTTATTTTTTTTGCAATGGTATTTAATTGGTTTGTATAATACTTAATTAAATTGCATAATTACAACAGCAACTTCCACTGGCATAAACAGGTTTGGGAACTAAGCCAGCTGCCTCTAGGAAAGCATTCAGCTCAGCTGGTGGGAGCAGACAGGGCCGGGCTGTTTTGGACAGCTACCTTCCTACCCCAAGTGTTCCCCCAGCTGCGGGCATCCGTCAGAGGGAATGAGAGAGCTGGTGGGTTTGGCAGGATAGTGAACTGCAGTGCAGAGAGCGCTCTAGTGAGGTTAATTCTCCAGGGGCGAAGGCCCTGACGCTGCCCTGCCCCCACGCCGGTTCTCACCTGGTTCTGCTTCCTCCCACCTCCAGCCCATGCTGAGCTGGCCCTAGCCCTCCAGATGCTTTTCGCCTCTTCCCCTCCTACTCCCAAGGCTCCCACCCACTGCAGCTGTCTAGGAAGGATTTGGCAAACCAACCCCACAGCTTTAGTGACAGGCAGTAGCCAAATGTACCACCCTCCCAGAGATGATGGGAAATTCTCCCAGAAAGGAGTTTCTAATGATGTCATGTCAGGCATCTGTAGTCAGTTGGCTGGGGAGATATTTGGAGTCAGGGGAGCGTCCAGGAGTCATCCCTCAATCACACCGTCTTCCCAAGGTGGAAATTTTTGCCAGGTCCAACTCCAGAGTCCCAGTGGAGCCCACCTCCCCTACGAAGATGGGGCTATGGACTCACCTCTGCTTTCTTCTTGGTTTCCCAAACCCCTTATATGGGAGCATGGGATGTCTCCCCTCTTTTAACCTCCCTTATCAAAGTTGTTTTCTCTATATGCAGTCTTACCTATGTCATGGGTCACACAGAGCATGTTCCCATTTAACTCAAATGCCATCAAACCAACCAACCAACCGATCACTCGTCAGTATGAGCAGCACTGACAACTCACAGGAAAGCCCTCCCCAGAGGAACACATTTGCGGTGGACATTGCTATGTTGAACCACCTGTCATTCTTTCCCTCTTCCTCTTGGGAAGAGCACCCTAATTTCCTCCCTGGTCACGACCTGCCCAACAGCCAATGTGTGTCAGGGGTGGGTCACAATGGGCTTAAGCTGGTCAGCTCAGCTCAGCCCCCTGGCCATGGTGAGTGGAACAAATTTCACCTCATCAGATGCAAGGAGATATCTGCTGGGACCTCTGGGGGAGAAGCTCCGTCAGTGGAGTGGTTGAGGGCACACACTAAGCCTGGAGCAGTGCAACCTTGTTGTTACTATTACCGAGTTCAGAGGGCGGCACTGAGCTGCAGAACAATGAGCTGGGGACTCATCAAGCTACTGAACATCATTGGGCTTCTGAACTCTTCATTTACCTCGGCCAATAAATTCCCGTTAGTGGTTTTTAATTGATTAACTTCAAGGAAATTAAACTAATACAAAGACATGGCCTGAAAAATCAAAAGGAATAAAAGCCCAACCATGAAAAATATCAGTCCTCGCTCCAGCCCTTCCCACACGGAGTTCCACTTATTTTAGTTACTCCTTAAGTTCTTTACCTCCATGTTTCTAAATAACATGCTGTATTAGTTAGCTAGGGCTGCCATAACAAAATACCATAAGCTAGGTGGCTTAAACAACATGAATTTACTTCTCACAGCCCTAGAGGCTGGGAAGTCCAAGGTCAAGGTGCCATTTGGTCTCCGGTGAGAGCCTGCTTCCCGGCTTGCAGACAACCACCTTCTGACGTTTGCTCACATGGTGAAGAGACAGTGAGCTTGCTGGTGTCTCTTCTCATAAGGACAACAATCCTACCGGATCAGGGCTGTACCCTTAGGCCCCATTTAGCCTTAACTGCTTCCTTATACAGACACACTGGAGGTCAGGGATGCAACCTATGAATTTTGGGGGAAACACAATTCAATTCATAGCACAAGCTACTATTTCTAGACGCCCACTTTTGGGTATTATCTGTTAGAGTCCTGTAATGGAAAACAAGTTTCTATCTCTTATGCCCCCAACCCCACCTCCTCTAAGCCCACATTTCTGCTTCCTGTGTCCTCCCAATGCAGTGAACCCACCATTTTTGGTGAAATCAATTGTCCGTGTTCCCAGCATTGTGACTGTGCAGCTGTTGGTCGTCGATGAGCCACATTATATTTCCTTCCTTGGATAACTTTTTTTCTCCAGTGTTAAAAATGGCTTCATATGCACCTAACACTTATTTACACACAAATGCACTCCCACCCATTTCAGTGCAGTAGGAATCTGTCAGTTCCTTCTTCAGTAGTCATCCCATCCAGAGTCCCCCATCCTCTGGCTCCAGTCTGGACCTGAGCCTGCAGCACAGCTGTCACCTGAAACTTCATACATGAGGTCCCTTGTGTCCCAGAACCCAAGCTGCATTCATTCCATTGCTGCGGTAACAGATCACAAGTGGCTTAAAACAACACATTTATTATCTTCTGGTTCTGGAGGTCAGACTTCTGAAATGGGTCTCACTGGGCTGAAGTCAAGGTGTGGGCAGGTGGCATTCATTCTGAAGACTCCAGGGGAGAAGAGGGTCTGTTTCCTCGCCTTGTCCAGCGTCTCGAGGTGCCCACACTCCTTGGCTCCTGGCTCCTTCTCTCCATCTCAAAGCAAGTGACCTCAGCTCTCCTCCGCTAGATGAGTCACCATCCATCCACAGCCTTCCTGGCCTCCACAGATTTGTGGTCAGCTCTCCTATGTTCTCCTCGTCCTTGCAGAGTTAGGCTTTGTCATTTTCTCAATGCCATGAGTGAGGGGTGACTAGGAAGGGGGCAGAGATAAATGGACGTGGCCAACTCACCATGTTTAATGAGAAAGCCTCTCTTTGATCTTTGGATTGTTCTAGGTGGGGTTTCAGTCCCAAGAGGCAGACGGTATCCTGCTTCACACACAGCTGCATCATAGGCACCCTCCACAGCTCAGAGTGCATGCGCCACACTGCCCCTGCCTGGGCAGCCAGTTCCCAGCACACTGCCCAATTCAGGGTCTACAGGCCCCTCTCCGGTGCTCACACTGGGTGGTGGGCAAATCATGGCTGGGTCCCTTGTGGGGCAGTCAACATTCACGAAAAGCAACAACCGTGGTTCCCATTCAGTAGGGGAGAGGCCAATGGCGAGTGGCTCACCCCAGCACCATGAAGGGCAAGGCCACCGCCCTGGACATTGCCCGCTCAGGGCCCAACACAGAGGCAGAACATGCCAACAGCAGCACGGGTCACCGCACCTGTGCGGGTGAATTCTACTCTCCTCACAAGATTGGCTGTAAACTGCCTGGCGCCTCAGATCTCATTGAAGTCGCTGAAGGCATTGTTACTTAAATACCTCAATTTTGGAAAATGAATCGTTGCCCCTATTCTTTAGAGATTCAGACTCTGAACACCAGGCACGCTGAAAAGGAAATTCACTCACTTTTAAATGTGTTGTTTTTGTCTTTTAAACAATAACAATGACAATAAAGGAACTTTCCACCCTACCAACAGCCATGCCCAAGTTCCTGGGAAGCATGGTCACAGCCTGGGGTCAAAACCCAGGGCACAGGCGGCCACAGAAGGGGTTCTGTTGTACCCTAACACACTCAATCGAACCTCATCTGTTGTCCATTCCCATGATGACATCACCTCTGGCTCTGTCCTGGCCGTGGTCCACACTCTGGCAACTTCCTGACGGAGCCCCAGTGACTCATGCCTTTGGTTTCCTGCTGCTTCCTCCTTCCCCTGGATCCTGCCCCTCCTTCCACCTGCACTCCAGGTGTCCTGCCTTCCTCCTTTCTCTTCCCTCCATCTTTTCCAGAGCCACTCCTTTGTCTTGGCCTTAGGCACCTCTTTCTTTTAAAAATTTGTTATGAAATATTCCCGGCATACAAAAAGGCTCAAAACTCATATAACACACACCTGTGTTCCACCACCTGGCTGCGTAAATAAAAGGCTTTTCTTATCCCGGGCCCACATCCCTCTCTGACACCACAATTCCTAGCAGCCTTTGTTCCATTTCTTCCCTGGAAAGAGCCCAGATCACAGCATAAATCCAAGGCCCAGCCAGCTGTCACCTGGACTTTCTGCATTAATTTTGTCTCTACCATTCATGGCTGTGCACAGCTCCCAGCTTCCAGCCTGCCATCTCCCTCTGTGACTCCCTGTCCCAGAGGGGAGTGACTTGCTTGGGGTCCTGCCTAGTTAGAAGTCACACCTAGGTGATACCGCCAGGGCTGGACGACATGGCCCCCCTGTGCATCAGGGCAGGGGCTGGAGAGGAGGTGACAGAAGGGTGCTCTGCTTCCCAAGGCCTCACAGGCTCTTGGGGACAATGGGCACTTGCACAGAGGGAGCCAAAGCAGAGTTAGGGGGACCTGGGGGACCCACCTGTGCAGTGAGAATGGAGGCGAATGAGCCTGGAGAGGCCGAGAAGGTTTGGAGCCTGAGCTCAAGGGGTGGGTGGGATTGAGGGAAACCCAGAGGACAAGCCGGGACCTCCCAGGTGAGAGAAGGTGAATCAACAGAGACAGGATGGGGAGAGGGAGCGGGGTAGGAGAGCCCAGCCAGGCTGGAGAGGACTGGGATGAGGTAGGCAAGAAGAGCAGGCTGGGCAGGGTCTTGGGTGGCAGTGGGCCAAGGGGGTGGGCGTTGATGTTAAGAAAGGTAGGGCCCCCACCTCTGCCAGGCCTGCCCTTGTTCTCAGACACTGGCTGTGTGTATGTGAAGAAGACCTTTGTCATTGCTTTCCCACCCGCCCGTCACACCTGGCCTCTCTGCACACAGCCTGTGGGAGGACGTGGAAGGGCAGCTCAGACACTGACCACACTGTTGACGCTGGCACGGCCTGGGCAGAGGTGGAAGATGACTGCTGGATAGGCGCTCACCTGCAGTCCACCCCTGGAGACAAAGGGTCAGCCAGGAGTCTCCCACAGTACCTGGCACCCATCGCCTGGGGACAGGGCCTTCCCCACCTCTGCAGGTATTTCCAGACTGGAGTTCACCACCGCCTCCCACCTGCACTCCTGGTCCTGTTCCCCATGAGGCCCTGCCACTGGTCCACAGCCACCCGCCCCTCCCCTCGCTCACACTGACCTGTGGCCACCCCATCCTCAGCTCCATCATCGGGGCTGGGTATTCCTGTGGTCCAGCACTGAGCTCAACCACCTCCCCCATTGCACCATCTTGTAAGTCATTCCCCAAAATGAGCTGTGTCTTTCTCGTTTTTATAGCCCCTGCTTCCAGCTGCAGGAGAGGCTCCATGAAGGTCAATGCAGAAAGGGCCACCTCCAAGTGGCCTGTGCTTTGCAGGGTTTAAAGGAGGGGAGTCTCTGAGGAGGCGTGTCTCCTTCCCCCACAATTTCTCTGGCGATTCTTCAGTGACAGCTGTAGACCCTCCCCGACCATTCTTTTGGGTCTCTGAGCCTGAACCAGGTGTCCCAACCTGGGAACCATAGTATAATGCCCCCCCTCACACTCCTGGCAGAGGGGCGCCCTCACCTCGTGGCCTCACCCATTCTCTCTGAGGTGCCCACCCTCTTCTGCATCCTTCTCATCCCTGACTTACACCCAGGCTCCCCTACCAGGTCAGAGTCTCCAGTGGGGAGAGTGTCTTTGAAAAGACAGTAGTCACACTGGAACGCTGGCCCCTCCTCTCCACCCACCCAACTCCAGGCCCAAGCTCTTGCTCAGGGCCCACCTTCAGGAACCTTGCCGATGCCTCAGCCACATTGATGTTTCCAGCTAAGTATGCATTGCTCTCACTGTCTGCTCATCTGGCCACTGATCAGGAATGTTCCCTCTGGACTGTTTCTAAGGGACACCCTCAGAGCTGAATGGCACTGTAAAGAACAATGAATCCCTCCCCCCTCCCCCCATAACTTTGCTGGGAGCAGGGCCATGCAGAGTGGGGGGGCACATGTTGGTGGTTCTGAGCCCGCTGGTGATAACCCAATCCCCAGGTCTCCTGACTTTGGTTCAGGGAGCCCTCCTCTTCATGTTGATTGGCCCTTGCCTCCTTATCCACCACACGATCCTGGAAGATAGGGACCGTGCTGCACACCCTGCTGGAGCCCTACTGAGGACCAAGCAAAGGGCTGCCCCGAGTAGGGCCTTGGCGAATATTAGGTGAGTGGCTGTGTCACGTGTTCCAAGGTCTCAATCTCATACACCCACTCCTCAGTGTCTGTGCCACCTTCCCTTGCCAACACAGCTCAGCCCCCACCACAGCCCCCCAGAAACCCAGCCGAGATCCCTCGAGGGGAGGGAAAGGGTATGTAGTAAATTCTATCTCCTTTGGGCCCACGGGTGATTTTCATTTGGTGTCTGCCTGACTTCTCTTAGCCACTAAAGAGGTACATACTCATTTTACTGTGACAAGGGACTGTATTTTTAACAAAAGCAAGTCAGCTTAGAAGCTGGCGGAAATCAACCTTGAGGGGGCTTATGATGTGGGTCCCAGGCCTCCCAGGACATCCCACTTTCCCCTCCTCCTGCTGTGAGGAGGTTTTCGGGACAGCCCGTGAATATTTATGGAAGCATGGCATTCTGCAGAAGAGGTTAGGGGTGCTCTCCCCCAGTTAGTTTCCCGCTTTGTTAAGACAACTAGAAATAGCAAATGAATTTCTCAAGGTTGCTGGATACAAGGTCAATAAACAAAAATCAATTGTATTTCCTATAGGCTAGTAGCAAACAAATGGAAGCAAAAAAGAGTTTAAAATAGCACTTACAATGGCACCCAAAAAATTAAATACCTAAGGAACACATCCATGAAATATTGGCACAACCTCTATCCTGCGAAATATGAAACAATACTGAGAGAGATAAAATACTTAATAAGTGGGAGTAGTACGTTCATGGGTTGAAAGACTCAGTAGTGTTAAGATATCTGTTTTCCGCAGTTTCATCTACAGATTCATCGCAAGTCCAATTAAAGACCCTGCAGATTTGTGCGCACGTGTTTGTATATGTGTGTGTGTGTGGAAACTGACAAGTGATTTTGAAATTATATAGAAATGCAAAAGACCTAGGCTAGCCAAGGCACTAGTAAAGCTGGAGAAATTCCACTGCCCGACATCAGAACTCTGTAAGGTGTCAGCAGTGAGACAGACGGCAAGGACAGACAGTAGGCCAACGAATGGAGTCCAGAAATAGACACAATCATATATGATCCCTGATGACAAAGTTTCCACTGCAATTCAGTGGGAAAGAATGGTGTTACAATGAATGGAGCTGAGTCAACCAAATCTCTATTAAACAATAAGCCTTGATCTCAACTTCACACCAAACAAAAAATAATTTGGGGTGGATCACAGAACTACACATGAAAAGTAAAAACAATAAAGCTGCTCAAAGAAAACATAGGAGAACAGATCTTCATGACCTTGGGTAGGCAAGGAGGTTCCTTAAACAGGGCAGGAGAAGCACTAAACAGAAAGAAAAGACTGATAGATTTGACTTCATTAAAATTAAGAACACCTGGCCTTAACTGGTTTTGCTCAGTGGGGGGTGTGCAGGAGGCAGCTGATCGATGTTACTCTCTCATTGATGTTTCTAACTCTCTATCCTTCTCCCTTCCTCTCTGTAAAAAATCAATAAAATATATTTAAAAAAATAAAATTAAATTAAGAACACCTGTTAATCAAAAGCTCCCCCGTGGTTGTCATGCAGGGGGCAGCTAATCAATGATTCTCTCTCATCATTGATGTTTCTACCTCTCTCTCACGCTCCCTTCCTCTCTGAAATCAATTATATATATATATATATATATATATATATATATATATATATATATATATATTTAAAGACACCCTTAAGAGAGCAAAAAAGCAAGCCATAGATAGAAGACACATGAGAGTGACATCCAGAACAAAGAAAAGCCTACAAATAAGAAAAAACAGACATATCCATTAAAAATTGGGAAAATATTTGAACAGGCGCCATATAGAAGAGGATATCAAAACGGATAATAAACATCAAGTCATGCAAATGCAATAATAAGACCACAGCGACACCTTACCACACCAACCAGAACGGCTAAAATAAAACACCAAGTGTTGATGAGGCTGTGGAGCAATCAACCTCTTAAATGACTGCTAGGTTGTAAATCTATACAACTACTTCAAAAAAGTGATTGGCAATACCTATGAAAGCTAACTATACACATACCGTATAACCCAGCTTTTTCCCCCCAGAATAGTCGCAAACTAGAAGTGACGCAAATGTCCACCAACAATAGAATGGGTAAATAAATTGTGGTATGGTCACACCAGAAATACTACACAGCAATGAAAAAGAAGGAACTTTTGACATGTTCTACTCCATGGATAAATCTCCTGGATATAATGCCAAGTCAAGTACAAAAGGAGTGAATGTGGATGCGTCCGTTTATATAAGTTCAAAACAGCAAAACTATTGTATGGCAGAAATCAGTTACTCTTGGTGGGCCACGGACTGGAAGGAGGCAAGAGGGAGCTGTCTGCAGGGCTGGAAATGTTCTGTAACATGATCATGGTTTGATGACAAGAGTGTTTACTTATGTAAAAATTCTTCAAGCGTACACTTCAGAGTTGGGCACTCTATGAAAAAGGGGGTGGGGTGGGGTGGGGTGGGAGGACAAGACTGTAGTCAGAGGACAAAGGAGAGAATATGGCAGGACCAGTCAGGCTATAACAGAGGTGATGCTGTCCTTGGGGTCCTCCCCGTGCCCAGGAGCCGTGGGGAAGGAGCAGCATTTCAGTAAGATGTTTACAGCACTGAGGGTCAGCCCCCAAAATATAAAGGCCCGTTTCACCAGCACCTGGTCCACTTTGCAAAGGCAAGTAAACAAGAGTGGCTTTGGGAGAGGGGTCATGAAGCAGCTGCCACTGCAGGGACTGTACACAGAGGCGGCCACTGGCGACCACAGAGGCCTCTATCCCGGCCCCAGGCTTGTATCAAGTGCTGGCTGCGCTGGAGGAAACTAATAAAATGCGTTTTCTTTTCTCCTTTTTAAAAAGCCCCAGCCTGCAAACTCATTTCTCTCTAACTTCTACTTATTCCCCATGAGATAAAGGGGGGGAATATCTTAGCTGGCACTGAGCCTGGAGCCTCCCCACCCAGATTAGAGAGAGGAAGAGAGAGGTGGCTTTGCATCCCATTTCTCTCCTGCCAGCTCCTCCCCACCCACTACATGTGGAACCTGTCGCCAACCCCAGGAGGGCGTTGTCGGCACTTCCTTTCATCCTGGCCTGGTCTGGCAGCCCCTGGCAATGTGGGCTCATCCACCCCCTTCCCAAACTCTTGGTGGCAGAATGGCTTAGGTGTGGCACTTCCTTATTTGCTGCTCCTTTCCCCCGCTTAGATTGTGATTTATTGATATTTGTTTGCTTTGAGCAAGCTGACAATCTGGTTTTATTCCCCCACCCAGCCCAGTCGCTTATATTAGGGTGGCTCTGGAAGTCTGTTATTTGGATTTGCTCTCCATCTGTCCCACGCTCAGTGTTGCTGTACTCCATGCTACACTGTTTAAAAATAAAGTCAAAAAAGTAACAACCAAATAGATGACAGCCTGGAAAAAACAGCAGCTGTTGCCCATAAGGCAAAATAGAATATATTCCCCTGGATATATTTATATGGAGATGGGTATTACAGAATGAGAGTGAGAAGAACGGGCTCCCGTTGAATGTGGCATCATTTAACTCTCTCTGATGCCAACAAGGTGATGGATGATCCGTGCTGGCACCTGGGACTCAGCCCTCAGGCTCAGACTGTGACTGTGCAGAGGCTAACGTGTCGGAAGAGGCAGCTGGTGTCTGGGAACCTGGGTGAGATGAGTATTTGCATTGTGACTCCAGGTACAAGGTAGATCCAAATCAAGTCCAGTCCAGAGGCTGGAGCAGACATAACAATGAATTTCACAGGAATTTTCTGCTGTTGACAAACTTACAATTTAGTTGAGTTAGCATGATGCAAAGTTACCCTAAGCTCACAATAAAGTTCATTTAAAAATTCAAGTCATATGGCACCAAAAGCACAAGTGACAGAAGATGAAATAAATTAGACTTCATTAGAATTAATTTTTTTCTTCAATGGACATCATCAAGAAAGTGAAAAGATGACTCACAGAATGGGATAACAACTTGCAAATCATATATCTTACACCTAGAACATGTAAAAACCTCTCAGAACTCAAAAAATAAAAGACAACCCAATGTTAAAGACATGGTCAAGGGATCGGAATAGACATTTCTCCAAAGAAGGTCTACAAATGGCCGATAGACACAGGAAAAGGTGCTCAATATCATTACCTACTAGAAGTGTGCACATCATAACCACACTGAGTTACCACTTCATAGCTATTAGGATGGCTGGAATCAAGAAGTCGGCCAGCCCTAACTGGTTTGGCTCAGTGGATAGAGCATCGGCCTGCGGACTGAAGGGTCCCAGGTTCGATTCCGGTCAAGGGCATGTACCTGGGTTGCGGGCACATTCCAGTAGGGGGTGTGCAGGAGGCAGCTGATCGATGTTTCTAACTTTCTATCCCTCTCTCTTCCTCTCTGTAAAAAATCAATAAAATATATTTTTTTTAAAAAAAGAAGTCGGCCAATAGCAAATGTTGGCAAGGGTGTGGAAGCATTGGAACCCTCACATACTGCTAGTAGAAATGTCAAATAGTGCAGCCACTTTGGAAAAGTCAGGCACTTCCTTAAAAGGGTAAATGCAGAGTTATCATTGAATGAATGCAGCAATTCTACTCCTAAGGTATACACCCAAAAGAAATGAAAACATATGTCCACACATAAATTTGTACATGAATATTCATAGCAGCATTATTCAAAAGAGCCAAATGTGGAAACAAATGTCCATTGACAGATGAATGGATAAATAAATTGTGGCATATTCCTACAGTGAAATATTACCCAGCCATAAAAAGGAATGACATTCTGATACATGTTATAACATGGATGGACCTTAAAAACCTACCAAGTGAAAGAAGCCATTACAAAGGACTACATATTATTCCATTTATATGAAATGCCCAGAATAGAAAAATCTATAGAGACATTAATTGGTTGCCAGGGACTGAAGAAGGGGAGAATGGGGAATGACTGCTAATGGATAAGGGATACCTTTTTGGGGTGATGGAAACATTATGGAACTAGTGGTGCTGGTTGCAAACTCTGTGAATATATTAAAAATCATTGAATTGTATGCTTTAAGTGGATAAATTGCATGACATATATTTTATCTCAATTAAGCTGTTTTTTTTTAAAAAAAAAAACAACCATAAAATTTATATGGAGAGGCAAAAGACCCAGGATAGCCAACTGGGTGCACCGAGGTGGAGAGAGCCTCGGCAAAGGACGGTGACGACTCGGAGAGGCTGCCGTCCCGTCCCACCGTGGGAGGGATTCGGGTGCTGCACCTGCCCCGGGCCTGCCTCCCGACCTGCCCTGGTTTAAAATCAGCATCTGGACAGCAGGGTCCCAGGGTGGTCCACTGGTGCTGGCAGCATCCGTTTCAGCTGCCCCCGTGGAGGTATGTTCTCAACCCTCACTCCAGGCCTGGGAGGTCAGGGTCACTGCCCAGTCCCCTGAAGCATCCCTAACGTTTGGCAGAAAATCAGTGCTCCCAAAGCGGAACCTCAAAAGCAATGCAAGACACAGCCCAGAGCATGCCAGGGCCCTGGCTGACCGCTTCCTGTCTTCCCAGGGGTGCCGTCTCTGTCCCCCCCACACCGTTTCTCGATACCTCTCCCGTAATGAGAGCTGCCCAGGGCAGAGGACCCAGCGCAGGAGCAGGCCCGGGGAAAGCCTTCCATGTAGCTTGTCAGAGAAGGAAATGTGTGAATGACAGGTGGAAGCTTGGGGGTCACCTGGCCCAGCCTCTCGCCCCACAGGACAGACAGGTGCCCGGAAAATTGCCTCTGCTGGTAGCAAACCTGTATTGTTTATTGTTGTCATGGTTGTTTGAACTAAAAGCACATTTTCCCTTTATTCCCTGAAAGCACTTGTTGTGTCCCCCAGTCCTGCACCTGCTCCCCTCTGTCTGAGACCTTCCCTTTCAGCTCAAGCCGTGGCTCTAGCCAGTGTGCCCCACCTAACAGCTTTCTGTGCTCATTCTTGCCATGGCAGCTCCCACATCCTGACCCAGCACACACCTGATCCCTTGCCCTCAGCCCTCTAGCCGCGGGGGCTGCCTGGCAGCGACTCAGGCTATGCGTTGAAGGGTGCTGCTGGGTGCTGAGCGGGAAGGCCTCTGTCACAGCAGCTCTCAGCAAAGGCACACAGGGGCCCTCCCTGCCCCCCACCCACTGCATGCAGGGCTTTACCCCCTTCCTACGGTTAACAGAAACTGGCCTGCTAACCCCACCTTTATAATAATAACAGTCTCCCACGAGGCCCTTCCTATCGGTAGTCTCATTGGACCCTCAAGTTTGGGATGTGGCTGGGGGCTGGGTTAAGATTCCTATTACCTCCATTTTGTAGATGCAGCAGCAAGAGCTGGAGGGGAGCTGTTTGCCCCTGGCAGGTGTCCCCATCCTGAAACCAAATCTCTCCTCCTGCCGTGCACACACTGCTGGCTCCTGCCCTCACTGCCCTGATCTCGGCCTCTGAGCCAAGCCGGGCCTCAGCTGGCTGGAGAAAGAGTAATAAGAATGATGACAACAGCAACACCAGCATCTAATGAGCACTGTCATGGGCAGGGCCCTGGTCCCAGCACTCGCATGTAGTAACTCACTGATTCCTGCCACTCCCCATCACTATCTCCACGTTCCAGGGTGCACCGCTTAAGTGCCTTCCCGGGTCACACAGCCTGTACGGGGTGGGGAGAGGATTCAGGTCCAGGCGGCAGATTCAGAGCTCTGTGCACGGGCCCACACTAAGGAACCGATACCCATGGGCTTGCACAGTCTATTCCCGTTCTACTGTGTACATACGTGACTGATACGGGGTCATTACCAGAATTTACAAGCAGCCCCCTACTCCTGGGCATGAGAACGCATCTCCTTCAGTGTTATCACTCCACAGGACCTTGCAAGCGATCAGCTCTGATGCCCTTGTGCCCTGTGCTCTGCACCCAAAGGAACCTCAGAGGAGTAGCTAGAAATCTGAGGAGGGAAGAGGAGGAGACAGGGGAGCTGGAACACCGAGGTCCGGGGGGCCCTGCCCTGGGCTGCAGCCCTGCGCTGCACTACGAGATAGCAGGCCCAAGCCAGGCACTGTGCCAGCAGCACTAATAAAAACCAAGCCAGCCAACCCCGGAGAGTAGATTGATCGTCCCCGCCCAGCCCAGTAACTACACAGGGCCCGGAAGGGCTGTGCGGCTTCCTTAGGGAAGCCCTGGAAGGTGGTTTGACCCTGGCGTTTGCAGAAGGGATAGGTGAACTGCAGGGCCTGGTCAGCCTGAGACCCAGTAGTGTGGGTGAGGGATCAGCCAAGGTAGGAGAGTTAGAGTAGAGGTGAGGGAGGTCCCCAACCCACACACCCCTTCTTCTAATCACCATCATTGGCACAACCCCGAGGGCTCCAGCCCGGACTCCCTGGCTCTCACCGCCAGCAGCAGGCAGTGCCTGCTTCACAGAGATAACCAATTAACAAGCCTTTGCAGGGAAGGGTTCCATATTCTCTATTAATCAGGCCGCTACTTCTATTCTATACATATTTGAAATGTTTCCAACAGAACATAGGTTGGCCGTGTGACTTGCTTTGACCAACAGCATGCAATGAAAGTGACTTGTGTAGCTTCTGAAACTTGGGCTCAAGAGGTCTTACAGCTTCTTTTCTCTTCCTCTCAGGATGTTGTCACTGTCACATGAAGACACATAAGCTAGGCCCCACCCCCACCCCCAAAGATGAGAGACAGACGAAGAGAGAATCCCAGCCATCTCTGACCATTCCACCTGAGCCCAGACATGTGAATGAGCCCAATTGTCACCACATGGAGCCCAGTCCAAACTGGTAACCACAGGATGGTAAACACAAAACGATTTTGTTTTAAGCCTCTATGTTTTGGGACTGTTTGTTACACAGCAGTAGATCACTGACATAGGTCAATCCTGGAAACATCTCCAAGGTGTCTTCTAGGTTCCTCCATCCCCGGCTATTATGCAATGACAACCCCAAACAGCTGCCCTCTCCTCCCATCGTGATTCTCACTTTCTCCCAATGTCTTAGGCCTCAACACAGACACACCAACCAAACGCTGTGTTGTTAAGGAGCTGGGGATTCCCATCTCAGTCAAAGCCTTTTCAAACAAGGGTAGGGCTGGAAGGGGAGGAACTGTGGAGGCATCACTGAGGGCCGGGGAATTTACATTGTATGTTCATGATTATTCTCCCCACCTGGACTGGAAGCACCTGTGGGTAAGGTATGCATGGCACATACCTTGGCATCCTCCAGGTGCCACATGGAGCCTCGCCCACAGTGGGTGGCCAGTTTATGTTCCCCGAGAGAGTGACTGTCCTCATCCAGGTAGTTAACACCCCACTCTGCACCCCTAAAATACAGCAACTGCCTACCTCCTTCTGCCTTCAGCCACAGACGAGCCACCCTCAGAGGAGTCCTGGCAAGGCTGCCTGGGCCAGGAGGGGCCGGATGAGCATTTGGGAACTGAAGGGTCACGGTGTTCTGTGTCCATCAGAGAAGAGAGCGATGCCGCTGTGTCCCACAGGGTGAGCTCCCACTGCTGGCTGACGTGTTGCAGAGCTCAGCAGTTCAGGGAGCACTTTCGCCAATGTCCCCCCATTGCATTTCGGCTCCACCTTCTAGCCAGGTACCCACACACTTCTGAGAGTTTGTGGGTGAGCCAGGTTGATCCATCCCTTCCTTTTGGCTGGCTCTCTAGTCATGAAGGGGAGGAAGAGAGTCATGGTGTTCCTTGTTTGTGATGGCCTCCACCTAACACTGGGAATTATCATCAGACCTGATGGGTCTGTCTGCTCCTGGGCGCCCCTGGCCACAGGTGTTTCCAATGAGCTTAATGGTACCAACAATTGTTTACACAGTTGTTTGGTATTAGTATAATGACCACTATTATGGCCTGCAGCCTATAACGAATGGGGAATACGCTGACCACCTTTCAGGGTTGTGCTGATTCTTTCAGACCCTAAGTAGGAGTTGTTTTACTAAACCCTGCTTTACCATAGGGATTTTCATTGGACTAGTCTTTGCCTTCTAGTAACTAAAGGAAAAAATAAGAAAATTAGGAAAAGAAAAAACGTATTTAAAAAAGATGAAAAAGCTGTCTGGAAGGTATTACAGTATTTGTGGGCATGGCAGGGAGAAGGGTCCCCTTCCCTCTGCTTCTCCCTCTGTCTCAGATTGAGGAATCAAAATGAAATATCTGGATGAGGGGGGGCACTTAAGGGCACAACACCTTAGTCCAGTGGTTGGCGAACAGCGGCTCGCGAGCCACACGTGGCTCTTTGGCCCCTTGAGTGTGGCTCTTCCACAAAATACCATGGCCTGGGCGAGTCTATTTTGAAGAAATGGTGTTAGGAGAAGTTTAAGTTTAAAAAATTTGGCTCTCAAAAGAAATTTCAATCGTCGTACTTTGGCTCTGTTGGCTAATGAGTTTGCCGACCACTGCCTTAGTCCATACAAAAGCCTGATTCAGGCAGCTGGCTATTGACAAGAGAGGGTGAGCTCTGTGAGGTGCTGCAATGAGGCACTAGGAGAAAGGGCCTAGGTACCACCGAGAGAGCTCAGGGCTAAGCGGGTGCTGGGGAGATCCTCCGGGGACCTGGCAGGTGCTCCCAGTACCTCCAGGAAGGAAGAGGTTGCCAGTAAGCAACAGTAGATTGTAGGGGTGTTCTCCACAGGGTGGCTCCTCAGCCAGGGAAACAGCACTGGCAGAAAGGGCTTTGGACCCGGCTGGCATGGCTCAGTGGTTGAGCATCGACCCATGAAAAAAGCGGTCATTGATACGATTCCCTGTCAGGGCACATGCCGGGGTGCAGGCTCAATCCCCAGTAGGGGGCTTGCAGGCAGCCTATCAATGATGTTTCTTTCCTATCGATGTTTCTTCCTCTCTCTCTAAAGATCCAGAAAAACATCTTTATAGAAAAGAAAAGAAAGTGGGGCCTTGGTCAATAATGAGCAGCGACAATCATAGTAACCAACAGGCACTTCACTTACATCCTTGCACTTCACTTGCGTGGGCCTCAGTCTTCTCATCGGTACCTGGGAGGAATGGGCTCTCTTTCCAAGGCCAGGTGCTGGTTCTGACCATGGGTAACTTCGTTAGGGGTCAGCCCTGGGGGCAATCCCTTCCCAAGCCTGCCTCTGGTAGGGAGGGTTTTGCTCACCATCTTCCCGGCACAGATGGCACCCGTTCTTGCCCTGGGAGAGGGTCATGGGACTGCTGGGCTGGCTGATAAAGGGTAGGGCGGAGTCTCTTCTCTTCCTTCACCCCACTTCCTCCTCCCTGGGGGATCTCTACCCCTGCCCCCCACCCCCTGGCCTCACAGCCCTGCCAAGGGTGGAGGCTGCAGCAGGAAGAGCAGAAGCAGCCCTGGGACATTGTGGTGGCCGCCCCCTGCCCACCACACCCCTGCCTTGGCGGCCAGGCGGCAGGAGGCTCCGAGCAGAAGTAAAAGCAAAGACGGAGGTAGTCGTCCAGCTTAGAGGGCATTCCACACACACACTCACACAGACACGCACCCCACACATACATGCACACACACTGAACCACCCATGCCTACATGCACACACACAGACATACACACCCACACATATACATGCATACACACATATATACCCGCAGTCATACATACGCACACCCACTCACACACCCACAGTCATACATATGTACACACACCCACTCACCCACACATGCATACATTCACATACACAGACATACATACCCACATATATACTAGTACACACACACGCGCATACACACACACACCAGATATACATACCCACACATGCATATGCACACACTCACAAACACACACGCACTCTAGACTTAACAACAAGGACATGTCTTCTCCCTTCCTTTATGCCCCACCCCCACAAAAGGAATCCATCTGGCTCTCCGGTGGCAACCGCAGCACTTCGAACCATCTGGAAAGACAGGCAGGGAAGGACTGTGCCAGGGGGAGGGTGAGAACAGCCAGGTCAGAGGCGGGGAGGAGAGAAAGCAAGGCAGCTGTCAGGTTCCAATCCAAAAAGCCCGTTCAGCCTCCTCAAACCTGCACCCCCATGTCCCCCTGGGCAGCTCGCCCCGACTCCAATTTGCTTCCTGTGTCTGCTCACGCACCCTCCTGCCCCCTTCTGCCACCAGCACCCACTCTGGTGACATCTAAAACAGCCACACCAAGTCCAATTTTAGCTCCAATCTTCCCTGGTTATGGTTGTGTGATTTCTAATTATTTTATTCCCAAGATTTACCTTGATGGATAGTCATACATTTTCCAATTTATTGTACAGTATCTTGTAAAGTGTCCTTAAAAAAAAAAACGCATGGATTAGACCTTGTTGTTAATTTTCCAGCTGTAAGGAGAAATCTGCAGATAATCACCCGCCCTAGAAGCTCTGATTCAACCCCCATTTCCTTTAATACCAATAAAATGGACAGTTCATTTATAAGAAGTTCCCTAAAAGAGGGTATTGAAAAACATTATATTTCTTTTAAAGTTGTTAAAAGGCATAAATCCATTACTCAGATAGAGATCGCTTAATAATTTAATGCCTTTGGCTTGGCATTGTTCCCGGAATATTTTCACTTTATCTGTCTTTATTTTCAGGTTGGAACAAATTGAGGAATAATCAGCGTGGTGGCGGGAACTGCCTCAGTCCATGGGAAGGAGCAGGGACGACGCGGTGGGTCAGCAGCCTCCAGAGACCGGCGGTCCAGGGGACAGCAGTGCGCAGGCGCTCGAGGCATGTCCAGAGGACCCAGCTTCCCTTTGGGCCTCCTTGTCATGGGGAAGGCGTCCTACACATGGCCAGGGAGGCGACCACCCCACCCTCCCACCTCCCTCCCATGGCCCAGCCAGGCAAGCAGTGGGAGAGCCCACAGACAGAGTCTTTCTGCAAAGGGGATTCGTCTGCATCTTCTAAATAAAATCATTTACATGATGTATTAACCCGACCTCATAATTAAAATCATTAACGTTTCTTTGTGCAGATTAGCAATAAAGAGGAACTAAGTGCAGGAATCAAGATTCCTTACAGGCTCATCAAACAACTCTGCCCTGAAGAAGGCTTGGAAGCCCCACCCTGCCCAGCCCCAGCCCCCAAGAGGCGCTGTGGATACCCCGCTCCTCCCCACGACCCCCCTCCCCCCGGCCCCCGCGGACCCTTAGTGCCTGGGCTCAGCAGTGCGTGGGAATGTTTGCCAGGGAAGCGGGACCAAGGGAGCAGGAACCAAGTGGTTTGGGTAGCAGCCCTGGAATGAACAGAAGGGTGGTTGAGCTTAAACATCTGCTCTCCTGCTGAATCCCCACGTATTCCTTACTCCTCTGATCCTCAGTTTCCCCTTTAAAATAAAGTCCGTGAACAAAAATGATGTTTCCGGTCTTTTTCCAGTTCCCAGTGCCGTGACCAGTGTGCTGCCCCTGTGAGGAGGACAGATATTTGGCCACGATTGGTATTCAGGACAGGTTTGTTGAAGGGACTTGAAGGTAACATGCCAGACCAGTGAAAGGATGGGTGAGGGGGCAGATGGGACATCATCACATCCAATGCAGGGACATGAACCGTCAGTGGGTGGAGCTGAGCAGCTAGTGATGCTCTAAGAGGAAGGGGTGGTCCAAGGCCAGCAGCACGGAGCCCTCACCCTGGCCACTAGAAGTTGCCCATCTCTACAGGCCCTGCCCGTGGAGTGACCTCATCTGGACTAAGGGCTTGGAGGCTGCTACAGGAAGGATGAGCAGGGAGACCTGACATGTAGGAGGACCAGTCGGAGGAGGCTCACGGTCCAGCCTAATAATCTAGGAGTTTGATGACCTTTGTTGACTAGAGAGATGTATGAACCTTAGGGAGATAAACTCACAGCTGAGGAAGTCAACGAAGACACAACATAAAACCCGCTCCAGCCTCAGGAAACAGAGACCTTCTGGCCCCTTTGAAAGATGCTCAATTTCAGTCATCAGGGACATGAAATATAACCATACTATACATACATCAAAATGGCAAAAATGAAAAGATCTGACAATACACAGTGTTGGCAAAAAGGTGGGGCAATAGAGAATGTAATTTGGTATATAGTCTTTGTCTGCTTGTGGAAATATAATTTGATATAAACGTTTTTTGGGAGAAAAAAAAACACACAATTTGGCATTATCTAGTAAAAAGGAAGCTAGGCATACTCTAAGTTAGACAATTCCATCCCTGGCTATATACACTACAGCAATGGGCACCATGTGGTTACGTGCCAAGAAAACTTACAGCAGTTTGTTTGTATTTGCCCCAAACGGGAAATAATAAATATTCCAATCAAGAATAGAAGCCATATAAAAAAGTTACTGTGCACCCTTGTATATTCATAAATGATATACAATAATGAAAATGAGCTACAATTATCCACAACCAAATGGACGAGTCCAAGAAAGCTAATGCTGACTAAAAACCAAGACTTAAAAGAAGGCATACATAATGATTCCATTTTCCCCAGGCAAATCTAAATGATAAAGATGAAAGCACAGCTGCCAAAAGAAAAGCAAGGAAATTATTACTAGAAAAATTAAGGCTAATAGTTACCTTTCAGGAGAGAGAAGGAGTTTCCATGGGTTTTTAATACAGTAATTACTTGGATGTTTGCATTATAGCTATATGCTAACCTGTATGTACAAATGTTATGCACTTTTCTATGTTTAAGAATAAAAAATTAAAATAAAAAAAGATGGAGGAATGGAGGCAGGAAGTGTCTCCAGCACCCTTTTTCATGAAGCTCCTGGAGGATGTGTATCATCAAAACAAGAAAGCAAACCAAGAAAGCAGATACTGAATCCAGAAAACAGGAGTTCCGAACAGGAGAGAGAGGAAGGGAGTCCTTAAAATGATGATGGAAGATGATTCCACGCTGACAGCTATGCAGCAGAGAGCCGCCAGACAAGAATGGAGCAGGTCAGAAGTCTGCAGAGAGATTTCCACAGGAGATGAACTTGACAGATTGCTTGATGTATTTGAAAGGATTGCGAAGGTGTTTACCTAATTAAGGGAACATCTGGGGCTGAATTAATGGTAAACTCACAGAAAACTAACCAAATATATAAGCAAAACCAAAGATAATTATCAACTCCAGGGAAAACAAAAAGTTGTGTCAGAAAGGAACCATAAAGGATCCTACATTGCCCAGGTAGTATGGTTACCGCTGAATGTACGCCATGATGCTGGGCACTACAACCAGAGTACATGACTACAATAATGTAAACAATACGTATTGATCTAACTACAGTTATGATATGAGGATGGGGACACAGGAAATCTGTGCTATGGTGTGGTCTAGGGTAAAGGGAGCTAAATTGTCATCTTCCATAGTCATAGATGGAGGCACCAGGCTTCACTGACTATCAGCACAGATAGTACAGTCATAAAAGAATAGAAATATATTCAATACATTAAAATTATACCATGACGAGTAGGGTTACCCCAGGGCTACAAGCAAGAATTGCTTCATACAAGAGTTTTATTCATATGCTACATCAAATCAGGATGTTAAATAGGAAAAGTATATTATAATTATAATGTATACTTATAAGATATTTTATAGAATTCAACTATCATTTATACTAAAACTTTAAGACCTAGAATAAAAAGAATTTCTGTTGGTAACACAAAGCCTCCACATTTATACTAAATTAGTAATAATTCCTCTAGATTTCAGAACATATAAAAATGCCTGCTGTTATCATTGTTATTGAAATAATTAATAAATATGTAATTATTTAGCATTATCTTGAAAGTTTTTGTCAAAAAAGAAATAAAGACAGTGTCAGAGAAATAAATATTAAAAGAGAGAAAAATATTGCTTGTGTATGATGTGATTATACACCTAGACAATTAAATCAGCCAAAATGATTCAGATGTAAAAATATCTAGTGATTCTGCTAAGGTGTAACAGGTTTCATCACTCTCCTATTCTCTCAACTCCAATAGTGTCCCATCTCATTGAGATTAAACCCAGTGTCCTTACCAGGGCCCCATATCACCTGGTGACAACCTAATTTCCCCCCATTTTCTACCTTGTCTGCTCCTCTCCAAACACATGGCTTCCTTACTTCCTCAATATGCTAGGTATGTCCCCATCTCAGGACCTTCACACTTGCTGTTTCTTCTGCCATCTCATTCAGGCCTCTGCTCAAATGATGCCCCTTGACGGTCACTATCTCAGACGTTATTCTGTGAATGGTCTTTCCTGAGCACCACATTTTTACCTTGTTATTCTTTATTTTTTCTTTGTAAGATTTATTGCCACCTGGCATGTTAGTTACATATTTGCTTATCATTGCTCTTCTCACTAGAATGTAAGCTCCAAGAAAATGGGAATTTTATATCCTTGGAGCCTAGAAGGATATCTGGCCCATAAAAGGCATTAGATAACTCTGTGTCGAATAAATGATTAAATGGAAGGCATATAAAATACTCCAAAGATCTGTAGAGGAATCACGTTCTCTTCTTTGTTAAAATGACATCAACCATTCCTCTATATAACAATATAGAGCTTCTCTATAATGAAAATTAAAATAAGAGGACAACAAACTAGGATAAATATTTGAACCAACAGGACAAAATGATTAATACTTATAATCTATAAAGAGCCCATTTAAATTTATACAAAAAGCACCAAGACCATAATAGATAAAACAACAGATAATTCACAGATAATTCAATACATTATAAATGAACACATAAAGAAATAGTAATCTTCAGTAGTAAACAAAGAAATGTAAATTAAAGCAAATTGGGATAGCATTTTATCTCTCAAATTTGCATATATGTATATATTTTTTTGCTAACTGCTTCTGAAGTTGAGATGAAACTAGTAGATACATCCCAGAGTGGTGACACTGTATTAAACAATATTTTTGTAAAACAACTCAGCCATATAGAGAAAAAGCCACATGGATGCCTGTGTCCTTTACCAGTAATTCCTCTATTAGGAATTATTCCTCTGGAAATTCAACAGCAGCAAAAAGCTATTTACAAGAAGATGCTCAGTGTTATCTATAAAAGCTCCAACGGAAACATAAATGGCCAACATTAAGGGGAATGGTTTAATAAATTACAGTACCTCCACACAATGGAATATTATGTGGCCATTAAAATGATAATTATGCAGAAACATGAAAAATGTTTATGATCCACTGGTCATTGAAAACAAGCAGAATACAAAACAGTCAGTATGTACCATGACCAAAACACCCAGCATGTATATGCATTTAGAAGATAATACGTACAAATAATATACTGGTTGGACTGAGGTTAGTGGAATTTTACAGTGAGTTATAAAAAATATTATTTTTTAAATGTTCTATTTCAATTTCTACCCAGAAGCTCCTGAGATTTCTAACAAGTTAGATCCTGTGCCTGACATACCACTGCACCAACTACCAATTTGTCTGCATTCCTGTAAACCAGTGGTTCTCAACCTTTCTAATGCCACGACCCTTTAATACAGTTCCTCATGTCGCGACCCACAGGTTGAGAACCGCAGCTGTAGAGCCCAAGACCACCGGAAAACACAGATATTTACATTACGACTCATTAACAGTAGCAAAATTACAGTTATGAGGTAGCAACGAAAAGAATTTTATGGTTGGGGGTCACCACAACATGAGGAACTGTATTAAAGGGTCGCAGCATTAGAAAGGTTGAGAACCACTGCAACCTTTACTGCCTTTACTGCATTTACACTACAATAGTAGGACCCCTGTTACCACCACGTTCAGCACTCTCTCTGCTATGGCACTTGCAGCAAAGATGCAGAAACATGTCAAACAAACCAATAAAGAAAACAACACTCAGGCTACATCGAAAGTGACCCTCATAACCACTCAAGCAGCCTGTTCGTGGCCAGCTGGGCTAACGTGGCTTTGCCTCAGCCGGAAACTTTGCTTGTATCTCTGAAAGCTTCTAGGTGGAAGGAGCTCTCCATTCTGCCCAAGCCAGAAAACACGGTCTGAAAACACAGCTGGGAGTTGAGTCAACCACCTCTACAGCCAAAGACACAAGCCCAAGTGGATTTCCCCGTCATCACGCATTGGAGGCAGACTAGCCCAGGCCCTCTGCACCCCTGCTGACCAACATGGTTTGATGGCATAAGAAGGGGTGCAGATCTGTCTGCCCAGAATGCTTTCCTCCCTGTCATCCACCTGGAGAACGGACCCCCCAGCCTTCCTTATAGTACCTTCCTGACCTTTCCACCACATCCCACTCCTGAGAGCTTGAGCAAGTTCCTTAAACTCTGTGCCTCCTCTGTAAAATGGGGATAGCGAAAGCCGCTACCTCACAGTGCTATGCAAGAATTAAATGAGTTAACATCTCCCAAGCAAAGGGAAGAGAGTCTGCCATATGATAAACACCCACTCACACAATGTTAGTTACCACTGTGCTATGGTCCCTGGGTGGAATTCACTGTCCCTCCTCTCCACTCTATTCCATACACATTCCTAATAAAGAAACACGGTCCCAAACCTGGTATGGGACAAAACTTTTTGCATGATGTAATCCCCAACCTCCTTCTGGGAAGAAATTAGCATTGATAAAATGCTTAAGCAATTTTCTGATAAACTTTAATGAGATTAAGACCTCTTCTGGGAAGCCAGTTACCCACCCACTCAGTGGACTGTCAGTCAGAATCTAATGATCTGGAAACA
Source organism: Plecotus auritus (assembly GCF_963455305.1). Classification (NCBI taxonomy): domain Eukaryota; kingdom Metazoa; phylum Chordata; class Mammalia; order Chiroptera; family Vespertilionidae; genus Plecotus; species Plecotus auritus. The sequence goes on along the minus strand of NC_137782.1, from coordinate 12,035,109 downwards.
ATCCTTTTTCTTGTATCCAGTCTAACAGTGATAACCTAATCATTCTGTTTCCCTATAAAATATTTCTTTGGGACAATCTTGACGGCTTAAGCCTCTTTACTTGTGACCTGCTTGAACTAAAACCTTGATACATGTTTAAAAGTAGAATGTCTGAAAAAAATTTTTAAGAAACCTATTATAGCACATAAAATAGTTAATAGCATTTATTTGTATTCTTTTCTAATTTTCATACTAGAGTAAGGACCCTGGGAGGCAGGAACCATACTTGTTTTTACCCATATTTTTATCCAGAACTTAATACTGTAACCAATACATAAAAAATAGTCAATAACTGTTTTTTAAGACAATAAATTATTAGAAAACAAATAAAATCTTTTAAAACAAATGAAAAAAAGCACTTATCTAGAAGAATGGAGGCACAATTATAAGGCACTACTGACTATGGAGTCATCTATAGGTTCAAAATTCGTTTTTAGCTGTGAGGCTTGGGGAAAGTGTCCTCACCTTCCTGAGCTTCCATTTCTTCATCACACTACAGGATAATCACACATGGTAGAGGTGTCATGAGTTAGGACAACTTGTGTAGAGAGTGTAATACCATGTCAGATACATTTGAACCTCAAAACATTTTACTTTCCTCTCTTGCCACTGGGACTCTCTGCATGACATTGGGAAAGCCACTCCCTCTCTCTAGGCCTCAGTTTCCTTATCCATAAGTAAGAATTTAAAAATCCCTCGCAGGCCAGGGATATAGTGAGGAAAAAATAAGAGAATGGATATAAAAATGCTTTACAAAGTAAGTAAAGCTCAGGGTAGACTTTTTTAAAAAAAATATATTTTATTGATTTTTTTTACAGAGAGGAAGGGAGAGGGACAGAGAGTTAGAAACATCGATGAGAGAGAAACATTGATCAGCTGCCTCTTGCACACCCCCCACTGGGGATGTGCCCGCAACCAAGGTACATGCCCTTGACCGGAATTGAACCTGGGACCCTTCAGTCCACAGGCCGACGCTCTATCCACTGAGCCAAACCGGTCAGGGCTCAGGGTAGACTTTTGCTTCCAGCCAAGATGGAGACACAGAAACCAGACTTACCCTCCTGCCCGAAAAAGCCAAATTACTGGGCAAAATGCATAAACCAATAGTTGTAAGACACTGGGCATCCAGCACTGCAGGACAGTGATACCTGAAAGATGAGGAAAAGTTGATGTGAGCCCTATAATTGCCCCAATTACAGCCGTGAGAGTGTCCAGGCCACAGAGCAGGAAGGTGGGATTGAGGCAGAGCTTGGTGTTCTACCCAAGCTGAGAAGACAGAGCTGAGAGTCCAGGGAGACCCAAGCAGTTGAAGTTCACAGGACAGAGTGCCAGGGAGAAGAGTTGCACAGAGAGAGAACCCTGAGAGCTGCAAGGAGTTCCCTGAAAGTATTCATCAGAGTACTGGTCAATGCACACATGTGACAAAACACATCCAAAGAGAAAGAACCACCGAAAGGACTCCAGGGAACAGTATCTGGCACTCACATGGGGCAGGAATAGGGCCGCTTCCACAGACCAGACTGGGAAACCTCACAACTCACAGGGCATTGGTTAGAGCTGTGGTCGGCAAACTGCGGCTCGCGAGCCACATGTAGCTCTTTGGCCCCTTGAGTGTGGCTCTTCCACAAAATACCATGGCCTGGGCAAGTCTATTTTGAAGAAGTGGCGTTAGGAGAAGTTTAAGTTTAAAAAATTTGGCTCTCAAAAGAAATTTCAATTGTTGTACTGTTGATATTTGGCTCTGTTGACTAATGAGTTTGCCGACCACTGGGTTAGAGTACTCAGAAAGGTCTTAACACTAGACTATACACAAATCCGGCCCCACCTCACAAATCTGAAATGTAAGGTCCGATAGCATCAAACTATTCCCAATAATTTAATTGAGTCCCAAAATATCATTTAAGAATATTAAAAGGAATACAAAAATATCCAGCACATAACATGATAAAATCCATAAAGTTTTATATCTATCCAATCAAAAATTGCCAGGTATAAAAAGAAGCAGGAAAATATGACCCACAATAAGGAGGAAAAAGGCAATCAACCCAAACAGACACAGAACTTATACAGAAGTTAGAATTAGCAAAGTATAAGTAGTGAAAGTATACAGTTTTTAACTGCATTCCATATGCTCACAAAGGTAAGATGTAAAAAAGACCAAAATCAAACTTCTAGAGATGAGGATTACAATCTTTAAAAAGAAAAATGTACTGGATGAGATTGATACAGATTAGACCTTAAAAAATAAAAGGAAAAGATGAAGAATAAAGAACTGGAATCCATAGCAATAGAAGCTATCTAAAAAAGAAACACACAGAGAAAAAAAGAAAGAAAAACAATAAACAGAAAGAATACCAATGCCCTGTAGGGATAACTTCAGACAGCCTAACATATGGGTAATTGAAGTCCCCCCAAAAAAGAAGAAAAAAGTATTAGAAAAAGTAATAGCCAGAAAATCACTAAACTTAAGTTAAAAACAAAACAGAAACTATAAAACCACAGATCCCAGAAGCTCAACAAACCTGAAACACAAGAAATATGAAGAAAAGCATACTAAGATATATCATAATCAAATTGTTCAAAACCGATAATAAAGAGAAAATCTTAAAAACAGCCAGAGATGAAGGACATGTTACATTCACAGCAATAAATATAAGAATTATAGCAATTTTTTCATAAACAATAATTCAGGCAAAAAGCAATATATTTAAAGCACTAAAAGGAAAAACTGTCAACCTAGAATTTTCTACACAGAGAAAATATCTTTTAAAAGCAAAGATGAAATACTTTTTCAAAATATAAAAGCTGAAAGAAAATAATAATCAGCACACCCACACTAAAAGAAATATTAAAGGACATTCTTTAAGCAAAATGAAAATGATACCAGTGGACATATAGACCTACACCAAGCAATAATAGTTTCAGAAATGGTAATTACATTTGTAGCTGTATTTTTAAAAATAGTTGAGTATTTCAACAAAAAATAATAGCAATGTAGTATCCTATCTAATAAAAGGGTAATATGCAAATTGACCCTAATGGTGGAACGACCTTTCACTATGACGTGCACTGACCGCCAGGGGGCAGATGCTCAATGCAGGAACTGCCCCCCGGTGGTCAGTGCTCTCTCACCAGGTGAGTGCCGCTCAGCCAGAAGGCCAGCTCATGGCTGGCCAGTGCAGCGGCGGTGGTGAGAGCCTCTCCCACCTCTGTGGCAGTGCTAAGGATCTCCGGCTAACAGCTTAGGCACACAGGGAGCGGTCCTAAGCCATTAATCAGACATCCCCCGAGGGCTCCTGGGCTGCCAGAGGGATGTCTGACTGTCAACTTAGGCCTGATTTCCTGGGGAGTGGGCCTAAGCCAGCAGGTGGACATTCCCCGAAGGATCCCGGACTATGAGAGGATGCAGGCCAGGCTGAGGGACCCCCTCCCCACCAAGTGCATGAATTTTCATGCACTGGGCCTCTAGTGGAGTTTATAATTATGTAAAAGTAAAATGTATGCTAACACTAGCATAAAGGCCAGGAGGCCTTTTGGGAAGAAATGGAAGGAGGAGAAATGGAGAAGAAATGGAAATGTACTATTGTAAGGTTCATATACTATACATGAAGTGACACAATATCATTTGAAGATAGATGTGAGGTTAAAAATTTATATTATGAACCTGAAGGCAACCATTAAAATGACAAAGCAAAGAGTTATAGATAAGTAAGTTAACAAAGGAGATAAAAAAGAATCATGAAAAGTAATCCAAAGAAAAGCAGGAAGAATAAAATAAGAGACGGGCTGAATAGAAAACAAATAGAAAGATGATAGATTTAAATTTAACCATCAATAATCACATTGAACATAAGTGCTCTATGTACTATAATTAAAAGGCAGAGATTGGATTAAAAAGATTCAGTTATATGCTACCTACACAAACCCACTTTAAATATCCTATCTAATAAAAGAGCAATATGCAAATTAACCGTCACTCCACTACACCCACAAGCCACGCCAGGCGATGAAGGAAGCCAAGCTTTCCACACACCCTGGCAGGCCCAGGCCTCCACTCAAGGCTACAAAGTTTCAATTATAGAAGATAAATAAATCCCAGATACCAGGGCCTCCGCTTGGGTCGCCGGGAGCCGTGGCCGGCCTGCAAACCACCACAGACCCCTCGTCCAGGCCGCCCCACGCCCCAAGGGAACCCCCACCCTGATCCGGGACACCATTCAGGGCAAACCAGCTGGCCCCCACCCGTGCACCAGGCCTCTATTCTATCTAATAAAAGAGTAATATGCAAATTGACCATCACTCCAACACACAAGATGGCTGCCCCCATGTGGTCAAAGATGGCTGCCCCCATGTGGACACAAGATGGCCGCCACAAGATGGCCAGCAGGGGAGGGCAGTTGGGAGGGACCAGGCCTGCAAGGGAGGGCAGTTAGGGGTGACCAGGCCTACAGGGGAGGGCAGTTAGGGGCAAACAGGCTGGCAGGGGAGCAGTTAGGCATCAATCAGGCTGGCAGGGGTGTGGTTAGGGGTGATCAGGCTGGCAGGCAGAAGCAGTTAGGGGCAATCAGGAAGACAGGCAGGCGAGCAGTTGGGAGCCAGCAGTCTTGGATTGTGAGAGGGATGTCCAACTGCCCGTTTAGGCCCGATCATACTGGGATCAGGCCTAAAGGGGCAGCTGGACATCCCTCGAGGGGTCCCAGATTGGAGAGGGTGCAGCCTGGGCTGAGGGACACACACCCCTGTGCACGAATTTCATGCACCGGACCTCTAGTAAAGAAATAAATAGATAAAAATAAAAAGATAATAAAGGTATACTATGCTAATACTAATCAAAGCATAGTAGCTATAGATATGTGAATATCAAATAAACACATGAAAAGATAACCAATATCGAGAAGATGGTGACCGGCAGGAAGGTAGGGAGGGAGAATGTGTGAGAGAGTGAGGGAGCGATAGAGGTGTGTGTGAACATGTGTGCATGTGCGGGTTGAGTGAAATAGGGACAGTTAGACCCTGCAGTTCTTCCAGGGGGCTGTCAATCCGGGCAGTCTTAGATGGCAAAACCCCACAGCCGCCGCAAACACTCCGGGGAGGACATCGGCGGCAAAGAGACCACACCATCTTGAAGAACAGAACTGCTTGAGACTAGGATCCTAGCCTCGCCACCACCCAGTCTGGTCTCAGAAGCAAACCAGGACCCTACAGCTGCTCTGGTAGAAGACCTGCCACCACAGCTGCAGACCCAGTGGCACCAGGACTCCAGGCAGATTTCTGAGAGTCACAAAGCCAATCCCCCTCCCCGCCACCCTCACAGCAGCGACATAGAAACTACCAGACCCCAGCCACACAATAAGGCTTTCTGCACACACAAAGCAGTTGGCGACTCTGCCTGACTTTGAGCCTTGGTGTCAGACATGGGAAGTTTGTTTCCTGCGACTAGTCTCCGTGCCCAGGCAGGGAGACTGAGCAGAATTCGAGCCTAGCTGCTCATCCCTAGGGAGGTGGTCTTCTGCGACCAGATCCCGTGCCCACGCAGGGCAGGGAGACAGCGCTGAACTTGACCCCAGACTTGCGAACTCGGGGAATTTATTTCCCATGACTCATCTCCACACTCAGGCAGGGAGACAGCGCTGAACTTGAGCCCGGACTTGTGAACTCGGGGAATTTGTTTCCTGCAACTCGTCTCCACGCCCAGGCAGGAAGGCAGTCCTGAATTTGGGCATAGCTGCACAACCTTGGGGATTGTTTTCTGAGACCAGATCCTACGCTCACGCAGGGAGACAGCACTGAATTTGGTCTCAGGGATGCTCTCTCTCACCACTCCTGTTCAACATAGTACTGGAAGTACTAGCCATTGCTATCAGACAAGAAGAAATAAAAGGCATCCAAATTGGAAAAGAAGAAGTAAAACTGTCCTTATTCGCAGACGACATGATACTGTACATAGAAAACCCTAAAGACTCCATCAAAAAATTATTAGACTTAATAAATGAATTCGGCAAGGTAGCAGGATACAAAGTTAACACCAAGAAATCTATGGCATTTCTATACACCAATAGTGAACTTACAGAAAGAGAGACTAAAAAAGCAATCCCATTTACCATCGTACAAAAAAAATTAAGATACCTAGGAATAAACTTAACTAAAGAGGTAAAAGACCTATATGCAAAAAACTACAGGACATTGAAAAAAGAGATAGAGGAAGATATAAACAGATGGAAGAACATACCATGTTCATGGATTGGTAGAATCAACATCATCAAAATGTCCATTCTACCCAAAGCAATTTATAGATTCAATGCACTCCCCATTAAAATACCAAAGGCATATTTCACAGACCTAGAAAGAACTCTCCAAAAATTCATCTGGAATAAAAAAAGACCCCGAATAGCTGCAGCAATCCTGAGAAAGAAGAACAAAGTAGGTGGTATCTCAATACCAGATATCAAGCTGTATTACAAAGCCACTGTTCTCAAAACAGCCTGGTACTGGCACAAGAACAGACATATAGATCAATGGAATAGAATAGAGAATCCAGATATTGACCTAAACCACTATGCCCAATTAATATTCGACAAAGGAGGCATGAACATAAAATGGAGTCAAGACAGTCTCTTTAATAAATGGTGTTGGGAAAATTGGACAGATACATGCAAAAAAATGAAACGAGACCACCAACTTACACCATACACAAAAATAAACTCAAAATGGATAAAGGACTTAAACATAAGACGGAAACCATAAAAATACTAGAGGAATCCACAGGCAGCAAAATCTCAGACATACGCCGCAGGAACTTCTTCACTGATACTGCCCCCAGGGCAATGGAAACTAAAGAGAAAATAAACAAATGGGACTACATCAAAATAAAAACTTTTGCACAGCAAAAGAAACCATCAACAAAACAACAAGAAAGACCACTACATGGGAGAACATATTTGCCAATGTTATCACTGATAAGGGTTTAATCTCCAACATTTACAGGGAACTCATACAACTCAACAAAAGGAATATAAACAATCCAATCAAGAAATGGGCAACGGACCTAAATAGAAACTTTTCGAAAGAAGACAGAAGAAAGGCCAAGAGACATATAAAAACATGCTCAAAGTCACTAATTATCTGAGAGATGCAAATCAAAACGACAATGCGGTACCATCTCACACCTGTCAGAATGGCTATCATCAACAAGTCAATAAATGACAAATGTTGGTGAGGATGCGGAGAAAAAAGAACCCTGGTGCACTGCTGGTGGGAATGCAGATTAGTGCAGCCACTGTGGAGAACAGTATGGAGTTTCCTCAAAAAACTACAAATGGAGCTGCCATTTGACCCAGTAATACCACTTCTAGGAATATATCCCAAGAAACTAGAAACACCAACCAGAAAGGATATATGCACCCCTATGTTCACAGCAGCACAATTTACCATAGCTAAGATTTGGAAACAGCCTAAGTGCCCATCAGCAGATGAGTTGATTAAAAAACTGTGGTACATCTACACTATGGAATACTACGCTGCGCTAAAAAAGAAGGAATTCCTACCATTTGCAACAACATGGATGGAACTGGAGAGCATTATGCTAAGTGAAATAAGCCAGTCAGAGAAAGATAAGTATCACATGATCTCACTCATTTGTGGAATATAATGAACAACATAAACTGATGAACAAAAACAGTTCTAGAGACAGAGAAACATCGATCAGACCATCAAACCTCGGAGGGAAGGTAGGGGAGGGGAGGGGTAAGGGGGAGAGATCAACCAAAGGACTTGTATGCATGCATATGGGCCTAACCAATGGACACAGACAACAGGTGAGGGTGAGGGCATGAGTGGGGGGCATGAAGGGGGTAATGGGGGAATAAGGACACATATTCGACACTTTAATCAATAAAGAAATTTTAAAAAAGAGAAAAGATAGCCAATATCATTCATTAAAAGGGAAATACAAATTTAAAAAAAATTATTGATTGATTTTAGAGAGAGAGAGGAAGGGGGAGAGATAGATTAGATAGATAGATAGATAGATAGATAGATAGATAGATAGATAGATACATCGATTTGTTGTTCCACTTATTTATGCATTCATAATATGATTATTGTATGTGCCCTGGCCAGGGATTGAACCCACAATCTTGGTGTGTTGGGACAATGCTCTAACCAACTAAATTACCCAGCCAAGAGAAATACAAATTAAAACCACAATAAAATACCACTATACAACAATTAGAATGATTAAAATTAAGAAAACTGAGCATACCAAGTATTGGGGAGTATGTGGGATGACCAGAGCTCTCAGAGTTCTGCTGGGGGGAGTGGTCAATGGTACAACCTTTTTGGAAAACAGCTTGGCAGTTACCTAAAAAGTTAAAGTTACCTGTCAGGTAATACAGTCATTCTAATCTCTGTCTCCAAGAGAAATGAAAACCTCTGCACACGAAGATTCATACATGGATGTTTGCAGCAACTTCATTTGTATTAGCCAAGTGTCCATCAGGTGAGTGGATAAACACCCATAATCTATCCATACCATGGAATACTACTCAGCATTAAAAACAAAGGAATTATTGATACTTCCACAACATGGATTAAGCTAAAGTAATTGTGTTGAGTGAAAGAAGCCAGATAAAAAAGAGTAAGTACACACTGTGTGATTCTATTTATGTAATATTCTAGAAGATGCAAATAATATGCAGTGACAGAAAGCAAATCTGTCATACAGCATCCCCTGCTCCCCAGGGACAGGAAGGAGTGAGAGCGGATGATTACAAAGGGGCAGGAGGTGAAGGATTTGTTCATTATTTTCATTACGATGCTGATGTCACAGTTGTATATGTGTCAAAACGTATCAAATTGTACACTTGAACAAGTACAACTTAATATATTTCAATTATACAGCAGTGAAGCTGCTATAAACCATGTGCACTGCAGTGGGGAGTGGCTATTATCAGCTGCTACTGGGTATCCAGCAGAAGGGGGTCAAGCCAGACCCCAGCGGCCACCACGCAGGAGCCAGTTGGAGCCTCCTGCCGGGCATGGAGACAGCCCACGCCTCCCACTTACTGTCTCTGTGACTCATGTCTGAGTGGGAGAACTGCAGTCAAGTTTTCAAGCCGGTAAAACCAAAGCGAGAAACACAGTGAAGGCCAAAGGAGCTGTCGGACCTTATCGGGAAGGTGTTTTGATGGACTCACCCCTCCCCTGTCACCCACTTCCTCCCCGCAGATAGCACGGACGCCTATTGTAGGCCTGGACGTCTGGCCTCCCTGCCCACTCTGAGAATCTCTGCCTTCTTCCCAGCTGAAAACTGTTCTCCACAAAAACAAAACTGTGATAAAAGACAGCAGCGTGGCCTCGTACCAGCTTTTAATGGGCAAATTTGTATGAACAGGGGCAAAATGAAGGACAGCAAGTAAAACACTGAATTAAAAGCCACTTAAATTAAGAATTCAATAGCATCCACTTAACTAATAAATAGTATTCCTCTTTGCCATTGATCGGCCCAGGATTGTAATGAAGAGTTCCAGGGGCAACGGTGGAATGTCTTAATTCATGGTATAAACGTCACCAACTCTTGGGTTCCTAAGATTGAATGCGTCGGAGAAGAGCGGAATAGAGAGCCCGCAGGAATTAATTCTTGAAACATCCCTGCGGGGTCAGCATTATTACACCCTGCTTCTAGGTGGATTTAATATCTGGAGTGCTGGGCAGGGCGCCGTTTGCCCAGGGGAGCCTCTGTAACCATTATTAAGTGATGATGGGGGAGAGAGACCGGAGTTGGAACTCACCCTGGATCAGCTGTCTTATTTATTTTCAAGTTAAGAGACTGAACAAATGCAGTGTTGTTATTATCATGGTGATGATTATTGCTGTAGTGTGTAATAACAGCCCGGAGCTGCCAGAACTATGCGGGGAAGACGGCACTAAGTCACAGGCTTCGGAGGGCTGTTTTCTCTGAGGACCATGTTTTGTAAAATAAGAGTTCACTGGAAAGATGCCTCCCACCCTAGACTCCCCCCCACAAAGGCTCTTCTCCTTGGAGTCAGGCCCTGTATCGCAGTGTGTCTTCTCATCATGGGCTCCAGGCTGGCAAAGAGACCCCGAGCTCTGCCTGCCACTTCTTCTTGGAAAGTAAGTGTCAGGAGGCTTCAGCTTGGACTCTGAAGGCCTCCCAACCCTCCCCTCTCCCCCGCAAGGTAGGGATGTGGTCCTCATGAAAAGGCATCTATTTCCTGCACCAAATGGGAGAGGGCGGTCTGGACAAAATGCCTTGGACAGGTGCCATCTCGGGTTCAGTGAATGGGGACAGAGCAGAAGGGCCAGGAGGAGAAAGGTGACTTTCTCTATTCTTTGATGGCATGTCTGGACACAGGGCTGGGATTCCTAACCCTGAGAAGTCTCATGAGCATGTGAAAGAACATGAAGATGGAAAAAACCTGAGATATCCTTGCCCCCATTTTACAACAATGCTCTCAGTTTAGAGCTGAGGAAATCAAGCTCAGGAGGATAACATGACCAGCTCAAGGCTGTACCACTTCATGTGCCCTGGTTCCTGTCTCACGGTCCATTCCGTCGCATCATGCTTTGGGTCGTTCAGCAGGTTAGTGAAGTTGAAGGATGAGACACCTGAGAGGTGGCCCATAATCAAGCAACAGGTGTGTCCTGGACACTAACTCAGTCTCTACCCAATGGACAGGCCCTGTAGTAACTTCAGGGAAAAGACTTATTGACCTGCCCTCCTCTCTCCCAAGGAGGTGAGGCTGACCCACAAGAAACCCTCTGTGAGAAACGTCAGGCAGTATATAAAATCAAGCATCATTTGAAAGACAGGGCATGTGAAAATGCCAAGAAAATGGAACCAGTAGAGTGGTCTTATGGGCCCACTTCATAAATAAATAACCCCCAAAATAACCAGCACACACAAAAACATTTCTCAGCCTTCCTTTTTTCTTGGACATACCCTACAGAGAGGAACCCATTAACACCAACCACCAACACAGCATAAGCACGCACTAGAAGATGCAAGGTCACGCTCACTCATGCCACTCTCTTTTGTTTCCAGTGATGTGGGGCCGGACTGGGGGAGTTTCAGGCTGCACCAAGCCCCCAGAGCACATCCTGGACCACTCACAAAGCCTAATAGCAGCCAATACCTGTGGCGTAGAACCTACGAGCCCAGAGCCCCCGCGGGTCCCGCTGGAGAGCCATCTACCTTGGCAGTCTCTGCCTTCCCAGGCCTCCTGCAACACTGCTGTCACTTCTGCTCCACCACTGGAGAGCCTTCTGTGCTCCCTCATCAATCACCTCCACCTGGCCTGGCCCCCTCTCTTCCCTGGCCTAGAGTGGCCCCAGCTCCCATGGGAGCCCTGGGCCTGGGGCCTGACTTGATTCCTCACAGAACCACAAACACCAGAGCTTGGAGGGTGATTTCCCCTCGCCCAGAACGTCCTTCTTGCCTCTCCATCTGGCTAACACTGACACATTCTTCGGGACTGTCCTCCATGCCCAGACTGCTACAGCTCACATGGCCCTCTGTGTCCTCTCGGTCTCCAGTACCCTTGCAAGTGGCGTCATGGGAGTGGCCAGGCAGTGACATGCTCATGCATCCTCTCACTTATGATCCCAGCACCCCGAGGGCAGCCTCATGCTGTGGTCATCTCGCACCTGCCCAGTGAGTCTCCAGAATGAAGGCTTAGGGGACTGGAACAGACTCAGACCTAGCTATCCCTTTCTTTTTTTTTTTTCAGCTGAAGGAATCAAGGACCTTCAAAAACAAATGTAATGAGTGCATGCAGCTGAGCTCTAGGGCAGCCTTAAAATGACTACCCACCGTCCTGTGGCCCCATCCACCTACTGCAGCAGAGCGCTGAGGGGTGAGTAGTGTTAGGGCTGCTGGTGGGCTACCGGCAATCTAGGCTCTGGGGTACTATATGTGGTCAGTCCATGGGGCTCCTGGGTGACAATAAAGCTGCTATAGGAGCAAAGGACATAGACAATACACAGGAGGAAATACAAATAATAAACCAACATGTAGAATAAATCAGTAATCAACGATATGCAAATTAACCACTCAAGCCCCCTCAAATGCAAAGTAAGGCCATCATGTACCATTTTATACTTATAAATGAGCACAAAAAAATGGAACCAACATATTAAATGTTGGTAGGACGGTGGGGGAATGAGAACATTCATAAACAACTAATGACGTTAAGACCTGGTGCAACATTTGGGAGAAAATATTTAACAAAACATATCAAGACCCATCTTGATATTCGTGCCCTGTGACCTAGTAATCCCACTGCTGGGATTTCATCCTGGAGGTCTGCACAGCCTCTTAGCCGCTGCTGCTGAATCAGCACTGCTCCAGGCCGCCCATTGTTAATGCCTCCAGTGTGTGGGTGACATCTCTCCAGTCAATTAATGAGCTCATCTTTGTAAGATATAACATTAGCCAGCCTGGCTCACATCAATTACAGTCAAAGGCTGGGCCGTAATCATGGGGTGGATCAGACTGAGCTGCTCATTGTTTAAAAAGACCACAGAATCAAATCACCTTTATAAATAAAACTGGGATAAATCAGAGAGAAAGAAAGGAAGGAGCACTCGCCGCACGGCACTTCACACAGCTGGCTATGTCACAGCACATCTTCACACACCCAGCCAGGCTCGCCTCTCTCCCCAGGCTCAGCTGGATGAAGGACCTTCTGGGCTCTTCTGAGTGGCTGGGTTCCGCTGTCAGGCACCATCCTGGTTTCGCAGAGGTGGGGAAACAGCTTTTCCATGTGCTGGAAAGTGGTGGTGCTTCCGAAAAGCTGGCTGCAGGGGTTGGGATTAGGGAAGCTGGGGAGGGCTACCACCAAGTCACCATGGCAACAGTCTCCCTGGCATCACCCTCCCTAACCCGGCCAGCCCCCACCAACTGGTCTGCTCTCACAGGGACTGTGACTAACTGCTTCTCCATGTGGCAGACACTCCCCACAGGCTTGTGCCTGTGAGCGAGAGAGAGGGCGGCCTATACTCCTTTACCTTACGGAGGCCTTCGCAGGCACTTCGCCACCCTTGTCTCAATTCAGCCCCACAGGCAGGAGGGTGGTGGAAGGACAGGGGTTGCAGATGAGAAAGGGAAGGGCAGAAAGGGTGAGTTGTCTGGGGAGTTCACAGGTGAGTGAGACCTACCTATCTGGGCAGACAATGGGAGAAGATGGGGTTAGAGGAGGGATGTGTTCTACTCCTGGTGGTGCCACACCCTGGGCATCTCACTTCACCTCTCTGGTTAAGGGGGAAATGGAGGGCTGGACAGGAGCCAGAGATCCTAGGCTTTCAGATTAAACTGTGTAGTGCAAAAATAAAAATAGGAGTTCCAACATAAGGTAACCAGGTTTGCCATAGTTACCTTACAAACCATGCATTATCTACGCTCTGTCCACTATAAACCATCCGGTATCACTATTATTTTCTAAAAGAGAAGACGCTTTAACTTCCTCCAAATAGAAAGGGCATAATCTCAAAATAAAGAATAACCCTTTATTTGGATATATTTAGCATTACAGGCGTACCTCAGAGATATTGTGGGTTCTCTCCAGACCCTTGGAATGAAGTGAGAATCGCGGTAAATCGACTGGTAATCTTTCGCTGGTGGAGGGTCTTGCCTTCAGTTTGTAAAAGCATGCAACGTATGTGAAGTGCAATAAAGCGAGGTGCAATGAAACAAGGTATGACTGTAGAGAATCATTTTTCTCACTTCACTTCAGCCTGGTGCAGACTGAAGTGACAACTCGTAGGAACCTGAGGGCATGTGTTAGGGAACCTCTGAAGGGTCAGCGATCCTGCAGAAAGTAGCAGCGTGGACATCGCCATCCCAGGAATGGACTTGAATTCAGGGTGAGCTCTCCATTGGCGCCAAGACCCGGATCTCCCTGGGGCGATGCAGGACCCAGCAATGTAAAATGGTATCCTTTTGTTTTATTTTGTTTTTCCAAAGCAGGAGCAAGTTTCCCTCTGAGTAGACAAAAACCTCAGTTTCTCCTTTTCCTCTGCAGCTTTTCCCAATTAACCTCTCTTCTAAGCAGAGGAATTTTTGCTGGCCAGCATAAGTGTTTTAAAAGGTTCTTGGTCCCAAGTGTAGCCCCACCTGCAACTCATCTTTGTCTTTTGTTGGAGCTTACCCAGTTCATTCTTTCCCAGCTTCATTGCCCAACCAGCTGAGTTATGACCCTGAGTTCCTTAACAAGGGCACTAACACAGCCTGGATGTTGGGAAGTATGGGTACAGTACATCCATGATCCCACACAGCCAAGACTTGCCCTGCATCTTAGAAACCAGAATCGACAGCCCTTTGAAGATCTCCAGCCCTTTGCATATCACTAAACCCTTTGAAGACCACCCAGCCCTTACACATCACTAGCCCTTTGAAGATCCCCAGCCTTTGCATGCCTGCAGGCCTTTGCAAATCTCCTGTATTACCTGTAAACTGCCTATTTTACATACTCTTTTGCCTACTTCCCCATGTAATCTTTGTCCTTCTACCCAATATAAGCAGCTGTTTATGGGGAGAGGCAGAGCAGATTTTTGTGGATGACCTGCTGCTCTCCCATATTGCTGGCAGTATTGGAATAAACGCTCATATGATTCAAACCCGACTCTGCTTAATTGGCTCAAGAAGTGACCGGCAGCATGGACCCATTGATTGTCTGGTTACACTAGTACTGTAGCAAAATTGTACTTTGCTTTCTTCACCATTTTAAAGAAACCTCGTCATAATAGCAATGCTGCACTGACTTAGTTTACATGATTTTAGTATGAGTTACTTTCCTTTTGAAAGATAAGGCACCTACAAATTAGATCAATGCATCTACACAATATTCCTTTCAGAATATTGGTTATTTTATGCTGGTTATTTTTTAAAAATGAAAGACTCAGGGAAAACCTTTCACCTTCATCCTAATTGCCTAAAAGAATTTAGAATGGAGGACCTGCTCTGGGAAGGGAGATATCATTATAGATAGCTAGAGTTTTACATGAACAAGTGCGCTTGATCTAATTCTTCCCTGGGCCCCATTGTTAAAGATGGCCCAGCGAGCATTCATTTACCAAACATTTGCTCTTCCATCTCCACAGGAATTGCTTTCCTTCTCAGGCACATAAGCTCTAAGTGCCTGATTTGTTCTCTGGGTCTCATAGCCTTATGGAACCTCCATATGTACATATATAATAAATTTGGTCATTTTCTCCTGTTAACCTGTCTCATGTCAATTTGATTATTAATCCAGACAGAAGAACTTAGAAGAGTAGGAGGAAATTTCTTTTTCCTTGCCCCCACACCCAGTTTCATTTTTCCCTTGTGTTATAATTAGCTTTATAGAATAGATATTTTTTAGTTTTGCATGTAGGTGTATAGATATAGATAGATATAGGCATAGATATAGATATAGATATTCATGAGTTTCATTCAGGCTAAAGATATTTGTTTTAACAAAGCACAGCGGGTCAACAATTGCTATCTAGTGGGCTCCACCTTTAAAGGGCTGCATAGTATTCATTCCACAGTTTAAGTATTCATCTACCAGTACACATTTAGATTTGAGATTATTTTCATTTCTCACTACTGTAAATAAGGCAGCAGTGAACATCCTAGTCCCTCCTTGGTACATGACTAGTTTCTAAAGTAGGTCACGTTAGATCAATGGACAAGGTCATTTCCTTCTGTCTAAGCCCCATCCAGAGCTCATCATCTAGTCCCATAGAACTACATGACAGGGACACCTTTCTCTTCCTCTTCTTGTCTGTACCTTTTCACTGTCCACAACTGGCTGATCCCTAGCAACATTTCACCCAGCATTAGATAAGGCTCATGCTCACAGCCTGACAACAAGGCCCCCTCCCTCAACAGTTAGTTCTATTTAACTAAAACTGACCAGCAGAAATAAAGCATGGCCTGGCACAACAGTCCCAGCTGCAGTGTACACAATTGGAAATGCATTTTGTTCTGACAGCCTAGTCTTTTTGCAACTGGATCTTCATTTTTGTCCATATAGTAACCAAGCCCAGAAGAATAAAGAAAAACCAAATTCTCCATACTCCCACTCACATTGGCTTGTGACAACTACAAGCACTGCTCCACTCCCATTTCATTCATTTGTTAATTTATTCACAATATAGATATATACACATAGATACTGAAGACTAAAAGAAAAATTGTGCACCAGACAAAAATGGCAAGACAGATTTTATTCAAGCTATTGTAACCAGGGAGAAAGGCAAATATAAAACTGAGCTCAAATCTGACTTCTGCAAAGCCAGCCAGGTGTTTCTAGTCAAGGATCACAGAGATGATGGAAATTACTAAGAGAAACTTGATTATCAAAGGTAAGGGGATTCTTGGTAAAATGGTTAATATGTTTCTTGCTAAAGTTAGACCAAGGATTTATATTAAGGGTGGGGAACAAGAAATTTAATAGATACCAAGGGTGATCAGATATCTTTGCTAAAACTGAGTTGGGCAGGCCAAGATTGAGGCCTGGTCAAGAGGGCTCAAAGTCTGGCCAAGAAGGGAATTCTTGTCAAGATATTATATAGGTATAGATGATGTGGATACAGATATAGATATAGATATAGATAGTGCTAGAGATAGATATAATTAGATATAGAGATAGAGATATAAACATCAATGCATATATGGATATATACAAATAAATAAATATAATCAGGCCCACAGTGAAGGAAAGAGTAAAGGAGTGGTTTCAATGATAACCATGATACTTTATTTCTAAAAAAAAAGAAAACAAGGGATCCAAGTTAAATATGGCAGAAATGTTAACGCTGGTTAATTATGGCTCATGAAATATCGATAATAGTTATGTAATTTCCCTGTACATTAATACATATTTGAAATCATTCCTAACTTTTAAACTTCCATGAAAATATTACCTGCTGGAAATATGCCAAAATATTAAGAACGATTTTCTCAGAGTAGTGAAAACGTGGGTGATTTTCTCCTTCTTTCTATTTTTCTGTATTTTCCTCCCTTAAGATAAGCAAGTGTTGTTTTGCTAAGAAGGGAGAACATTTGACCTATCAAAAAGGGAAACAATCCACCCTGTCGCTGCCATATCACTAAGAAACTCACTGTAACCTGAATAAAATGATCATTTCTATAATCATGGCGTGTTATTCTTTACATGCCACTTCCACCCATGTGTTTCACAAGTGTGTGAAGCAGATAGGCGAAGTGTGCCGATAAATGGTCTGTTCTGGTTACACGTGGTTATTAGGGATGGAGCTGGCTTCAAGGACTAGTATTTTAGGATTCGTAATCTCATGCTTTTTCGGCTGCACCAAAGTACCTCTTGACAAACCAAACAGCCCTTGATATAAATGTGTACAGCTGCGCCCATGTATCTGCTTTATGGTGTATCTGTTAAATCAGGTACTTTGAACTTGAACCCTAGTTTCTCACATAAATAGCATTATGATAGCAAGTTAGTTCAAAGATTCCCAGAAGTCACCCTTTCCACCCTGACCTCTCTTGGAAGAGTTGCAACCAGCTATTGGTTTGGGTCATCTGCATCAGTATGATTCATCAGGCATCGCAAACTCCACACTGGCAAAACTAAGCTGTTTACATTTCACCCAAACCCTTCTCCGTTTTTCTTACTTTCATAAGTGCCACAGTAGCTCAATCCAGGAACTTCTGGGGAGCTATCCATGACTTGCCCCTCTTCCTTTCCAGCCCCCATCCATCCATCTCATCACTGTTGACATCCAACCCATCACCAGTTTCTGCTGAGTGTGTGTATAAAGTATATCTCAGTTCCACCCAGTTGTACCCATGCTCCTGTCACTGATAAAATCCAGGCCACCATCCCCTCTCCCCAGAACTCTAGCTTACAACCTTTGGACCCTTGGCCAGAAAGCAAAGAACAGGAGTCTGGTCCCTAGACGAGGGTCCTGGCTCTCATGTTTGGGTGTTTATTAAATCAATGAGCATCTAATCTTGTCCTGGCTGAGGAGCTATTTGCAAAAGTGTCCTCACTACCTGCTGTCCTCTCACCCCCCCACCCTCCCCACACACACGCTCCACCCCACATGGCCCCTGGTTCTCGTCACAGAGACTTACTCTGGGGGCTTACTCTTGTCATCTCTAACTTGAAGCCAAATTTATTTTTCCTAATTACAAGACGTACTTACTGCCAGAAAGGAGTCACGAGTGAGCAAAAACAATGACAATTAATGGAAAGGCCCAATCTTTAGCAATGAAAATATAATTGGTTAATTAATTAACAGATCATCAAAACAGCCCTAGCTGAACTGGTAAAGTGCTTACATAAACAAACCCTGCAAAAACAGATATGAAGGCTAATGGCCAATGCCAAGATAGTCTTCTTCTTTTTTTTTAAAAAATATATTTTATTGATATTTTACAGAGAGGAAGGGAGAGGGATAGAGAGCTAGAAACATCGATGAGAGAGAAACATCGATCAGCTGCCTCCTGCACACCTCCCACTGGGGATGTGCCCGCAACCAAGGTACATGCCCTTGACTGGAATCGAACCTGGGACCCTTCAGTCCGCCCTGGGACCCTTCAGTCCGCAGGCCGACGCTCTATCCACTGAGCCAAACCGGTTTTGGCAAGATAGTCTTCTTAAACCTATGGTTTCCTAGAAGGTGTCAGACTACTTACTAATCAATGTGGTTTCCCTCCGTAGAGGCCGGGGTTGGTGCACTGCTCTGCATAGCATCAGGGCGTGTATGCAGTGGGGAACTTCGAGCACCGAGGGGCCTCAGTGATCATTCATTCCCCTGAGCTCCCCGCACACAGGACACAGCCCAGCTCTCTAAGCCCAGTGCCCAGCACAATGCCTGACCCAGAATGTGATAAAATGAGTCAAATCCAAATCTCTGACTAAAGAGAAAAGTTGAAGCCCAGAGAGGTCGGCCACTTGCCTAAGATTTCAGGGTTCGCTTCCGATAGAGCTGAGATCACCACACGCAGATCCCCTGACCCTCAGTCCACACTATGTTGTGCATTCAAAGGAGGAAAAAGATTTCAAACTTTCTCTGCCTGCACTTGATGTGCTTTTCTAGTGTTACGTGACCCAGAAAGCACTGCTCAGCACTGTCTTCCAGCGCACAGATAAACGGCAGGAGCAGCGCAGAAGTGCCCTCTGGGTGAGCCTGCGCTTTCTTTCCTTGGCACATACAGATGCCACATTTACAATCAATGAAGAACAGAAGGCTTTGACATTCCAATCATCCGCTGAGCAGCATGATGGTGAGAACATTAAGCAACGGGGACCAACAAACTACAGACCTGTTTCCTCTCCTCGAAGGCTAATCTGATTTTGGAAAATTGCTTTTGGAACATCTTAGGTGTGGAATCCCAGAAATGGGCTCAGGATATGGACTCAGAAGGAGAGAAGGATGGGGTGTGAGGCGCTGGAGGAGGACAAGGCAGATGACAAAAACAGCGGCAACCACGACGAGGCACAGGATCACCAGGACAATAACATGGCCTCAGATTTCATGATCCAAAGTCACTTCCAGAATTCTCATATTGTAAAAATCCTTCCCCTACCTCGTGAAAAACAACGCCTCTCATTCCCACTCTCACTTTCTTGTTTTCCAGCTGCGAAAATGGCCCTAGCAGGGCTGCAGGTGTGTTCCTAAGTTTACTCCAAGATGTTCTATCCCAAAAAAGTGCAAAATAAATCGCTCTTCTGCGTAGATTTTGAGAATTCGCAGCTATTCCAAGGAAGGCTAGACCTCCTCATAAGCTGTGTAACAGTGTGCGAGGTGCAAGTTTGCGGCTGCATAATTAAGGACAACACGGGCTGGTGGGGACACAGCTGAACATGGAAAAGGGGCACGCAGGTTCGGCCCCACTTCACAGCAGCTTTGGAGTTTCCTGCAACAGAAGGCAGAAAGCATTCTAACCTCAGAGACAGACACATTAGGTTGATAACGAACAATGGAGTTCTAGCACTCACAATTTGGAACCGCAAAAATAGCACAGCAGCTTTTTTAAAAAAACCAACCTCCTTTCTGCCAGGGAGCGGCATCCTCTCTTTCTGGACACTGGGGGCGGTGGAGCAGGAGTGAGTGGGTAAGGAATACCATAGGCTCACGCAGTAGGATGGCTGCAGGAAACATTTCAGGTGTCTCCAACAGACAGATTATTCCCAAAGATGGCCACTACAATCTCCTGCCAATAGATGGGATTCCCCTTCCCCATCATCTGGCCTGGCCCTAGGATTTGTTTTGATCAATAACAGAATGGTCCAGCTTCCACTTTTGCAGAAGCAGGTTTCAGCCACGTAAAGAAGTCCGGCTGTTCTACTGCAGAGAGAGGCCCACGAGAGGGAGGTCCAGAGGACTGAGGGGCCACGTGGAGAACACTTGAGGCTCCAGCACTGAGGCCCCACGCAAGGGAGTGGCACCACCTTAGACCCTCCAGCCCAGCTGAGGACCCAAATGGAAGACACAAAAGCTGTCCTGCAGAGTCCTGCCTGGATTCCTGAGCCGCATGATTGTGAGCAAATGATTGTTTCAAGGCACACTATCTGGGGACGGTTGGCCATGTAGCAATAGGTAAAAACACCAACCAACTGCTCTCTCCTGCCAACTAATCTCTCACAGGCTGTGCCCTGGGGGACTGCAATGGTTTTAGTTTTGATTTGGTTTCTGTTTTTTTGTTCTTAAATTCATCAACTGGAGATCTTGCTGGGGACAGGGAAAATTGATGTATGATGGAAAGAGCCCTTAAACCTGCCTGAGGGGGAATCGGTTGCCAGGACACTATCACAGGTGTGTTGCATGTGCTCAGAGGCAGGAAGTTCAAGGTGTGAACCTTCCCAGGGCCTGGAGGGCAGCCCCATGGAGCTGGACCCCTGCCCAACCCCTGTCCTCAGAACACAGAGTGCTGTCTATTCTGTGACGCCTCAGACCCTAGACCATCTGCCCCAGTCCATCAATTCCTCAGAGCACACCTGGAACCAAAGGTCAAAGGTCCTCCCCAACCTCTGTCCACAGTCACCTACACAACCACGTGACTAGCTCCACCCCGACTCTAACCACATTTACTTACATATTTATGAACATTTGCTTTCTATGTGATAACCTTAAACACCAGGGTCTACGTATCCGCTCAGCTACGCTTACTCAGACCCGCAGCCCCCAACCATGATATATCTAATCCAGGGCAGGACCCCAGGCCCAACACCCATATGGTCTGAAATTTCCTATTGGCTATTATTTGTTGACTTTAGCTTGACTAGGCAATTTTTTTAAATTAAAAATACTTAGTGTTTTGACCCAGTAATTCGAGTCTTAGGTATAAAGCAAACAGAAATGCTTACAATCATTCACCAAAAGACATGTACAAGAATGATCATGGCAGCCGCACTGCTTGTCATAGTCCCGATCTAGAAATTATCCACGTACCCATCTAAAGTAAGAGGGGTGAATGATGGCACATTCACATAATGAAATGCAATATGAGAAGCGTAAACGATACAACTACACAAAACAATATGGATGAATCCTCACACATGTAGTGAGTGAAATCAGGCAGACACGGAGTAACCAAACATGATTCCATTTATTTATTTATTTAAACATGATTCCATTTAGATAAAGTTCAAACATGGTCAAGACTGAGCTATGATGTTAAAAGGAGAGTGGTTACCCTTAGGGACATGACAATGACTGGAAGATGGCTTCTTGGACACTGATCATACTCCATGTCATGATCTAATTTATGAGTATATTCACTCTGTGAGCCAAACACTAATGATGTCTGCATTTTTCTATGAATGTAATACTGCAATAAAAAATTTTATCTTAACGCACAAAAAAAGGAAAAAAGCACTATTGATAAAGGGTGCACAGAAATGGATATTTTCTCACATTAGGGATGTAATTAGTATAGCTTTAAGAAAGGGAATCCAGCAATATTTATCAAAACCTTTGAAAATTTCATATCCTTTGACCTAGTAATTCCAGCTCTAGGAATTTGTCTTCAGGAAATCATGAGAGTATGGTACTTGTCATTGGATTATTTGTGAGAGGGAAATTTTGGAAATAACCTAAATAAATGTAGGGCATGTGTATATTTATTGTGCAGCCACTAAAATATGTTTTGTAAAATATTTAATAACAATGTATCACATGAGAAAAGAGTGATTTATAAATAAAAATAGCCATGCAGAAATTAATAAATGAATTCATCAGCCATTGAACATGTATGTACTGAAATAAATACATGTTCAGGCAATGGGGAGAGTAACGGAGCAGGGGTGGGCAAACTTTTTGACTCGAGGGCCACAATGGGTTCTTAAACTGGACCAGAGGGCCGGAACAAAAGCATGGATGGAGTGTTTGTGTGAACTAATATAAATTCAAAGTAAAGGAGCGGAGGGGAGAGCAAGAGAACCCTCCGCTCTTTCGGCTCCGCGGGCCGGATAGAACAGCCGAATGGGCCGGATCCGGCCCGCGGGCCGTAGTTTGCCCACGGCTGGCTTAGGGCCTGCTCTCAAGTACTTTAGTGTAGTCAGACTTCAAGTTGAATGAGAATTATTCACAGCTGATGAAATAGGAAGAACAACTGATCTGAAGTGATATTACATGATTCTGGTCTCAGCTCTACCATTTACTGTTTGTTTTGTTTTTTCAGCACCTTGGGAGGTGAGCTGCTTCTCTCTATTCATCATTTTTTTTACCTGTAAAATGAATATAATAAGGGCTTTCTTGGCTACCTCACCCTGACGTCATTGGCTGCACAGAAAACTCTACTGAGTGTGCCCTGAAGATGTTGGCCGAATATCATGATCAGGTGACCCTTCCTGTCTTGAACGAAAGGGCACACATGCACTCCAGTTCTATTAAGAAACATCACTATACCCCCCAAGCCTTCCTCCTGCCTCAGGGTTACTCCACGCTCCCTGAGCTTGCTCTCAGTGCGAGCATCCACAGTAGAGTGACTAGTAATGAAAGGCAGAGGGAAGTTCTTTCTATTATTGAATTCTACGTGCATTGCATGGTGGTAGAGAATGTGGTCTGAGTGATGTTGGTTCTTTGACATTTTTTGAGATTTCCTTAGTGGCCTTGTCCACGCTCAGTTTCTATAACATGTGCCTGGAAAGAAGGCATAGTTTCCATTTATAGAGTGCAGGGTTATAAATATATCCATTGGCTGATGCTTGTTGCTTGTCTTATTTGAACCTTTTATAGCTTTACAACTTTGTATCTCCTTGATGCACCTGTTTCTGCAAGGTGTGCTGAAAATCTCCTCCAGGAATTGTGGATTTGTCCTTTTCTTCTTTCAGTTTTTCAGTCTCTGCTTCTCTTATTTTGAGGCTATGTTTTTAGGCACATAAAGAATCATGATTATTATATGTCCTAGTGACGTGTCCCTTTCATCATTAAGCAATAATCTACTTTCTCTATTTATACTTTTCTCCTTATTTTCTACATTGCAATTAACATTGCACCACCAGATTACTCTTGGTATCTGCATGGTATACATATTCTCTTCCAACCTTTAGCTTTCAATATTCTTGTGTCATTAAATTGTATCTGTATCTTATAAATAGCATATACCTGGATTTTCTCCTTTTTAAAAATTCTTTTTTTAATGCAAGAGTTTATTTTTATTTTTATTGAGAGATTTTTATCTGTTTGTGGTATGATATCAGCTTGGGGTTTCATTTCTCAAACTTTTTTTAGTTTCTGTTTGCTTTTCAGTCCTGGTTCTTGAAAGATGGCACTTTTTTTGTGGATTCCTTGGGCTGATGAGTGAGTGTTCATGGTTCTCATTTTACAGAAGAAACTACCCTTCTTGACTCCTGGAATTAGGCCATTAGTTTCCCAAATACTAGGACCTGAGCTCCCCTCCCCTTGATGGATTTAGAACCTCAGTTTGTATTCATTTCACCCTCTATTAGATGTCTATACCTATGAGTCATTTGACTTTAGCTCCCACTAAAAAAAAAAAAAAAAAAAAAAAAAAAAAATTATACTTGTAAATTTAAAAACACTGATCGAAGTAAAAATTGTAATAGAAAATTTGAAATACTTAGAACTGAATGATAATGAAAATACTATCTATCAAGCTTGAGGGATGAAGATAAAGCAATATGTAGAGGAAAATTTATAGCCTTAAATTCTGATACTATAAAGAGAAGTTATTTAATAATGAACTAAATTAGAAAAAATAAACAAAATAAAACCAAAGACTATAGTGAGAAACATAAAAAGAAGGAATTAACAAAATATAAAACAAAGGTACAATAGAGAAAATTAGCAAAACAAATAGATGTCTCTTTAAAAAACTAGCCTAGGGTGAAACTGATTGAAGAGAGAGGGAAGAGAAGAAAATCAAGTAATATTAGGAAAGAAAGAGGAGACTAATTTTAGACTCTATAATGATTTTAAAAGATCATAAGAAAATAATATGAAGAACTTTAGGCCAATATATTTGAAAATTTAAAATCTAGGGCTATTTCCTAGAAGATTATAATGGATTTACAAAAATGGTTTTTAAAACAAGTAGAAAACCTGATGAATCTTATAACCAGTAAATATATTAAGTAATTTAAAAAATCTTCCCACAAAAAGAACAAGAGGTACAGATGGTTTTATAGGCAAGTTCTCTCTGACATACAATGAGTAAACAATTTCATCTATATAGTCCTCTTAGAGCATAAGAAAAGAAGTCCCATGTTGTAAGACAAATAAAACCTTCAGACCAGGAAAGTGTGAAAAAGAAAAAAATTACCAGGCCAATCTCATTCATGAGTAAAACGGAAAAATAATTGATAAACTAAATACAGAAATATATTTTTAAAATATGTTATATATCATTATCAATGTGAATTTTTTTCAAGGAATTGGAAATAATAGCCTAACATTAGAAAATCTGCTAGTGTAATTCACCATAGTAATGGATTAAAGGAAACTAATCATATAATCATCTCAGAAAGGGGGAGAGAGCATGTTGGGAAAATACAGTGGTTAACACAGATTAACCTAGCAATGCAACCTAGCAATAGAATGGAGCTTGCCTAACCTGATAAAGGTCTTCTAACATACTGCAACCATGATACCTAATGGTGACATATGGAGAGCATTCTCTTTAATATGGGAAACCACACAAGACTGCCCATCATCTCTGCCTCTATTCAACGCAGACCTGGGCATCCCTAGCCAGACCATTTAGGCAAGAAAAAGAAATGAAGGGCATACAAATTGGAAAGGAAGAAAAGCAACTATCATTATTTAAATATGACATAACCTTCCATAGAGATGTAAAAAAATATATAGCAATGTATTGGAATAAATAAGAATAAGAAGGTGGCTAGTTTTAAGATCAATATATACATCAATTGTATTATTATATACCTAAAATAATTTTAAAATAGATATACTTTGGTATTAGAAAGAATTAACATCTATTGAAATAAGAAAAGTGGAAACTGCTGACGGAACTTCACTGACCAATCAGGGCAATGTGACACCACCTGCCGTCCAACACATAGTACCGGCATTGATGAGGATAGGTGGGAATACCCACACACCATTACTGGGGGTGTAAACAGGTTTTAAAAAACACTGAGGAGCAATTGGGTGACATAAAAATAAATAAATAAAGACCCGTGTCTCCAATTACCCTGCAAACTCACTTCTAGATATGTTCTTCATTTCTAGTCTCACACTTATGCACCTGGAGACAAAGTCAAGGATATTCATGACAGCGTTGCAACAGTGAAAGAAGTAGATGCAACCTAAATGCCCATCAACAAGAGAATGGTTTGATCATCTGAGAAATATTATGCACAATAGAAAGGAATGAGGCAGGTCTATATGTATTGACACGGAAAGGCGTTCTGTTAAACCAGAAATACCAACCACCTCTGAAAGGAAGGCATATCGCCCTATTCAGGGGGAAACTGAGGAATAGAGAGGTTAAGTCTCTTGCCAAAGGTAATCTATATTATAGAAGGCCTGTGGCCCTAATGCCTTAAGACCAGCGCGGGTGGGCGGGGCTGCGAGCGAGGTGGGGCGAAGGGCAGGTGGGTGGGGCCGCGCAATTTTGTGCGCTGGGCTTATAGTACTACTACTAAGGATAGAGGAAAGTTTGGGACTGGGGCTGTCTGACTCCAAGCTTTTCACTATGAGCCCCTGCCTCTCTAGCCTCCAAGTTGCCCAGAACCACTAAAGCACCCCAAAAGAGAAATACCTGTATGTAGGCACCTGCCTCCCAGCGGGGCCCAGGTTTACCCCAGAACTGGCCACAGAGGCCAGTTTGTTCTTCTACTCCTTCTCCTGCACCTGACCTTGGAGAGGCCAGAAACAGCAGCTGGCAAGAAGGCAGGAGGGGCAAGCAGAGAGAAAAGGTGCCACTGCGTCCTGTGGTTCTCTGCAGATGCCAAACCTGGGCAGGGGCCTGGGGGTGAGGCGGGTAGAGAAGGAGCTGGAGCTGGAAATGGGGAAAGAGATTGAAATTTGGGTTTTAAACTGGACTGGACTTACAATACCTAAGAATGAAGCCATTCCTTAATACCCGGGTGTGACCAGGAAAGCTAGGGGATCTGCCCAAGATTTGATACAGGGACTGGAGAGAAGAGCCCAGGAAGTGGTATGAAATATACAGTGAGGTGAGAAAAAGAAAGCTCTCTCATGATTTTGCCCACGGCACAAAGCACTGAAACCATCGGCTACTACGACCACTCTTAACTATTTTTGGATCCCTCACCCAGGGGCACGCACTGTGCGGACACGTCACCCAGCTGTAACTGACCTTGCTGTGTCCACCCTCAATAGATGGCCATTTCTCTGAGGGCAAGACCTGTGTCTTTGCTCAGTATTAAAGCTTCTCTGTTAGTGTGTTACCTATAGACCCTCAATAAAGGTCTGATTCTGGAATGCTCCAGCCCGTGAATCACCATTTGGCGTTTATTATTATTCACCTCATCTCCCACCTCACCTTTTTCTCTTTCTGATACCACTTCAATCTGGTGGAAATACTAACAAACTTCAGAGCAGCCCCCAAATAACAAGGAGGGGAATCAGGAGAAAAACAATAGTCTAAATATTGAAAATATATGAATTGTCAAAGGGGGAGAGGGTAGAATCGGGACAGAAAATTGTAGCAAAGGAGCCTCTCACCTTCTCCCTAGGAGGTGCAGACCCAAAGCTTTGCACCATCAGTCATCTGGTGCAGAACGCTGCGAAGATTTATCCACGTTTTTAACTCCCCTGAGAACAATGAAATGAAACAAACTGGAGATCCAGGCCCATGGTGATGGCGCTTTCTCGGCCAAGTGCTGGGGCCTGGGCTGGGCCTGCTGCGGGCGGCCACTGCAGGAGTCATTAGGAGGGACGAGGTGTTTACATCCCTGGAGGAGAGCGAGCAGGTGGCTCTGGAGTTTCCATGCACGGCCCCCTGGGACCCAGGGAGAAGGCAGCAGAGGCTGGAGAGGGGACTCAGCCACCAGAAGGTGAGTCTGCACATTCCAGCCCAGAATTCTGAATTAATCACCTGCAGCAGGCATAGTGGGCAGATGGGAGGGAGTTACAGGGAAGGAGTCAAACCAGCAGTCAAGGCAGCTGCTAAATTTAACCTGGTCCCCAAAGCAGGACTTAATTAAATTAATCCTGCACACACCCTTCCACCCTCCAGGCCCCGTTCCCAGGTGGGATTTTTCTGTTTCTAGCTTGGCTCACATTATAACATGGGCCTCCAAACGCTGATCCCCTTGACAGGTGCCCCAGGCCAGCTCTTCTGGTGCTGGCGCTTGAAGGAAGCACAATTCCCAGCTGTCCTGGCCGCTCCCGCAGTGCTGAGTGCCGGAAGCAAGGCCAGGCCAACCCCGCACCAGGGCCCCCTCCACCTCTCCAGCAAGACAGGATCCTCACATCGGGGTAAGCATTCTGTGACCTGCCTGGGCTGGCCCTTCCCTGGTCATTGTCTGTCCCTGCACAGGGGCCTCAGCCCCTCCAGCACCTGTTGACCTCCGAGCAGCCCCTCAGGTGTGGCCGGGAAGGTGACTACTGTTCCTGGAGTTTGCTGAGTGAGCTATTGGTTTCCAGTTTTTCAACTCAGACCCTTCCCTTCAGAATCTGTACTTTCTCCTGCATGCACCACCCTGCCATTCACCGTCGTCCTTTTCATTCATAAAACTTATGCAACTGAATAGGAATTAGGAGACCCAGGGTGGAGCATGAAAGTCAGCATCACTCTAACCTGCATTTGCCCCGCCCACCCGCTTCCTCCTGTACAACGCAGAAGCCCAGGTCCAATCACCTGCAAGCTTGGTTAACACAGAGCGCTGGCCTGGCTCCAGTGTCTCCACCTCAGCAGGTCCAGGGTGGGGCTGAGAATTTGCATCCTAATAGGCTCCCAGGTGATGCTGATGATGCAGGCACAGGGACCACGCTTGGAAAGCAGCTGCTCTGGGTGATGGCTGTCACCCTGGCTTATCCTTGGCAATCGTTTTGGACTTGCTGAGCAGCGTTTTGTGGGGACAGAAGTAGGACCAGACTCCTGGTGCCGCGTGAGCTCCAGTTCAGGGTTCCTTCCAGGAGGCTTCCTCCATGCAAATGAGCAGGGTGGGGTCCATGGGGTCAGGGAGCTGGGTGCTTCTCTCTTCCCTGGCTGCCCACAGAGCTGCCGCCTCCTGGGACCCCAACCCAAGAAGACTTGCCTGAGTCAGCTGCTCTCAGAGGTCAAATTCAACTCAATAAATCATCGGGAGCTCCTTCTAGGCACCTGCCCCAATTTGGGGCTCTAATGGTTTAGGGCAGTGGTCGGCAAACTCATTCGTCAGCAGAGCCAAGTATCAACAGTACAACGATAGACATTTCTTTTGAGAGCCAAATTTTTTAAACTTAAACTTCTTCTAACGCCACTTCTTCAAAATAGACTCGCCCAGGCTGTGGTATTTTGTGGAAGAGCCACACTCAAGGGGCCAAAGAGCCGCATGTGGCTCGCGAGCTGCAGTTTGCCGACCACGGGTTTAGGAGACCTAAAGCAGCCTCAAATGCCAGGGAGCTTAAAGTCTAGATGGCAGGCCTGAGACAGCTCCAGAGCAAAAGCGCTGCCCCCTCTGACCACTCCTCTTCCAACTCTGTCAGCAGCTGAGTGGGTGGGTGGGGCGAGGCGGTGGGGAAGGGGTCCCTTTCTGAGTGCCTGCGAAATCCCAGGAAGGACTGTTGTGTTGGGCCAATAGGGACACAGCCTGGGATCAGGTGTTCAAGCTGCCCCACCACATATGCCCTTCTCCATGGGCACCCAACAGTCAGAGCCCAGAAAAGGAAGCATGTCTGGGCCAGGGGGTTCCCTCCGACGGAGAGAACCTGTCACCTGGACCGTGCCCACACCCTCCATTCCTGCCTTCCTTGTCCCCCCTCCCCACTCAGGCTGGAAGGCATCCGGAAAGCCCAGCAGGCGGAGCAGACCTGGGCTGCTGGGGGCAGGAGGGGAGAGGGTCCCCTGCTCCCTGTTCAGCGGGCAGCCTCCGCCTCTGGCTGCCTTTCTGTGCCCTCAGAAAGCTGCTCCCCGAGGGGCTCCTCACTGGGGGAGCCTGACGGCCTTTGCGCCTTTGCTAAACTTTTACCACCGAGTGTCCAGGATGAGTTCCAGCATTTCATTAATCTCTCCCCTCCTTTTTTCTTTTTTTTTTTTTTTAAGTTTCTCCTTTTGGGTTCCTAACCCCTCTCTACTCGGCTTTTCTTAATATTGGAAATACTTATGTTCGTTCTAAAAACCAGGTAATGTAGGCACACAGCACAACATCTGAAAAGCGTGGAAGAACATACCGAAGTCCCCCTCTTACCTGCGGTCTTGCTTTCCACGGTTTTGGTTACCCATTGTCAACTACGGTCCAAACATATTAGATAAAAATTCCAGAAACCAACAATTCGTAAGGTTTAAATCGCGCACTGTTCTGAGCAGCGTGATGTCCCCTCATGCCACCCGCCCCATCCCGCCTGGGACGTGACTCAGCCCTTTGTCCGGGGGCCTCCCCTCCGGAGACGCTTCCTGTCTATTAGTCACTTCATAGCCGTCTTGGTGATGGATCAACCGTCACCGTATCGCAGTGCTCGTGTTCAGATAACCTTTGTTTTACTTAAGAATGACCCCAAAGCCATTCTCATAACTTTTGTTGCAGTATATTGTTATAATTATTCCATTTTTACTATTAGCTACTGTTGTTAATCTCTTACTATGCCCAATTTATAAGTTAAACTTTATCATAGATTTGTCTGTACAGGAAAAACCATCGGATATCGAGGGTTTGGTGCTAGTGGTGGTTTCAGGCACCCACTGGGGGTCTTGGAATGTATCCCCTATGGACTGGGGGTCTTGGAATGTATCCCCTGTGGATTGGGGGTCTTGGAACATATCCCCTATGGACTGGGGGTCTTGGAACGTATCCCCTGTGGACTGGGGGTCTTGGAACGTATCCCCTGTGGACTGGGGGTCTTGGAACATATCCCCTATGGACTGGGGGGTCTTGGAACGTATCCCCTATGGACTGGGGGTCTTGGAACGTATCCCCTGTGGACTGGGGGTCTTGGAACATATCCCCTATGGACTGGGGGGTCTTGGAACGTATCCCCTGTGGACGGAGTGCAATTTCTCTCCTGTAATGTGTGCTCTGTGAGGCGACCTCTGTGCCCCGTGTCCTGTGAGTCCTGCAGAGATTTGCCGGCCAGAATTTTCACAAGCCATCTCTTTCTGCACAGATAGTGGCTTACTACACACACTGCCCGGTGCCTTGCTTTTTTCTTTTATATGTTTGTTTAATTATAAAATATCACCAATATATTGACCGATAGTGAGTCATAACACACATCCTTGAACACCCCTCCAGCCTCATACATCTTATGTGATCCCATCACGGGCTGTGTTTGCCTTTGGGTTTGGATTTTAGAAATAAAATGTTACACGTATGGTTGGGGCCCCGTGGACCCATCCCTGGTCCGGTTCCCTGCCCCTCCCTCCCCAGAGAGAAACTCTCCGATGCACTCTCTGTATAGCCTCCTCCTTTCCTACCTGCCCCTCCTCCCTGAGGAAATCCCTCCCGGCCTGCGATGTGCTCAGTGGTTTTGGATGCCGTGGGTTTGGGATCCGGCAGCATTCACCGCGATTTCCCTGTTCCCCTAACAAATGAGGAGCTATTAGAGCGGCGTTCGGCATCGTACAGCACCAGGCAATGGCAGGATGCTTTAAACCTCACAGACTCCCAAACAGTATTGTCCCCTTCCGTCAGAAGTCACTGCCAGTGGCATACATCACGGCGAAAATCAATGCTTGCAAATATCCCTGCAGGAAGGCAGAAACATTAACTTTATGAATTCTCCTTCTGGTTACACACTCGTAGGAGGATAAAATGTTGCTCCGATTGGGCCAGGCTCCTGGCTGCTTCGGAGGAGCTCCTTTATGGAAACACGTGCCTCGATGTTGGTATGATCTGTGTCATGCACTAAATGCCTGCGGTAGCTGCGAAATGCAAGCCCCATCTCTTTTCTTTAGTCACTAAGTGTTGTAAGATCAAAGAAAGAGCTCTGAGTTGACGGCCTTGTTAGTCTTGTTTCCTTAAATATGTTTCTTATTGATTTCGGAGAGAGGAGGGGAGAGGGAGAGAGAGAGAAAGATCAATGATGAGAGGGAATCATCCATCGGCTGCCTCCTGCACACCCCCTACTGGGGATCGAGCCTGCAACCCAGGCATGTGCCCTGACTGGGAATCGAACCGCAACCTCCTGGCTCATGGGTCGACACTCAAACACTTAGCACACTGGCCAGGCATGCCTTATTTGTGTTGCTCTAGCCTGGGACTGGGGACTGCCCTGCCCATCCTTCTTCCCTCGTGGGCGGACATGGCTATGGTGCTGATGGGGCAGCTGGGCTCAGAAGGCAGCCCAGGGCTCTACACCTGACTGTTTAAGGACCTCCTATCTTTACAGTCACCTCCCACGGGAAATCCAACCCACTGGGGCCCTGCTGGGTGTGCCTGAGTGCTCCGCCCACACTTCCCCTCCTGCTGACGGCCCAGACCAGTGGTCGGCAAACTCATTAGTCAACAGAGCCAAATATCAACAGTACAACGATTGACATTTCTTTTGAGAGCCAAATTTTAAACTTAAACTTCTTCTAACACCACTTCTTCAAAATAGACTCGCCCAGGCCATGGTATTTTGTGGAAAAGCCACACTCAAGGGGCCAAAGAGCCGCATGTGGCTCGCGAGCCGCAGTTTGCCAACCACTGTCCCAGACCAACGCCACGTCATTACCACACAGAGCTGGGGGCACTGCGGAGACAATCCGGCCACACATGCATCATTTTCAAATGAGGCTACTGAGACTCCAGACAGGGAGCCAGTGGCTCCGGATGCCCAGCAGGTGGTCCCATCAGAGACCTCAGAGCGGCCAGTGTCCTTCAGCAGGGCCGGGCCACAGCAGGTGAGGGCCAGGGCGGGAGTAGGGATTCTCCTCAGTCTCTGGCTCTGTCTGGGCCGCTTTCCCTGCTTGCACTAAGTTTCCTGGGTCCCCCCTCAGCTCTGGGGAATCTGTCCTTGAGCATGTGGGCTCTCATCAGAAGCTGCCCTCAGGAAAAAAGAGCATAAAAACAAAAAGCAGTAATTCTGCGTGCACTTTTGCACTGCACTGGTTTTACTTCTTGCAGCACCCCCCTTTTTCTGCAGTGACCCCCTTTTTCTGCAGCACCCCCCTTTTTCTGCAGCACCCCCTTTTTTGCAGTGACCCCCTTTCTTGCAGTGACCCCCCTTTTTTGCAGTGACCCCCTTTTTCTGCAGTGACCCCCTTTTTCTGCAGCACCCCCCTTTTTCTGCAGCACCCCCTTTTTTGCAGTGACCTCCTTTTTTGCAATGCTCTTTTTTGCAGTAGACATTTTGGCACTGCAGCTAGTCCTAACAGTACAGACATGGTTGGCTGCATGGGTTCTGAGGGACAAAGAGGCCTTCCAGGCTCCCCCACTCAGCCTCATTGCCCATTCTCCTCCAAAGACACGGACGGGAGTATTTCAGTCCTGTCCTTCAGTCCTGTCCGTGCCTCAAAGATGCCTCCTCCAGAGATCCTGACTCAGGACAGGCAGGCAGGGATAGAATGGGCTGGGGCCAGAGCGGCATTGTGGGGCAGAAAATGGTGACATGGGAGAGATCACTTGGCAACAGAAATGAAGGGCCAGGGGATGACTAAGAGGAGAAGGAAAGGCTCTCCTGTGCAGTGACCTGGCTAAACCTTCACTGCTCACTGCTCATGGGGGGAAGAAAGGCGTGTCCACTATCAGGGGCAAAGGGCTTGTGCTTTCCTTTCACTCACTGCATTCTCTCAGCTCCCTTCAGCTCCCGTTCCCTGCCACCAACACGAATAAGAATGATTATGACTTATACTTGTAGATTCTTCATATTTTAGAAAGCATCTTAGCACCCACACATCATTTGATCCCCACAAAACCCCAGTGAGGTGTACAGAAAAAGTATTTTCTTGGCCTCTACTTACATGGACATGAGACATGAGGAAAAGGAAGAAAGACAAAGGAGGTGAAGAGATGAACTGGACATGGACAGTGAAGCTGGATTTCCCCACTCGCCCCCGACCACCCTGGGGGCTGTCACTGACAGACTATGATGCCAACAAATGGGAGAAACAGGCAGAGACGTGGGTGAGATGGGAGATTAGGGTGGTAAGGGACGTGAATTGGACAAAACAGTCCACCAGGTCCAATTGTGGGGGAGGAGGAGTCCGCCAGGTGAAAGGGAGGATGGCCGGGGCTAGAAGGAGGGTAGGGAACACAGTAGGCAGAACACAGCGCGTGCAAAGGCCCTGTGGGGAGAGAGCTCAACTCCTTTGAGAAGTGAAAATGGTTAGAGCACAGATGTTATATCTATGTTCCTAGTTCACATTAAGTGGCGTAGGATAAAAATTCTTTTCATGCCACACCTATACCCAAAATGGATTTGCAACCACTTATGTAAAAGTAACAGACAGTATAAGCAAAGGGGATCCTCAAAGACCACTGATGGGGTGAAAGCTGTGCTTCTCACCCTTCAACGGCAAAGGAAGTCCCTGGGACCTTGTTATCCCACACATTCCGGTTGGAGGCCTGGCACGGGGCCCTGGATTCTGCATTTCTCACAAGCTCCATGTGACGCTGCTGTATTGAGAATCGCATGTCAAGTAGCAAGGCACTGGAGAAGCGGCTCTAACGTTGCTATCCGTTAGAGTCCCCGGGAACTTTGAAAACACAAAGGTGCTCGTGCCCCACCCAGTCCAGTGGAATGGGACTCTCCGGGGGCGGGGCCTGAGCACTGATATATTTTTAAAGCTCCCCAGGTGATCCAAATGTTCAACCAGAGCTGAGAATACCCAGCCAGAGCTTTCCTGCGTTTCAGTTTATGTCAATCATCTCGGCCGGCCGATGAGTTGTGAGCCCCACCTCCCTCAGAACTTGACTGGCAGGGCGTGTACAGTCTGTGCAACAGGAAAACAGCAGTGTCTGCCCCAAGTAGAAACCATACACTGTCAGGGCCGCGCATCTAATTCAACCTCCACTTCCAGCCGAGGGTGCTGAAGCCAGAGGCCGCTCAGCTGGCGGTGAGTGGCAGGGCCAGGACCTGACTTTCCACTCCCTATGGGAACACTAAGCAGGAAGGCCCCCTGAAGGATGCAGGGCTGATGGAGTGGGCGAGGTAAGGGGGGTTGCAAGTGACAAGTGACATCCGGAAAGGAATGGGTGAAGGAAAAATGTTGGGGGGACATAGGTAGAGGGGGTCACCCCCAGTTCCTTTCAAACCACAGGATTAGGCAGTGGTTGCTCTGTCCATGCGACAGGCTGTTGAGAAGCAGGCGACGGGCAGAGCTAGGCGAGGCGGAGCGCCGAGGGCACGAGGCAGGACTGCCAGGCAAGGACGGTTGGTCAGGAGCCCACAGGACAGCTCTGCCTCAAAGCCAGGGCCCTCCGGGGCTCAGGACATATCTCAGCGAGGGCACAAGGGGAGCATAGCCTGGACCTGGCTTTTATGAAATTTCCAGAAAATAAGCATCTCATTATTTGACCATCCACTGCAAATGTCCTCCGAGGATGCAGTAATGCTACTTACTTGTCGTGTGGCGGACGGCCATTATTAGTCTGTTATCAGGTACCCAGCTCCTATGACAGATGGGGAAGGGGGAGGGACAGGGATGTTGAGGCAGAAAAGAACTCAAAGGACAGGACAGCTGGCCCCAGGCCCCAAGGAGGGCTGTTTGTGCAGAAAGGGGGCCAGCGTGGAAAGCAGCGAAAATGGAGGATAGGGCGGTGGGGGTTGGGGAGTGGGTACAGACTGTGCTCGATCTCACAAAGAACTCCCGAGCGATGAGCTCCGGAGAGGGGAACTGTCCACCTGCAGCTCAGTGAGCCCGGGTCCTGGAAATATGTGAGCAGAAGCTGGGAGGCCAGCTCCCTTGGAAACTGGGAAAGTGACTGCCCGGTGGGAGGTGGAATGAGGAGAAGCCTGGGCTGTGTTCTGCTGGGTCTGAGGTTACACTGACTTCTCACGGCGAGGCTCTATTCCTGCTTTCTGTCTTTGCTGGCTCAGAAGAGCCGTGGCTGGGTGGGAAGGGCAGGTGCTCGTGGCCTCCCACTTAGAGGAAGGCACAGCAACCTGCCTGGAGACCAGCCGGCACCTGCTGGATAGGCTCCAAGGGAAGAAAGACTGCGCTCTTCAGAAGACATGTGCAAACCAGCTCTTATCCCATCCAGGGAAGAGGGGCTCCGCGGCCATGGCTTGACCTGTGCGGAAGCCAGCCTCCAGCCCAGATTTCTGAGAATCCTCAGGGGCATGCGTTTCTCTGTGCTGCCTCCACCCGAACTTCTGGCTTTTGCAGAAACTCCTTCCCTTTCCCCTGAAGTGGGGATGCTCCTTTAGCTCTGTCCTGTGGTCTCCCATACACAAGGCCCCGCCCTCTCCTTGGTCTTCCTTTGCGCCCCCAGCCTTGTGCACACAGGCTGGGTGAGGAGGAGGAGACCCCCGGGAGATCGGGGTTCAGGAGAAGGAGGGGCCCTCTGGAATTTTAAACTGAAAAGCAGACATCTCCTGTTCTTTGACATCCCATTGGTCATTTCCACTAACTCAATCCCAGTCTCCACACAGGATCCTCCCGCTCTCCCCCCGCTTTTCACCCCAATTCCCACTCGTATTCACACAGTTCTTCCCTATATACATATTATTATTTTTTTATCTTTCTACACATGCCCTCAAGGCCTCATCTCTCACCCAAATGACCTATCAAGGTAGTTCTTCAATGAAAGCAGTTCTTTCCCTGGGAGAGCACTAACGCCAGCAGATGAAGTAATAATTTTTCTCCTCGTTGCAAGTTCGATAACAGAGAGCTGGCCAAGTCCGGCCAGATCGATGTCTGCTCTCTATCTGGTGAGCGAGCATGGATTGGCAGGATGTGAACTGTGAACGTATGAATCTGAACTTGAATGTCTCAAGTGGATTCACACAACATTCCTCCGCAAAACCGCACTCCACAGCTGACCCCCAGTTAGCTGCCGGCGAAGTCCCAGGACAGCTCTGGACCTGGCAGGTGTCTGTGAGCCATTTATTTGCAGTTCTGTTCTAGGGATGCAATCTGGTGCTCCATCCTCTGACCTGGGTCAGCAGGGTCACCTCCCTTTGCAAGCTCAGAGCTCACAATCCAGGCACAGCATCTGGGTTTGGAAGGTTCTAGTAGTCCCATTAGTGCTCACGGGTGTGAGGAATGACGCAAGCAGGGGAGAATGAAAGCAGCACTGTGATGGCAGTTCAGCACGCGTAGGTCAGGCCGAAGCTTCCCTCTCCCTCCTTCCCCTTCCCCTCCCCCTTCCTACACCTTTTCTATCGCTGGGAGCGCTTTCACGTGTACCTGGGCAACAGGACTGATTTGCTACATGGTGGAGCACATATCTGTGAATTTCTCGCCTTCTGTGTATTTTACTGCTCAGTGATATCACTGTTCTGTCTTGCCTCCTGACCTGCTCGTGCATCAGACTGGAGGAGCAGGGAAGATAGGCCAGTCCTATCTCTTTCACAGGGTTGACCCTGTGAAAATACAAAGCACGCAGCAACAGGTGATGCTTTGAGTTCATCTCAGCGTGAAAAACGAGGCGGTGGAAGATCCCAGAGCAAGGTTCTGAGGAAGATTGGGGACAGAGCCCAGGGTGCCCAGCAGGAGGGGGTGACCGGGCCACAGGTCCAGGCTCAGCTCCACTTCTACTCTGCTCTGTGAACTTGGGCTAACTCACCCCTCAAGGCCTCCGTATCCTTTTCTCAAGGTGAAACCAACAATAAACCTATCTTGCTCCTTGCAGCGTGGAGGGTGGCTTTACAGGTTCCCTTGTTGGGGAAATGGTTCTGTGATAATACGAGTAGCAAGACTGCTCTATGGCAGGTACTGTTCTCAGCCTTCAAGTGCTCGAACTCATGTCATCCTTCCAAGAGTCAGGAGGTAGGAGCTATGACCACCCCTGTTTTGCTGATGAAGATCTTGGGGCAACCAGCTGGGGGCAGCTGGTAGGTGAGTGGCAGAGGCAGGAATGAGCCCAGGCAGTCTGGCTCTAGAACCCATTTCTTGGCCATCACACTCTGCGGGCACACAGCATGCTGGGCCTGTGAGCACACCGCACGCGCCAGGCTGCCTGCTCCCAATGTTCTCATCCATGCACAAGGGGTACCGTGTGGCTCGGTCGCATCCTTATTCTCTGAGAGCCGAGTAACCGTCTCAGGGGTCCTCAAACTTTTTAAACAGGGGGCCAGTTCACTGTCCCTCAGACGGTTGGAGGGCCGGACTATAGTTTAAAAAAAAAACTATGAACAAATTCCTATGCGCACTGCGGGCCCGGGATGAGTCGGCTGCTAAGCAGGACAGGCAGCGGCACCCGGCGGGCCGGATAAATGTCCTCGGCGGGCCGCATGTGGCCCGTGGGCCGTAGTTTGAGGACGCCTGGTCTAGATCCACTTTAAGACGGCACATGGGAAGGGATTCTACACTCCAGTGTGGGACAGGCCACTGTTGTTAAAAAAGCATCCTTGCTAGATTTGACCCTGGCACGGGGACTTCATTTAATCCAGTCTGCGACAAGGCTGGTCTTCCTTCTGGCGCTCTACAGGCCTGACACTGCGGGGAAGGGGGGCGGGGATGAGGTGCCCAGAGCCTTTGTTACCTTTAATTAGGTGTGTGCGCTCATTGATTGATTGATTGATTTTCTTCCCAGAGCTGCAGCAGAGGACAGCGCCCCTGCTCCCCGGGCGCGCGGGGCCTGCCACGAGAATTATAACGAGCGCTAAGCAGGCGCAGCACGCCATCCCAGGCCCGTGAGACCGCCACCGGCTCCCTGTCAAACCTCAAATTGATTCTGAAATTGCTTTGAGGACGGAAAGTGGTGAACAATTTGAAACCCGTGTAATTATCTGAGTGGCTGTTGCTGGGTGACCCGCCATCATCGCCTGAGCCCATGGAAGGGGCCAGAGGTAAAGTTCCCAAATGAAACTGTCAGAGCGGGCAGGGCCCAGCCAGCGGCCCTGCAGGACTGACCGCCCAGAACACCCGACCCTGAGGCCCGGAGTGGGGCTGCTCTGCCAGCGAAGTAACAGGGCTGCCCTTGCAAATACCGCCCCGGCAGTGGCTTCAGAAACAGACTATTCAATCAGCTGATACCATCGGTACGGCACTTGCCATGTGCCCACCACTGAGAGACACGGTGGGCACACGAAGAGGTAGTATACCCTTCCTGCGTGCTAGGTAACCTGAGTGGAGAAAACATTAACAAGGGGGAAACGTTAAATAATAATACGTTGTTTGTTGTAAGACAGGATATGGCAATGCCCACTGAGTGGTAACACTCCACGCTGCCAGTAGCAAGACTGATGCGGCATGGCAGGCCAGTGGCTACATGCTCTCCACGCCCTCCATCCGTGTGCTCAGAGCCTCCAAAGGGTTTGGTACAGACAGAGAAACTGCGGCTCAGAAAGCTGAAGTCAGTGGCCAGGCCCCCGCGGCCCCACTGGTGGCATGCACAGGAGTGACTAACACCCAGGAAGCACACGGAAGGCCACACCTCATGCCACACAGCATCCGCTCGCCGGCCTTTGTGGAAGAGAAACTCAGAAACACATCCTGGAAAGAAGAAACCAGAGCCCAGCGCTCCGTGTCACCATGGTTGCAACCCAAGGTTTTTACCACTGGGAATGTCTGTCAGCTCCACACAGACATTCAAACGGGAGCACTGTCCCTATGCTGGCAACATTGCAAAATCACATTTTAGCAAGAAATTTGTCTCAAGACAGTCGCACAGACGTCTCCTTTAATGGGGATTCAGACAGCAGCCCCTGCCAGGAATCCTCTTCCTCAGCCTGCCCTGGGTCCAAGCCCCCCGCCATAGTCTCCTCCTGAAAACCCCCACCATGGGGGCCAGTCACCCTATTGCTCAGCCCAGGCCACAGTTGGGGGGGGGAAGGCAAGCAGAAACCTTATTTCTCTCTCTCTCTCTCTCTCTCTCTCTCTCTCTCTTCCCCCCCTCCCTCCCTCCCTCTCTTAGTAACATACAAGGTGGGGCAAAAGCAGGTTTGCAGTTGTGAGTACATAAAATAGAGTTTATTCTTGTATTATTATTAATCACTGTATTATTTTCCATACAACCAACTGCACCCCTACTTTTGCCTTACCCTGTATCCACGACATAAAATTTTCCATTTAACTGTAGTTAAGTATTCCGTTGAGTGGCATTAAGTACAGTCATGCTCTTGTGCAATCACCACTCCATCCATTTCCAGTTCGCACAATGCCTGGGAGAGAGGAGGTGCTCAGTGAATACTTGCTGAATGATCCAGGGTTCAGGTGCCTGGCAGTTGTCTGGCTCTGACACCGAATCCCATTCAGCTGCAAAACCTCGATGTGGTGATCTTCTCATCACACACCGGCTCTGTCTCCTCTCCCCGTTAGCAGCTATTCAGCTCTGGCTCAGCAGCGGACCCCAAGCCCAGAGTGGAGCGGGCACAGCCCTCCCTAGAATGATGCCAACTTGTATGATGTCCCCATCGGTGTTCACCGAAAAAGAAACAGAAAAGCAGACCCTTTAGAGCGCCGCATTAAAAACCAACGAGAATTAGCCCCGGAGGAAAACTAGGGGCACCTTGGACAGACACGCACGGCTGCACCGGGATTTGGGCGTACAGGATAACCTGTAAGCCAGCGGGCCAGGAACAGGCCTGGCCAGAGATGATTCGCCAGCTCTCTGCCACCTTCTAACCACCTCTGCTCCGCCCTTCCACTCCACCCTCCTGAGGAATCTCATGCCTGGCCCAAGAAACAAATGAGGGGCTTTACTGTCCCTGTAATTGCTCCAAATCCCATTAATTACACGGTAAGCCTCCCACAATAGGCCGCTGCCTGCCTCGACACAGCTGGACTTGGGGCCAGTTTGCAGCCTCCAGGGCCTCAGTTTCCAGCCTGTACAGTTGAGGGGCTGATCAATGCTAAGCCCCCTCCAGGCTCCGAATTCTCTGATTTTGAGCTTGAAGGGCCGGGGGCCTCCTCATAGGCCCCAAAGCACAAGACAGCTAATTACTTCTCACTCACACTGTCTCCATAAAATGTCAAAACACTGGCAGGTCAGAATCACAGTCCTTCCTTTCCCAGCTGAAAGGGGGCTGCCCAGGCCAAGGGCGCGTGGGGGCCGGTGACGAAACAGACTGCCAAGTCCCAGGCTCAGGCTGGATCCCACCCGCCTAGAACCAACTGTTATCATGGTATCGGCTGTCATTAGACCTGCTGAACAATTCACAAGGCCATCTAAAATCACACCACCGTTAAGTACTGCCCCCTCCCTCGCTAAGAACGGGTGTCCCTATGTGTGCAGATAGCTGTCCTGGAGGCCATTCCTGCACTGCTTCCTGGTACATTGTTTTTATGTAGCAGGGATGCCTACAATTACTCCTTTTAAAAAGGAATGATGCCCATCACCCCTGCCGATCTCTCCCTTTCCTACGCAGGAGCTTTTGTATACTGGTTTTGCATAACGTAGGAGGTACCCATTAGGTACCAACAATGCACGCACATCACCAGGCAAAGGCATACACACACCAGGTTACTGTGTACAAACAAGGGCTCTCTGGTTGAGCTGGTTCTGACCAGTGCACCCTCCCCTCTCCCCTTCTTGCCCCCAGTCCACCCACCCCAAGAGAAGGCATGGGGTCTGGAGTTAGGCCAGCTTCTTAGCTCCAACCTTCCCCAGCTATTGTTCCTCAAGAGAGGTCCTACTGGCGTTTAGGGCAGGACAATTCCCTGTGGTGCCTGTGCCCAGCACTCAGCCATTAAATGCCAGTTTTCTCCCCAACCCCAGCAGTCATGTGACAACCAACTCCCTCCCCTCACTCCCCTCCCCCATGTTTCCAAACACCTTCTAGGGCAGCCTTGGGCAAACTATGGCCCGCGGGCCGGATCCGGCTGTTCTATCCGGTTCTCTTGCTCTCCCCTCCGCTCCTTTACTTTGAATTTATATTAGTTCACACAAACACTCCATCCATGCTTTTGTTCCGGCCCTCCGGTCCAGTTTAAGAACCCATTGTGGCCCTCGAGTCAAAAAGTTTGCCCACCCCTGTTTTAGGGCCAGTCCACCCCATGCCTGCGCAGAGCCCCTCTGCCTCAGTTTCTTGATGGGCACTCCAATTCTCTGCCAGCCTGGGGCTGCCCAGACCCTGGCCATGAGGCTGGGCCCTCTGGGTCAGTCACCAAGTTGCCGTCTGTGACAAAAGACTTGGTGTTTTTTTAAACTACTGAACCATCATAGGCCAACACTTTTGTGAATTCCACACAAATGAATTAACATAAAAATAATCAAGTGCTTAAATGCCGTGGCAGTGTCGAAGTTTCTAAATGTTTATTTTTAATATCTGTACTTCATTTCTATCACTGACTGGTAAGAGTAACCAGCGGACCACACTGAGTATTACTGCTCATTCTAGGCCAGTGGTTCTCAAATTGCGGCCTCCATACCTGCAGCTTGGGGCATCGGTTAGAAACTTAAGGGAAATGCCAATTCATGAGCCTGCCTTGGACCTTGAGGATCTGAAACTCTGGGGTGGGGCCCAGAAATCTGTGTTTGAAACAAGCCCTCCACGTGATTCTGATGCCTGCTCCAGTGTGCGAACCAAAGCCTTAAGCAGCCCCTTCTCAGAGTCAGCTGGGCTGGGACCCCAGGAGCCCTAGAGAGGTCAAGTCTGCTGGCCACTTTCCTCACCCCACTTGTCATGGAAGGAGAAGCGCCCTCTCAGGCTGGGCCACGGGCCTGTGCAGATGAGGAAGGGAGAAAAAAGTTATAAAATAAAGATCATTGGAGCCACACACTGCCGGGAAAATACTCTTTAATTAGGGCCAGACTCCAGGAGATCACCAAGGGAGGCTTGTGGGAGACCACTAGTCTCCATTAGCATTTTCCCAAGGGCTACATCCAGGTTATGAAATAGGAGGGCTATGCATAATTTGCATACAATTTACATATGCCTACTTGGACTGCACTCTCTTCTCTAGCAATTTTCAACAGAATTACAATCTTTTCTTAGAAAACCACTGCTGCCCTAAGGGTTGTCACTAATCATTTTCCTGCTTTCTGCCCCTCACCCTCCCTCTCTGACAACTCCACAACCCCAAGCAAAAGTGTAAAAAAGGGAGAGAAGCAAAGTGGGGACAGTGGCTACTGATGGAATGTGGCAGCCAGGGTTGTTCTTGGTGATCTGAGCGTCCCACTCAGGAAGGGATGCTGGATTTAGGAATTCCACAGGCCTGAAAACTCAATGTCTTAAGAGGAGAGCACCGCATTTTCATGTTGCCAACATCTACTGTGTCCACAGTATCATAACAGGTAGCATAGCTTATTATCAGAATTATTGAAAGAATGTGAATTTCAGGATACAGGGAAACCCTTTTAAGGGAGATAAAGTTAACCTTATGAAAAACTCTCTGCATTATGTTTCTTTTTCTTATTTCTTCCTAGACCAAGAGCCGAACCCTGGCTTCCCACATGCTACCTGGGCAGCATCAGACATCGGGTTCCCACCCACAGGAGGGGCAGGAGGGGGGTCTGGTGAGAACTGCACACACCAGGCACTCAGGAATTGGTTGCGATTTGTCATCGCAACTGTCTTTTTAAACTCGCATTTGTTATTATTATTATTACTATTATTATTATTATTATTATTATTATTAGGTTTGGGGGCAGCTTTCATTTCTTGCCACTCCTTCTGAGCAAGTGAGAACCATTCCTTCCACTTTCTGTTTTCCCAGCTGTTTGGGGGAGGTCTGGATTTTAAAGCCAGAAATGTAAGAAGTGGATTCAAGTGGAAAGAAGAGCTGTGTGTGAGACTTCCAAAGAACAGCTGCCGTGGGGACACAGCCTTCTTTCTTTCCCGGTGCTTACAAAAGCAAGGGAGAGAAAGGCTGTTGGCTATTGGTTTTCTCCAGAGCATGGCGAGCAGCCCTCTTTCAGAACGCCCAGGAGAGGAGCCCTCACTCCAGCCCAAGTGGCTTTTCTGAGTTTTCTTTTAAGACACATTTTTCGGCACTTCTGCCTCTAAGCCGAGGGTTTCTCCTCCGCTCCTGCTCTGGCAAGCCCGAGGTGGGGAACATCCCTCTGGGCAACTCAGGCTGGTGGTGCCAGTATTCCGTTAGTCCGGTGAGCCAGGGGCTCACCCTGAGCTTAATCAGTCCTTTTCCTTTTCTAGAGGATTCCCTGTCTCCTCCCCACCCCCGCGCCCCACGTGGTCTCACTTAAGTGCATTCACACTAGCAATAGGCCCTGCCCATTTCCACAATGCCACACATGTACCCTGCCGGAAGGCTTCTAGGCTCACAGGTGCTTAGAGGCTGGGTGAAAACACCAGGAGAGGACCAGCTGTTTGTCTTCTGCTCTCTGTCGCCCCCTATTGATACCAGCCAGCAGAACATGTCACAGCTCGCACTTGCCTCCTCTCACCAGATTGGTGCAGAGGTCCACCTGCTTTATACTTGGCCCTGCCCTCATCCCGCCAGGTGAAGCTTCTGGCCTCCTCCACCCGCTCTGTTCTCAGGTGCCTGGCTTCCTAGAGGGGCTCCTCTTCCTTTCCCAGTGATCAGTAAGGCAACTCCCAACCAGCCCCTCCCAGACCAGCGCTGCACCAGGTCTGGGCAAGTGCTGGCACGATGGACAGGCCGTTCTGCACATGGAATGGTAAAATCCATGGCCCTACCCTCCCCATAGTCAGACCTGGCTCACTCAAACCCAGTACTGGGTTCAGGACCACAGCTACCAAAATGTTCATTTATTTGCCTGACCTTGGCCCTGCTGTGTTTGCCCCCTGGAGCAGGGGCAATTGTTCTTGGAACATATCTGTTGTTTGCTCAGTCCCATGCTCAGCCCTCTGGTTCCCCATCACTCTGTTTGTTCCTATTGTAAACAGAATCTCACCCCTGAGTAGATGCTCCTAGTGGCCAGGGGTCCCTGACAGGGTCAGCCCTTGCCTACTCTGGTTGCTGTAAGCTCAGCTTAGCTGAGTGAGCCCCTGCAGTCAGCCTGGCCCTGGTGTAGAGGGAGGTAAGCTCTGCCCTGAGCAGGCCTCTTCCTTCCACAGGCCAAGGGCATAGGCCCCAGCCGGCTCCCCTCCCCAGAGCCACGCCTGAGGCACAGACTGTAGGTATAGGTTCTGAGCCTCCAGCCCCTGTGAGTACCAGGCCCAGCTGACCTTTTCTTTTAATAGAGAGAAGATGG
This sequence comes from Plecotus auritus, assembly GCF_963455305.1. Classification (NCBI taxonomy): domain Eukaryota; kingdom Metazoa; phylum Chordata; class Mammalia; order Chiroptera; family Vespertilionidae; genus Plecotus; species Plecotus auritus. Next base: position 11,990,284 of record NC_137782.1, on the reverse strand, counting down.
ACAGAGAAAGACAGAGTCAGACAGACAGATCTTGGCAAGCATCAGAAGGTAAGGCCTATTTCTCCTACTATAAACTTTCTGTCAATTAACAAGTATTTGTGAGCAATTCCCAAATGTGTGTGTGTGTGTGTGTGTGTGTGTGTGTGTGTGTGTGTGTGTGTGTTGAATCTCAATTTGTAACCAAAAATCATTCAGTGGGATCCCTAAGGGGCTGAGGTGGTAAGTCTGTGTATGAGCCCATTCATTCAATCATTCTCAGAGAGACAGTGTGACACAGGGGCGGGGCAAGGCCTCCAGAGGCACACAATGCAAGTTCAATTCCTGCCTGTCTCCTGAGTCATTCAGGGGAGTGACCTTAGGCCAGATGCTCCCCTCTTGAGGGTCAGTTTTCCCATCTGCTAAGTGGGGCTAATAAGGCACTTAGCAGAGTGCCCTGCACAGAGGAAGTGGTTAGTAGATGTTGGCTGTTCTTAGGAACCTGGCACTGTGGGGGCATCATGTTAAATATTCATTCCACCAGTATTTTTTGTCATCAAAAGCAATGAGCCTCAGTCCATGCAACAATGTAGGTGGATCTTAACAAAACAACATCAAGCAAAAAGGACTCCAAAGACTACACACAGCACAGGGCTGTATATGAGACTAAAAATAGCTACAAGACAATATGTTTTTTAGGAATACATATGGATGCAATAAAACTAGATAAAGGAAACGCAGGGGAATAGGATAGGTGGCATGGGGATCTGAGGCAGGATCTTGTTTGGATGTAGGATTTGTCGAATCTTAGCTTTGTTATGGGTGATGAGCTCTTGGGTGCTTATTACATTAATAAAAATAACTACATAATTAAATAAAAGCAGACTGTGCCTGGACCAATGGAGAGAATGTCGGGAAGCCAAAGACTATGAGTAAACCAGTCCTAAGCATCAACAGTCACTGGGAAACAGAAACAAATGTATTGGGCAGCCATTGCAGGCTAGACACTGTCCCAGGCTCTGCGTCTACACCAGGGAATGTAATAGAATAAAAACCCCACCTTCTTGGAGCTCACAGGCTGGTGTGGAGACAGACAGAAAACAAACACACAGTGTCAGCATGTGAGTGCAGTGGGGAGAATGAAGATCCCGGAGACAGGAAGCAGGCAGTCTGGGAAGGCCTCACTGGAAAAGTGACATTGGAGCAAAGGCCCGAAGAAGAGGAAGGAGGGGGCTTGCAGAGTGCCGGGGGCCGAGCTGTGGGGCAGAGGGAACATCCGGCAAAGACGCTGAGGCGAGAGCCCCTGGACATCAGGAGGCGGCCAGTGCAGCTGCAGGGGAGCGAGCCGGGGAAGGTGGGCAGACAGGTCAGGAGGGACAGTGGGGCCTTGCGGGCCACTCTGAGGACGTCGGCTTTTACTCGGGAGCCACTGGAAGGTTCTGAGCAAAGGAGGAAACTATCTGACACGTTTCAAAGGCTGCTGCCCTGAGAATAGATGGTTGGGCAGAGGCGGAGGCCGGGACACCCGTCAGGAGGCTGTGGTGATGGCCCAGGTGAGAGAAGGGGCCGCTGGCACCGGAGTGATACCCGCGAGAAGGAGACAAGTGCCCAAACCCAGGTAGAATTATGACCCATGACCCGGCTGCTGCTCTCCTGGGACTCCCCGGCTGGCAGCAGAGACCAGACACATGTGCAAATAACCACAAAACAAAACCTACCATAAACTCTGCAGCAGTTCCAAGCCCCAACAGGAGAGCACCCAGCCAGGCGCAGGGCGTGCTGGCCGCCTCAGCCTGCTCCTCAGACCCTGGCTGGGCAGCCTCCACCTCTGGGTCCTCCAGCTCTTCCCTAAACCCTCCTGCAGCCAACCTGGCCGGAAATGCTGGTCACCTGTGCAGGCAGACAGGCCGCATTCCCTCCCCACCCAGAGTTTGTCTGCCCTCTGATTGCCCCCCCCTCAAACCCCGGCAAGGTTCCCAGTGCCCTCATTAGAGGCCTCAATTGTGGCTCGACTATTGGATAGCCCAGGGAAGCTTTAAACCAGTGGTTCTCAATCTCGGCTGGAAATCCCCTGAAGAAATTGAAAGATGACCGGGGCCCGAGTGCCACCCCAGAGACTGCCTACTGGCCTGGGCACTGGGATCTTCTTACAGCTTCCAGGTGAGCCTCTCATGCAGTTAGGGCTGAGAGCCACTGCTCCAGTGGCCTGGTCTAGCTTCCCCGCCCCATCCCTTGCAGGAGCTCCATGCCCACAAGCCTCTCCCCTGTCACTTGCCCTTCCAGGCAACGTCCTGGCTGCTGCATCTCCCCTGAGGCGAGGCGCCTGGCAGAACCCGGCCAGCCCTGAGATGAGCTGAGAGTGCCCACGCAGGCGGGGGCTGGGCAGGGCAGAGCGTGCACCCACCTAACTCCCACCGTGGGCTGGGACCCAGGGGCTTTCTGCAGGGCAGCCCCACAGGCCTGGAGAGTGGAGCGGCACCCAGGACCACCCGCTTCCAGGGGCCCCGAGGCTGCTTCTGAGGCCAGAAAAGCCCTGCGGCTCAGATGCATTTAATCAAGGCCAGGCTGGCTCTCCTCCCCAGCTCCTCCCATCTTCCTCCTCCAGGACTAAGACCGGAGTGCATTTTTATTAGGCTTTTCCTAGGTGAAAATGGTGCCGGGCTGGGGGTGGGGAAACTGGAGGGAGTGTGATTTACACTCACCCTGAGTCCTCACACCTCCCAAGGGCAGCCCGAACCGGAACGGGCAGACTGCGCACACAGCCGCTGGCAGGTGGGTAGGATGCGCAGGCTGCACCCCGCCAGCCAGAAGTCACATCTCTGCGGGAGTGCCCCCAAGTCCCAAGTGAGCCCAAGGCCCTTTGGAAGAACGACTAGGGGAAGATGGACGCTGGTGTCGGTAAGGTTCCGGCAAAGACACCACTCAGGAAATTACCCACATTCTCCAAGCCCATGCACACTGATCAGGCCGCCCCCACCCACTTTCTCTTTCCTCCAAACGGTTACTTTGACTCTCATCCACGCCTACGTTCCATCCCCAGGCTTCCATCCCTGCTCAGCCCCAAATGAGAAAGGCCATTCCCCCTGGACAAAGGCTGATAGGCCCCTCCTCCTGCTTTTCAGAGAGGGTACCCTTCACCAGGTCAGCTGCTGGAGGCCTTAGCGGGATTTCTCAACAGAGGCACTGCTGACATTTTGGGGCTTCTTCCTTGTGGGGAGCTGGCCTGTGCATTGTAGGATGTTTTGCAGCATCCCTAGCTTCTACCCACTAAATGCTAGTAGTGCCAGCCTCCCCAACCTGTCTCCAGACATCCCCTTCACAGGAGGAAGGGTCAGGTGTGGGGTCAAGGGTAGGAGTTCCCTGCTGGCACCTTGCGTTTTAGAGATGCTGTGCCCGACAACGTTGCATTGAGTAACTCATTGATCTAATAACTGATTCATTGATAAATGATGCGCAGACCTCTTTCCTAGGGGGACACTCACCATGAGGCCCCCACCCCTGACTCAGGACATACCCTGGACAGGGACAGGCAGACCACAGAGAAGGCCCGTGTGCAGGCGGCCAAGCCCGGGGACCGAGTCCACCTAATGAAAATGTAAGTTATTATTACTATTACCTTATCAGCTCTGACAAGATCGCAGTCAAAGGTGGAGCCACCGAAGCCTGGAATATAATATAAATGGGCTCTCGGGTGGCAGTTGGCTGTTGCATTGATTCTTATTCACTCAGAAGCTAAATCACGGTGCTAATGTAAAACATGTGTGAAATATCCCTTTTTCATGCACTAGCAATGAAAGGACTTCACAAATCTCCAGCCAAATGCAAGAACTTATGAGTAATGGGAGTCTGCACGTGGGCATCGTTTTATCACCACCTACCAGCCAGCTCGGCGAAGCTTTGGGTTCAGGTTAAGAACGTACCCCAGCCACCGGGAGGTGCAGAAACACCAGCACAAGGTCCCTCCTTGAGAAAGTGACACTTGATGGCAACCCAGGACCTGAGGATTTAAAAGTGTGTTTAACACCATGTGTTTGCACCTGGAACCACTGAATGTCGGGATGAAGCTGGAGGCCTGGTGGACAGAGTGGATGGTGGTGCTATTCATAGGACGAGGGGTCCAGGTGTGGGGCCACTTAGCTCGCCTGTGTGAGGGATGAGGGGAGCGATCTGAGCAGGGTTGCCAGCTCCTCAGGGCAGATCTCACTAGTCCAGGGCACGCTGCTTCTCTCCCTGCGTCAGGACCCCGGCCAGCCTCGCTAGACATTCCACATCTCCAGGGCTCAGGGTTCCTATGTTTTCAATGAAACCAGAGGAGGAAATGGGAGTGGAGACTATTTCTAACAGTCTGGGAAGGCAAAGGATAGCTCATCCTGGCAGGCATTTTGGTGACTGTGGGATACTAAGGGGTTGGGGGACAGAGACACTTGGAAGATGGGGGATAAGGCATTGGAATCTGGGGACAAGTCTTGTCCATGTATCTGTTTATAGATAACTTGAGGCCTGGTGCACAAATTTGTGCATGGGTGGGGTCTGGCTGGCCTGCCCTGATTGGGGCCCATCAGCAGGCCAGCTGGGGGGAGGGGCCACAGGTGATTGGCCAGCCAGCCCCGCCCCTGGTCAAACTTTCAGTCAAACTCCTGGTCAAGGGGACAATTTGCATATTAGCCTTTTATTATATAGGATGTGTACTCTGCCTACTTCTAGAAACAATTGGGGGCAGTTTATAATTCACCACACACACACATACAACAGCATAGCTCAGAGTGACATCAGATTGAAGAATTATTTTTAATAGGAAAAAAAAACTAGAAATGACCTAAGTGTCTCTCTATAGGAGGCTGATTAAACAACCACCACCACCACCACCCAACTCTGTCCGTACATACAGTAGAATACTACACAGCTATTAAAAACAGGCAGTGCTCTGTGGACTAATATGGAGATATTTCAAGGATATAAGTTTAAGGAAATAAAAACGCAAGGTGCAGAATACGCACTAGGCGTTCTTGTGTATGGTAAAGTAATAAACTAAGAATATATATTCAAATTTCTGTATTACAGCATAAAGAAACACTGGAAGAATAAGCCAGAAAGTAATATAAATGGTGCCTATAGTTGGTGACAGGGGACTGGGTTCAGATAGAAGGAGACAGGTGAGAGTGAAAAATTTCAGTGTCACTTTTGTATGCTTTTTGATTTATGAACTATTTTAACTTGTTACCTACTCAAAAATTCAGTTAAACATGAGGAAAGAGGAGATGGGAAATAATTCCAGGTGCAAGAGCCAAAAATTTCTCCCGGTGCCCTCTCTGAGAAATGGATGCTTATAGTGCTGGGTCTGGGCCCAGGAGTGGAGGGTGCACCACAGCCTCTGGCCAGGAGGAGGCTGGAGACAGACTGCAGATGGGCAGGCAGCTCAGGCTGGCCACAGTGGCCTGGCCTCTCTCCTCATCACTGGGGGGAACTAAGAGGGCGAAAGGACCAGGTCAATGCCAAGCCAGTGCCACCCAAGGCCTGCCCATCTCTGTAGGGCTGTGCCCACATCTGCTCGCTGACTCAGCCCTGAATCACTGTTACCCCAGCTCCTGACAGTATGTGGTTCCAGGAGCAACCAAACTGCAAGTGCCATGTGCACCTTCTCAGGCTCCTGCCCGTCCAGCACACTCTGACCCACAGCTCCAGCCACCCCACCCCGGCCTTCCTCACTCCGTCCCAGCTTGGCCCAGGCGCCTTCAGTTTGGGGGGGCAGTGCCCTGTGCCCCAGTGTTGCTCAGCTACAGTACTTGTGGGAGAAGAATCTGGAGAGGCAAAGGGCAGCACCCTCAGTGAAGGATGGCGGCTTTGTGTGTAAAGGAAACACGCTCCCCCTCCAGGCTCCTCTGCGACCTGCTCCTGGAGTAGGAGGGGCGGCCAACCATCAGATCAATGGGAATGAAGTGCTAGCATCCAGACATTCGTCGAGGAGGTGAAACTAATTCTAGCCTATTAATAAGGTATATCCATATTATGAAAACTTAGAGCAGGGTGTATGAGCAATTTTTTAAAAAACTATTAAGTGAAAACGAGCTGCAGAACATAATATGTAGTTTAATCCCATATTTGTGAAATAGGGATATCCTTTCCATCTCCAAGGCCGCAATACAGATACAGACGGTGATAGGGATATAACAATTCCCAGGGTTGTTGATAGGAGTGAGCTCCGAAGAGGGAGGGAGAGTATGACAATGTCAACACTTTCTCCATTAAATAGTTCTATATAGTTCGAATTGTTTCTTATACAAAGCAGTTATTACTTTTGTAATCTGCTCATCACTGCATACCAGGTTGGGCCTGCGTGCCGAGTCAGAGACTCAGGGAGAGAAGCCGACTCCCAACCCCATGCCATCAGCAGAGGGGACCTGAAGCCCAAGGGCAGGCGGCCTTCCCGCAGGGTGCCACAGCACGCCAGTGGCAAAGCTGGGCTGGCCGCGCCTACCTCCAGCTCAGCGCTGGGCTCTCTCCACCGTGCCCTGTGGCCTGAGATTAAGTAAGTGTATATGTGGGGAGGGTTCTCTATGTATCTGGGAAAGGAAATGTTGGCCAAAAGGCAAAAATAGATTTGGTCCTCCAGAACCTGGCAGCGAGGTCCATGTCACCACCATTGACTGATGGAAGGTTCCAGACCAGTGTCAAAGCCAGAACTTAACACCAGGGCTCCCGGAGCCCAAAGCTGAGGTCTGGGGTGGCTGTGAAAGTCCACAGTGGGGCCAACTTTGTGCCAGGCACTGGGTGAGCCCTTTCTCAAAATAACAATCCTAACAATCTAGGATCAAGCCTAGCTTTCTGAGCCTTCGCATGTGCCAGGAGAGGGCTGAGGTCTGCCCGTGAGGACTCTTGCGGACAAGGCATGTGTCCGGCTTGTCTCCGAGTCCTCACGAGGCACAGAGCTGGGCCTCCTTGTTGACGTGAAGCGTCCACCCCAGCCCTGTCCTTTTCTGGGCCCCTCCTTTCATTCCTGCGGCGTAAACTAAAGGTCAGTGTGGGCTCTTGATAACAAGTGCCCTGGACTGCTACTCACACCCTGGATGACCCATGCACACCTTGCAGGGGAAGTCAGAGCCCCCAACCAGCTCTCTGCACCCAAAAAACCACGTCAGCTCCCAGGAGCGCCTCAAACGCTTTCACCTTGACCTAAGCAGCTGCTGCCCACCTTTTCCAAGATTTCCACTCAGGTTGTCCTCTCTCGCTGCCTTAAGGCATGATCTGATGATGATAAACATTTTCACATGAAGGCTTGGGTGTCTCTGAGTCATAATTCATTGCTTTGTTTCTGTGGTTTATATATTTTTTTAAAAAAAATTTAAAAGAGGGGGCAGGAGTGAGTGAGTGGATGGGGTGAGTAATCCCAGCCTCTCTCAGCTCTGGTGGGAAGATGAAAACGAGGGGTGGAGACAGAGTGGGGGAGAGGCTGGGAGGGCCAGGCAAGGAGAGCCTCGATCCCAGTTCCGGATAGGGAGAACTTGGGCTCCCAAGTCAGATAAGACTGTAATCCAAACAAGGTTTATGTGCTCAGCTGCAGACTGTGGGAGCGTGGAGGCGGGAGAAGGGAAGCGTTCCAGCTGAGTGATCCATAACCAACAAAGGCATGGCCTGTCCAAATCCTCCCTAGGCCTCAAGGCCCAGGTCAAGCGCCACCTCCTCCAGGTGGCCTGCCAGGACCACCACCCCAGCTAAGAGCTACCCTCTTTCCTCTGAACCTGACCTTGTCATGTATCCCTAGGGCTGATGGATGGCTTTGCTAGTCCCCATCACTGCTTATTCTTCTCATCTCCCTGATGCTATCATGAGCCCCAAGGGCTGAGAACTTGTTTTTACCATCTCTGTATCATCTGCGCATGTGACAACCACAACAGACTGCACTTTGGATGATGTTAGAATACACCTGTGTGCAGACCCATGGCTCCCAAATCAGCATCGTGGACAGAGTTTCAGAAAATGGCACCACGGAATAATCACACCACTTAACCTGAGCCTTCCTACCGTATGAAGCCCTTTCATAATCTCATCAGGTAGGTGGCAGGTCATATGAAGGTCATTTCACAGTTGAGAAAACTGAGGCTCAAAAGCTGTAGTGATTGCCCACTGACCAGTGAGTACACAGAAACAGTTCCGGATGCCAGGTGTCTGCCTATGTCCACATTTTCTGGGGAGAGGCTGGAGGCGTCTATCTCCTTCAAAGCACATGACACATGATTCGGGGGACACTGCATTGCTGCAGCTCACCCCATCCAAGATGTACAGTGTGTCATAGCATAACCGAAGCTCTGAAGAAACCTTTGGCATTTCATTCAACACAACCTTCTCCAAACTTCCCTTTCCTGGACCTTTTGCATGGGACCTTTTGCGTGGGGAATTTCTCCTGCCCCAGAATGACTTGCCCGAGGGGTGAACCGCGCTCCCAGGAGAACTGTATGTTACAGACTGAGAAAGGCTTCGGCTAGGTGAACAAAGCTCTAATGGTGAAATGTCAGGGCTCAGCCAGCTCGTAAAAAGATTTCTTATTACTATTCTTTTTTACTTGTTATTATTGAACGTTTCAAATACACAAAAATAGCAGAGCACCATAAATCCCCACATAGCCATCACCAATCACCAAATTAGCTTCAACAATATTCAACAGTCTGTATTTTGCTTCTCCCACCCTCTTTTTTCTGAAATACTTTAAAGAAAATCAGAAATAGCATATCATGTCCTCTGCAAATACTTCAGTAGTAACACTGCCACAATATTACCCACCCTAAAAACATTAACAATAATTCCTGAATAACGAACACCCAGCCTCCTTGATTCTCTCACGTATGCCCCTCTACAGCAGCTAGGCTTGAATCAGGACTCAGACCAGCCCCACAGAGTGCTCTTAAAAGACTCCTAAAAGTCTGCTAATCTAGAACAACTCCCTCTCCCCTTCCCCTTTACTTCCCCCCTCACCAACCTGTCGGAGAAGTTTGGAGCTGCTCTTGGTCTGGATTTGGGGATGACCCCCGTGGTGGTGTTTCACATGTTCCTGCAGTCCCTGCACAAAGTGGTAGTTAGATCTACAGGCTTGGACACGTTTAGGCTCAGCTTTACGGCAAGAAAACATCTTGAGTGGTATTATGTCTTTCCTAGTACGTTCCCCCTAGCTGTCCAACTGCAGCAAAGCTAATGTTGATCCATGGCTTTGGATGGAGGGGCACATCCTTTTCCAGCAACCAGGTCCTCCCAGTGTCTCCACAGTTCTATCACATTCTAGAATCTGGTCCTAGATTCATCTCTAACCCAGGGTTTTCCCATTTTCCATGATTTTATGGAAGGGTCCCTCTTACCATCAAGCTCCAAAATTCTACCACCTGTCCTTTCCTAGGCTCTCTCTAAGTGACCCTCTACCTTTCCTCTTTTTTCCTTTAAGGCAGTGTTCAGCAAACTCATTAGTCAACAGAGCCAAATATCAACAGTACAACGATTGAAATTTCTTTTGAGAGCCAAATTTTTTAAACTTTAACTTCTAAAGCCACTTCTAAAGCCAAAATAGACTCGCCCAGGCCGTGGTATTTTGGGGAAGAGCCACACTCACGGGGCCAAAGAGCCGCATGTGGCTCACGAGCCGCGGTTTGCCGACCACTGTTTTAAGGAAAAGACATTTTTAAATGGACAGACAAGCTGGGGAGCCCGCGTTCCCTTCAGGTCCGGGCCCACCAGTGAGTGACGCCAGGGGCTTGGAGGTCCCAGGGTCTCAGCCTGTGGATTTCCCCACCCACCCCTCAGATGAGTCAGAATCTCAAGGAGAACAAGAACACATAGTTCAACACCATAAATATGCATCCAAAAGTTTTAAAAACCAAATTACACAAATCAAGCTTATTCTGAGAGGTTCATCTGCCAGGGGTCTCTAGTGCTCCAATCAGCATAATTAAATAGTACGATCGCTCTAGAATTGATTGTGGTTTTCACATTTTTTTTTTTACCATCCAAGGACCATTTCAGCGAGATAATTTTAAGCTAATAAGAACCCCCAAATTAGAAACGAATTAAAGAGATGGAAAATACAAATGTATTTGTTTTTAGTCGGGCACTATTTTTACCAGAGGAATCATGAAAAATTAAAATTGTTAAATACTCATATGAAGGTTGTCAGTCAAGGGCAATGTGGCTTTCTGCCTCTCCCTGCTGCAGCATTTTAAGGTGATAGATCAGAGGCCGTGCCCCGAGGGCCCCCAGGAAGCAATAAAGAGATTCGGAGCAGAATTACGCAGCGCGGGCTTGTCACGGAAAGGGCGTTGCCATGTAATACTCTCAGATCTTTGGAGATTAAGATTCATAACGCCTCTTGCTTTTCAAACAAATGCATGCAGACCCAGCAACAGGATGAAATCATTGCAATACTTCTCATGCCCATTTCACAGACGAGCACCTGAAGGCCTGGGCAAGGTGAGCGTTCTGCATGGGGGCACAGTGCAAGCGTAGAAGGAGCCAGAATTACATCTCTGTCTAAATGTGCTTGGTTTTGTAAACCCCCTCCTCACTGTTCCCCAAATACTTCATAAATTGATTTTTTAAAATAGATGTTGTCATAATGACACTGGTTTATAGGACTCTTTTAGGATTTGTGACCGCCTTGAGTGCTCCGGCCCCAGGACTCGGGAGCCAGCTGTTCCAGCATGAGGAACCCCAGTCTAGAGAGGCAGCAGCACAGGGACCCACAGATCAGGACGGTGAGCATCCAAGGACCCCTGACCCAGCCACACTCCATGTCATATTGGCCCAACCTTAAAGACACCATGTCGGCCCGGGAGCCTGCAGAAATCCCATTCATTCTGTAGATTCTGTACTGATTCCAGTGCAGCTGAGACCCAAGTCAGCTTCACTGACCTGTATCTCCTTCCCCTGTTCCCTCCACACCAGGCCCCGAGGACGGGGCGTCTGCCTGCACACACTCCCTTCAAACCTCCTTCCCTGTGGCGGAACCCTCACCAAGCCCAGGCCAGGCCAGAGAGGAGGACCCACGGAACTCCCGTAGGTGGCTGCCCCGCTCCCCTCGGGCCCAGAAGGATGAACTAGGAACGTTCTGATAATCTGGGTGGATTCCAAACTCCGATGTCAGGAAAACATCCTGCTGCCATGACACAGGTCCTTCCCCTCTCCCAGAGGAGAACAGGAGACAGGGGCTAATTCCGAGGTGGCCCCCCCCCCCGGTGGGGGGGGACCCAGAGGGAGCACCAGCCCAGTCTGCAGCGAGGACAGGGCTGGTGGGCCAGCCCGCCATGTGATGCCGAGTGCAAGGGCGTCTGGAGAATCAGCCCAGCTTCCGGCCCAGAAAACAGCCTCAGGTAGCGAATTAAGAGTCTCAATAACATTTCAGAACTTTACAAAGGACTTTCACATACCCCATCTCACTTGAGTCTCAGAAAGACCCCAGAAGGCAGAAATTATGTAATTCGTTCTTCGGAGTGGGCTGGGCATAGGAGAACTTGATTTTGTGGAGTGCCGACCCTGAGCCTATGTGAATAAACATACATAGCGATTACTTTTTGCTGCTATTGGGGGTCAGTGGCTGGAGCAGCTGTCATTCACAGAATAATAAAAAATGTACTCCCGCACCTCCAGAAAGAACAGCCATATTCTGTGACAAAGGGCTCCCTGGCCCTAAGGGGGAGTTACCTGCATTATTATGATGGGGCAAAGAAAGGGGGCAGGTAAGGTAAGGAGGGGACTTAGTTACAGAAGAAGGAAGGTCCGAGGATATGCAGCTTTGGGAATAGGATCCCTGGGCTGGGTCCCAAGATACCTTGGGTAATAAGCCTGGAGTGGCTGACACCCCCCACTCCCCAGGAGCACAGCGCTTTGGTGGTGTCCCACCTTAAGGTGCGGGCCTAGGGGGTGGGGGAGGGCAGCATTCCCTTGGCAGAGCTGACACAGAGACACAAGCTGCCTGCAGGGCTTGGCTCCTCCAGATGACCAGGTTTGGATAAGGAGGGGCCGAGGTCCAAGCCTCACCCCTCCCCATCTGTCCCGACCCAAAAAGCCCCACGTCCTCAAACAGCAGAAGGATGGAGACAGAGCAACAGACATACCTGCTAGGAAAAGTTGACCAAACTTAGCCCGTAGGGGAACTCAAATGGGTTTTCATTAGATTTAGAAAAATAAAAAGGCACAGAGCAATTATTCATTATTCGATTTAGTCCCGATAGTTACCCAAGAAGATAGAAATGACTAGTCCCACTTTGAATTAAGCTCCTGAGGCCCAGAGAGTTTCAGGAACCGCCTGCGGTCAGCGCCAGGACCAGCACAGGTGGCCCCTCTCTGAGCCCAGCAGGTGAGACGCAGCCAGGGCTGGTTCCAGAGAACACATCACCATCTAGAACAAGTGAGTCAACGCCTCTCTCATCATTCAAGCCAGTTTCCCCAGGGATTCACTCCAGCTGTGTCACAAGAAGAGGACATAATAGTAAATCCTGTTGCTTAGCTCAGGGTTCACGCAGCTTCTGGATCCCTCCTGGCAAGATATTCCAGATTCTAGTCTAGATCGGGGACCTGAGCTGTCCAGGGCAGCAGCCACAAGCACATGGAGCTACTGAGCCCTTGGAACGTGGCTGGTCCAAACTGAGATGTACACTCAGCGTCCAATAACCTCTGGACCTCAGAGACGAATGTAAACTATCGCTTACGATTTGTGTATTGATCACAAGTTGCAAGCGTCATACTTGGACCGGGTTGAGTTAAATGAACAACATTATTACAAGGAATTTCACTTGCTGTGTTTACCTTTTTTAAGGTGGCTACCAGAAAATTAAAGATTACGTGTGGCTCATACTCAGCCCCTCCTGGGCAGCCCTGCTCCAAGTGCCAGGTCTCTGCTGGGTGTTACCCACCTCCCCCTGCCCCACTCCCACGAACAGCGCTGCAAGCCGGGGAGGCAAGCCTCCCAAACATTCCGACAATTCGTCTCTCCTGGGCTCTTCTGGAAATTCCTGGACTCAGTCCTCTCACCCACACTCAGTGCCCATGAAGAACCTCTGGCCCAGCAACTGCCAGGGGACTCGTGTGAAGTGCAGGCACCAGTTCTGAGCGTTCAGAACCACCTGAAACCACCCTGTCCACGGCCAGGGGGAGTCTCATAAGCAGGTGTTCATGCCCAGGTCTCACACCCTGTTAGCAACCGATGGCCGGGAACTAGGATGCGTTCCTCCCAGCCTTCTTTGCTCCCACCCCTGCCAGACTGTGAGCTCCTCCAAAGCGGAACGCTGGAGGTAAACTGAATGTATTGATCGCCTGTGAGGGCACCGCTGCTGTGCCAAGTGTTTTGCATGTTTTATTTTATTTAATTCTCCCACCCAGCCTGTGAGTAAGAATCGTCCTGTTGTGAAGATAGGAGTCCGAGGCTCTCAGCGTCTTGGATCTGTCTCCATTGCTGTGCTTTTTCCTCTGCCCCATACGTACTCCTCCCCATGGGCAGACATCCCTCAGGGGTCTTTGCTTTTCTGGTACCTAGCACAGTTCCCAGGGCATAATAGGTACTTGGTAAATATTGGTAAACTAGGTTAAGAACCTTCTGATAGACCAAATCCTACGCTCTTTCTTGCCTTGATCAAGAAGTATGTTGCCCCTTACCTTCCTGGCCTCATGCATGATGAAGTCCTCACTCCCCCACCTGCAGGGCCTTTCCTGCCTCCCTGTAACCTCCATCGCCTCCCACCATGAGGCCCCACAGGGTCAGCCCTGCTCAGATCCCCAGTCAAGTCTGAGATGCACAGCCCACCTGCCCCACTGAAAGGAGGGATCTGGGAATGGCCCAGGGTCAGTACACTATGGTCTGAGGTACCCAGGGACACAGCTATCCTGGGCACCTGTGGAGCTGCCAGCTCCCTCGCTAAGCCCCTTGAGGCATAACAAGTCCCCTGACTATCCTTGCTGGGTCCCTGGAACTCGATTCCCTGTCCATTTCCTCATATAGACAGGAGCCAAGTCCTGAGCCCGCCTGGTGCCTGTAGCTGATCCATTTCCTAGAGCTGGGCTCAGATTTCTGGATTCCTTCTTCATCTAATTCTTTCTGCCTGATTTAGAACAAGGCCACCCAGAAGTCTTAATACTCTGCCCTTCCCCACCCCTTGCCTCGACCCTGTGGACCCTGACACTGGCCTGTGCTGGAATGGAATTTGCCACACCCCCTTGGGCCTCCTGCCCCAAGTCATTGGCTCTCTCCCCCTGCCCTGGTCAGTTTCCCAAGGCCCCAAGCTATTTTTGCTCCCTCCCCAGCCTTCCATTTTCCCGATGGAAGTTGCCAGAGTGGTGCACTGTAAAACACACACAGTGAAGACCAGAGAACCAATGGGACAGAGGTCATCTTTGGGGTATCCAGTCCCACTGTCCTCCATCCTTCCACCCTCAGGCCCTGCCTTCTAGGCTCTGGGGACCTGCTCAATGCTTCCTGTCTTAGCCGCCTCCCCACTGTGTCTGTCAGCTCCTCCCAGGCTCTCCAGACACCTACTCATGACCTCCCCCAGCCATCCCTGATCATTGGCTCCTTGCCCTGGCATCCTTGGAGGAATGGAGGGAGCCACAAAGTCCCCCTATCTTTTTTTTTTTTTTTTACAAGAAATACCAACCCAACGCTTCACCCTGTCATTTGAAAAATCTGAACCAATCGGCAGGCTTCCCACCCAGGGAGTCCCCAGGTCCACCCCTCAGTTATCACCAAGGCACGAAAGAGCTGTGCCTATAGCTGCCTCTGCTCCCTGATTCCCTGCCACCAATTCCCTGGTTCCCAGGGGAGCTGACGGGGAGTAATGACTTCTTGATTTGTTACCCTGAGTTCTTCAAACAAGAGGTGTTACATACATCACGGCATCAGGCCTTCCCATTAGGCACAGGAAGCGAACCCACCTGATGCTAAATCTTCCGGGGCCTGGCTCCAGCAAGCACACAGGGCAGAAACTAATAACTGGGAAGCATCCATCTATCATCTTATCAGGCCTTACTAGGTTTGTTTGCATAGTTATCTTCCCAAGGGTTGACGTTTTATGTCTCCTGCAGGCTGATGTATTCTCCTACCTGTCATATCATTCAGAAAGAATAGATGAGCCGCAGGTTCATTACCTGTCATTACACCGTGTGCATGTCGCCAGGGGCCGAAGCATCCATTCTTCTTGTCTCTCGGCTGGTGCAGCCCCCCAACTTAGAGGCTCCGGGTCCAATGGGCTGTGGGTTACACGCTCTCCTCAGGCCCTGGGAGGGTTCCACGCCATCCCTTATTGCTTTGCTGGTGGGCCCACTCCTCAGGGGTGGTGAGGCCTTCTGAGCGCTCAGCTGCCTCAGAGGGGACCTGAGGAAGAACAGAGGTCTCTGTTACCAGGGCCAAAGACACATGTCCAAGTTTTAACTGTTCTAGAACTTTCCAGCAATCTTCTCATTGCTCTTTATTATTAGGTCTTGCAATTCCTGGTGACTACGTGAATTCTACATCAGCCAGAGTCTTTTTTCACTGCCAATGTCCCACCCACCAACACTATCCCCAAGCCTCAGCCTGCATGTGTACACACACACACACACACACACCTGTATTCCTGTCTTCTTACCTTGCATATTTCTTATCTTCCTGAAAAACCCACCTTTACTCACTCATCCTAACCACCAGTCAGAGTTTGGCTCGTAACCACCAACAGAACCTCACTGCCCAGGAAAGCAGAAGGACTGGGGTGCTCTCCTCCACCAATGAGACCACAAAGAACAAGAACATGTCTACCGGAGACCATCCTCAACTCTAGTAGCCCCGGTCCCTGGGACAAGGCTTCCGGTGTGCTGTGCTTTGGAGGTGCTCCAGAAGGCCACCAACCTGTGGCTGATGGAAAGCCTCATTTCATAGACCTTCATGCAGAGTGAGAGACAAGAGTGCAGGTGCAGACCTCATTGGGTGAGGGACACAGACACTGGACACTGAGTGACTACATTTCACAGCCAAGGCTGTGGCTCACACTAAGAGGTGGTAGGGGTGGGTGGTAAGGGGCTCCAGCTAGAAGCAGCCCTGCCCTGGTGTAGAGGTCTTCTCAGTCCTTCACCTCTGACCAGGCACAGGCTCCAGCAACTAGGGGGGAGTGGGGGAGGGCTCCTGTTGCCCGGATGGCTGTGACCCTGAGCTCCACCCAAATCTCAGGCTCCTAACCTTAACCCTAACCCTGCTGAGAAGGGGCTGCAGCAGGTGGACAGCTCTGCCTGGGCACCCAGCACTGTAGGTAAGAGGAAGCACCATGAACAGGGGTGGGGGTGGGAAGGAAGGCAGGCACATGAAGCCCCATGGATTTTGTAAACACGAGGATGGCAATGTCTTCCAACACCTGTAATGGTTTATGCCCTTCAAGCTGTGTTTGCATCCATTGGAATGTAAAGGGGTATTTTAAAAATGAGAAAACAGAAGCACAGAGAGGTTAAGAATCTCGCTAAAGGTCACACAGTAAGTTAGTGAAAGAGTCAAGACTGGAATTCTTGATTCCCAATTACCCTTCTTTCCAGCAAGCTCCACGTTCCTAGGGTCATTTCATTTCACCTCTGGGGTGTGGCCGGCCAACAGGAGTGGGAAGGGGGGAGCAGAAACAGGCGTGGCCTGCTATGGGGGGATGGGGAGAAGAGCACAAGCATGCCTTTGGTTTCTCCCCTGACAGGAGAGTCTAGGAGAAGAAAGCACAGAGAGAACAAGTGATAAATAGGGAAGACAGGGATGTGGAGGCTCCCGGCCGCCAGGAGCAGCCCAGGCAGAGGAAACTGGCAGTGACAAATAGCCACGCTTCAGGCCTGTGCTGACCTTGAGCCCCTGGGTGGCCTGGCTCCCAGTGGCTCTGGTTCCTGAGGCATTTCTGGGCAAGGCAGCACTGGGGGTTAGAAGTCCCTTTGAAAGAACAAAGAAATTATTACTATTACCTTCAGAAAGCACATATATGTGCCAATGCTCTTTTGTATATATGATTTATTTCTAAATAATAAAAATGGGGGGCGGGGGTGAGGACCATGCGGTTCCACCGTATGAAGAAAGATCTCGGCTGCTCCTGACAGTGGGATTCTCTGCTGGATTCCAAAGCGGCTCTGCTCCTACTGACACAGAGGAAGTCGCAACCTAGGAAATTCCTACCAGCGATGAAAGGCAGGGTCTCCCCACTGCCCACCTCCAGCCAACAGAGGACCAGACCTCAGAACATCAGGCCACAGGAAGATGAGAAAGGCACCTCCTGGTGTCAGCGCGCTGTGTCCCAGACAGCCCGGAGGGGCCTCATTCAGCCTTGCTGCTCTTAGTGGGCCCTACTGTGTGCACTGGGTGCTATGCGGGAGGGAAACCATGCTGCACCCTTCCACCGACCCCGCTAGCTGCAGGTCACCTGGTGGCTCAGCTCCTGAAGCAAGCCCCCAGAGCACATTGGTTTTGACTGGGGGTGGGGAGGGTGAGAACCGGAGCCCTCGAGCCCTCCTGCAAGGTGGGGCTGAAACATATTCACAGCAGATGGTGCTGTCGCCCTCACTCCGGGATTCTCATTCCTAATTATCTGTGCTGTCAGCAAAACAATTAACCCTCGAAGAAAAATTACACTGTCCACTCCCAACCACATGAAAAGGCAATTTTTTTCCAAGGACGAGGGACACTGAGGGCAGCGGCAGAGGGAAAGTAGGGCAGCCTTGTGTTGGATTCCGGATCTCACTCTCCCTAGGTGATTTCGCCATCCTCTAACCTCCAAGGTCTGCCACAGCATCGCACCGCAGCCCCTCCCGCCTCTGAGCCTGCATTTCCTTTGCCATAAAAGGAGGGTGTGACTCTGATCCCTGAATCCCTGGGGTCCTCTTCAGTCCCACAAGCCCAGTCCTTTTCCTTCGAATTTAAGTTCCTTTGGAGCAGAGACTGAATTCCCATTTGTTCCTTCCTTCATTCATTCACTCGCTTATTCATTTATTCATTCACCCATTCATTCATTCAGTCAGTTAGTCACTTATCCATCCATCCATCCATCCACCCATCCACCCATCCATCCATCCATCCATCCATCCATCCATCCATCCATCCATCCTGTTATTGTGTATTTACCATGTTTCTCCCAGGAGGTACAAAGAAAATATTTATTAACCCTTCCTGACCTCTACTTGAGCTTTCTTCCTCTGAGATGTGGGGAGAGGAGGGAAGGAGGGGGCAGGGAGGTGGGGGCTGCCAGGGGCTTGAGGACTTGACGCTCGCTTGGCATCAGGCTTAGGAGGGAAGTCCTGATGCTGCATTTGGATTCTCTCTGAAGATTCGGCTGCAGGAATGCAGCCTCCACTACAGAGAGCTGAATTTGATGAACAAGCCACTCCGGTCCCCGGGGCAGGCCTGCAGAGGGGTGGAGAGGTGCGGTATGAGGAGAGCTGAAAGTTCCTAACAGCCACCGTAGGCGAGTGACAGCACAGGGCTGCACCTCACAGGTCCTCACTAACTACGGAGGCCTGAGTGAATGGAAGAGCTCATGACTGTTACCCAAGAGTCTCCTGCTTAAGGCTGGGATCATTTGGTCTCATCCATCTGTTGTCATGCACTGTCATGGAAAAGAAGGCAGGGTGAGCAAGGAATGGTAGAACCTTCTCTGTCAGAGCCTTCACGATGATGTCACCGTGGGCCACATTTTGTAGGTGCCACCTGGAGAAGTTAAAGGGCTGGCGGCTCACAGACGGGGAGAGGTGGACGAAGACCCTGCCACAGGTGGCCCCACATCCAGGTCACACCCTGTCCCACTCCACACCACCTCCCAGATCGCCCCTGAAAGGACAGGGAAGCCCAGAACGGGGCCCTGTTGCCCCCCCATCTGTCCCCGCAAGTCCCCTACTCAGGCAGGGACTGTACTCTAGGCACCGAGGGAAGCAAATATATAAGGACTGGGGTGGGCAGGCAGCTGGGACTGTTCTCCACCACCATTCTGACCAGTTCGAGCCACGGGGCATCTTTCTTGCCTCCCCCTGCCGCCCGTCTGGCTACCAGCACTGGCCTCAGTCAGTATCCGGAGCACAGGCTCAGATACCAGCGCCTCGGTATAAAAGGAGCGTGTTTATATTCAATGTGGGCTGCTGCCCACTCAGAATCTGCCCACTCGAAGGCAGCACATGTGACCGCACCCCCTGCCCAGAGCCCAAGCGGGACAGACGCCAACCTCTGGCTGGAGACATTTCTAAATATGAGTCTGGCCCAGAGAGTCAGGTTCCCAGGCCTCCTCTGCCCTGGGATACCCAGCCAGGATTTCCGAGGCTGCAGGAGGGTGAGGGCTGGGGGCAGGCGGGATCAGGAGGCAGCCAGCTGAGACAGCCACCAGCCCCGGATACACCACCGAAACCCCTCCCTGGCCTTCCAGCCTCATTAGGGAAGAGAAAGGATTACCCTGCACCCAGAAAGTCTAATAAATTTCCCAAAACCTTTGGCAGGGTGGACAGGAAAGCCACTGCCTTCTCAAATGTGCATGGATTAAAAATATACAAACGGAATATTTTTTCTTCCCCTCTCTTCAACCCCCTGAAGCCTGGGATGCTTGTTAAAAATAGCCTTGCTGTGGCATGGATCCTGCAAAACCCAACGCTGGCAGGAAAATTAAGGAGACATTGAAGACAGCGCTAAGTGGTTACCCCCGGGGAGTGGGCTGGGGAGGGCCCGGAGGAGGGCAGTGTTTTTAAGTGTTTCCGGACATACTTGTACACTGCTTGGATCTTTAACAAGCAGACATTATTTTTACTAGTTTTTTTTTTTTTTTATGAAAGAGGTTCATCCATTGCATCCTCCAGCCTGAACTTGCACTGACCTAGCAACCCAACATTGCCCGGTGCTGGCTGGCCTGACAGGGCAACAGATAAAGATACAGCCCAGAGTCAGGAAAGGAGCACTGAGTCCAGAGTCTCGGCTCTGTAACTAGCTGGCTGTGTGACTTCAGACAAGTCACTTGAGTTCTCTGGGCTTCCATCTCCTTGCCTTTTTTAAATGAGGGAGTTGGATTAAATGCTAAACCAGGTACCTTCTGACATCCTAGCATTTCACAGTTGTAAGGATTGAGAGAAAACATCTGAGACTTGCCCCATGTTTATCCTTAATGGGCAAGGGGAATGTGTCCAGAAAGACAGAGGGAAATATTGATGTGAGAGAAACACACCGATTGGTTGCCTCCTGCAGGAGCCCTGACCAGGGCCTGGGCTGGGGAGGAGCCTGCCCCCAAGGAGCCCTTGACCGGAATTGAGCCCGGGACCCTTTGGTCCACAAGCCGACGCTCTATCCACTGAGCCAAACCGGCTAGGGCCAGAGGTGGGGTTTTAAGCAGGAGGTAGGTAGGAAGAAGAGAAGCTGTTTTGAGGGCAGAGACCAACTCCATACCTTGCTGATGGAGTTTGCAAGGTAGAAAGCACCTCACTCGGTACCCAAAATGTCCTGAGTTCAAATCCTGACTCCAGCTGTTAGTAACAACATGAACTTAAGTAAGAGTTTATCCCTGGTAAAACAAACTTCCTCATTTGTAACTGGAGTAAGAATACTCCATCCAAAGGCTACCATAAATATTCTATGAAATAAAATAAAAAAGTACCCGGCTTGTTGTAGGAGCTTAACATCCTCTTATTCTTTTCTTCCTACTGTCAGTACCCTACACTGAACTACAGGGTGGTTAAGAGTGTGGGCTCTGGTTCAGGTTTGGATGCCAGCTTCACCACCTATTCCCTGTGACCTTGGGCAAGCAACTGAACTTCTGTGCCTCAGCTTCTTCATCTACACAGTGGGCATGATTGTGGTGGTTGTGCTACCCCAGCCCACATTCCTGCCCCTACTAGCCAGCTGGGCCCTCAGTTTCAATCCTGCATCTTCCATGCATTTGCCTTGTAGACCTCCCTTCACAGGCCTCCCCCTCCCCACAACCTCTCTAAGGATCCTGGCCCTATCCACCCTGCCCCCTCGCCACTTGGTCTCCACTCAGCAGGTTGTTCACCTGGCCAGGAGTGTCGAGTCTATCCTGGGGCCATGGGGAAGGTGTGTTTCAGGTCAGTGCTCCTCAAGCTTTAATGTGCTTATGGCACAGCGGGCATGGCTCAGTGGTTGAGTGTTGACCTATGAACCAGGAGGTCACAATTCGATTCTCAGTCGGGACACGTGCCCAGGTTGCGAGCTCGATCCCCAGTGTGGAAGAAGCAGCTGATTAATGATTCTCTCATCACTGATGTTTCTATCTCTCTCTCCCTCTCCCTTCCTCTCTTAAATCAATTATATATATATATATATATATATATATATATATATATATATATATATATAAAATGTGCTTATGAATAACCTGGGGATCTTGTCCAAATACAGATGTAGATTCTGATTGAGTAGGTCCCACATGGGGTCTAAGATTCTGCATCTCTAACAAGCTCCCAGGGGTGCCCATGCCACTGGTCTGGGATCACCCTTTGATTAGTAAGGCTATAGAGCAGAGGAAATCCTGGTGTGTGTGTGTGTGTGTGTGTGTGTGTGTGTGTGTGTGTGTGTGCTTGTGTGTTTCGGGGGGGGGGGGTGGTTGGACAGGGACAGGGACAAAGCTGGCCAGCTGACCAAATCATAAGGAGTAGAATTTTCACAGCGATGGCATGATGGAGACCAAGTGTGGGTTCAAGAGACACTGAAGAGGCGAAGTGGGAGAATGTTTTTGAAAAGATGTAATATTACCCAACCAATACAAATAATGTTTATTGAGGTAACATGGCAACCCAGAAAGATGCTTAGGACACGGTAACTAAAAAAGCAGACCGGCAATCACATGCATGCTCGTCGTCCACTCTGCCAAATGCACGTTTAGGAAAACTGGTGGAGGGCTACGGCTCAGGGCCACCAAGGCTGTGTTACAGTAAGGTAACCACGCGTATAAAATTTGTCACTTTCTAGATGTTCTTAAAGAAGTGTTATCATTTTTGTAATTTAAAATGTGACTTCTATACATTCTCAGATGCCCACTTCCCCCAACGTGTCCGTTATTCTGTGATACGGAGGTTTGGTACATTTTGAGCACAAACTGCCATCGTTACAAGGGCTGGAAAATGGTGCCTTAAACCTTCTCAGTCAAACCCAAAAATAAAGCAACCCAGATTCTGTTTTCGCTCGAAGCCAAGGGTCCAGTGCTTTGGAAGTCTGGCGCTATCACCTGTCACTATAGCAACAAGGAGACCCTGGTAACCCTGAGCTTGTGGTTATTAAGAGTGGGAATGGGAAGTCTGTGGTAGATGTTCAGTAAGAAGCGGCCGCAGGTTTGCACTGGCCGGGCCGGGGTTGGAGCCCTCTCCGCCTCTCTTACAGGAAATGGAAAGCAAGAACCCGACTCCAGGAGCTGGCTCCCACAAGAGTACAAGGGGTGCTTGTCATTTTCTTCTTTGTTTCCCATTTCAGGGCTGTAAGCTGCCTTTCAAACCAGTTCCTGACATGCCTGAAGGTGGGCTGCTCTAGAATAGGTATCAAAGCTTCTGTCCAGGGGGTGGATGCCTAGGGTTCGCTTCTATATCGATAGGCTCACACCCTGTCCAACTCCCTGCCCCCAGACCGCCCTGTGCACCTCGGGTCAGCTCTCCTGGCTCACCAGCACCACCCACCCATTCACTGGACCCCACCCCATTCTGCACAGTGTCTCTGCAACTTGTCCTTGGGCAGATGTCTCAGGCCCCCAATCTCCCATCCACCCCTTGGCTCTGACCTTTAGGAGGCCAGAGGGGGTCCCAGCCCCAGTCTGGCGGCTCCTGCCCGAGGTACCATGTCTGAATCCAGGCCCCAAGTCCATTTTGCACGCTAGTGAATCAAGTTCAAAGCCCCATTCTGCCACCATCTGGCTCTAGAACCTTGGACAAAGCACTTCACATCTCTGAGCCTCGATTGCATCATCTATAGAGAGTTTTCAGTGGGTGTACGGAATCGCATGGTCTCTTCCAAACACTCCATGATGCTGTCAGGAACAAGCCTTTATCTAGCCGTACACATGAGTTATTTCACAAACGAGGATTTTCTAGGTGACTGAAATTGTCCTCCCAGCAACAAAATGTGTTTTGTTTCAACCCTACTGCACAACGTATTTGTTTAATGTTCATATACTTCTCTTCCTCTTGGGGCAAAGAATATAAAACCTAAAATTTGTTTGTGTACATCTCTCCCCAGCTTTGTTACACACACACATCAGTTCAAAAACACCTGTCCCAGCTTTGCTCCTAGCTGAGATGCTAAACATCATGCAACCTGTCTTGGCGGTCCTCTGACATCTCTGCCAGGCTCTGCTGTGCGGGCGATTGGTCCCTGCCACTCGGGTCTCTCTCCTCTTCCACCTGCCACTTTCCACAGTGAGGTGCCCGGAGTGTGCCTGCCGGGGTGTGCCTGCCCACGGAAGCCCCCCCTGCTTCCAATGTGCAACTCAGAATACTCCCAGGCCAGGCGACCCTGGGACTCGAAGCAGGGTCAGCAGAAGGGGTGTCTGTCCTTAGGAATGAGGAGCACGGTTTCGGCCATGCTCAGAGGTACGTCTCCCTCCCTCGGACAGCTCTGCTGGGTAAGAGAGGCCACGGCAGGCCGACCTCCGGATGAGCGCAGTCTCTGCCTTGAGTCCTCACAGGAACAGGCACTTATTTCTGCCTCACTGGCTGTGGGATTTAGAGACCGTGAGAGCTTCTGACATTACCACATGGGGCGGACTGGAGGTGAGCTCAGATGTGGAATTCAACCCCCACTCCATACATTCCTGCTGTCGAAAAGGAGTGTTCTGCAAACTGATCCCAAGTTTCAATATGCCCTTGCCTGCTTCTTCCCCTAAGAGGGGCTCCAGTTCCCAAATCCGGCGCTCTTCCCCCTGCTCTCCCCAGGAAGCCACCAGAGGCACCCGGCCTGATGCAGGCTCACCCCCGGACCAGACACATGGCAGAGCAAGGCATGTCCCCACCAGGCAGCTCAGAGCCTCCGCCCTCTGCCTCTGCCCCTCCATCCCAGGTGGGAGCCAGCAGCCACCAGCAAGCTCCTCCTGTCCCCTCTGCACACCCAGCTTCTGGGGGCCTCTTCTCCCACCTGACCCAGTCGCCTCTGCTTTATCGCCAACCCCCACGTCCTTGGAAACACGTGAACTCCCTGTTCCATGCGTGGCGGGGCCCACCGCATCACTAATTCTCTGCAGGACGCCAGCAGGGCCCTGGAGGTTGTGGTCAGAAAGGAGAACCTTGGGGTTTGCAAGCGGGGAGGGGGCCGTTCTGAAAGGAGGGCTTTATGACAAGGCCGGGCTGCCAACTCCAGGAGGGGGAGCTTCCAGGGATGAAACAGGAAAGGCACTTTGAGACCAAGGTGGGAGATGGTATGCAAAATGCTGAGGTTGGCAAGAAAAAAGGGCAGGAAATGGGGCAGAGGAGGCCTGGCAGACACGTGGGAGGCTGCTGAGGAGAGAGGTGAGTGATGGATACACAGCCGGGGGCTGTGGAGGCCGGGAGGGCATATGATGTGACTGGGGGTTTAGCAGTCGTGCTTGACAAACGGACTGGACCCAAGATCCCACCCAGAGGGCGTCCAGGAAGGGGCTCTGCACACCCACATCCCTGCTGGGTCTGGCAGCAAAGAAATGAGCCAAGAGAGTGGCATGAACCTTGCAAAAGCGTAACAGCCACCAAGAGCCAGGCACTTCCCACAGATAAGTCAGTCGGTCATCACAGCCGCCCCTGCCCTGAGCTGGTGCCTGTTCCTGCTTTGTGTCCGGTTTACCAGAAGCAGGGTTTTTAACCATCAGAGTGACGTCACCACAAGGGCCAGGCCAGAACGCAAGCTCGGGTTCAGAATTCAGCCCCATCTGTGCACATCCCTGCCATCATCCCAGCTCTGGGTCCAGCTCCCACTTTCACAGATGAGCAAACTGAGGCTCAGGAAGGGTAAGTGCCCACGGTCACCCAGCTCATAAATGAGGAGTGTGGACTCCAACCCGGGCCACCTGACTCCCAGGAATGCCCCTGGACCACCATGCTTCCCTGCGGCCCTATGCTCCTCTCCGGGGGCAAAGACAGTGGCTGCAGCTGCTTTGTTCCAGGGGACCCTGTTGTGTCCCTGCATGAAAATGCTGGCTCCACGGCTCCTGCAGAGGCAGAGCTGATGCCGGCAGATTACTCCCTCAGGTAGGGCCAGTGTCCAAGAGTTACACAGCACATACACATGTCACCTGGCTGTGCACGCTGCCACCGCTGCTGACACACACAGTGCATTTGGCCGAGAGAGGAAGCCTCGAGAGATGGCTCAGAGGACAGGGAAGCTGGGGGTGGGAGGGCAGCACAGAGCCGACAGGAAGCAGGAGGGGGCAGCTGGGGCTGATGAGCAGGCGGTAGGACTTGAGAAGCACCTCTTAGCAGCGTGGTGGCTCTTTCTAATCAAAGAGTGGCAGCATCCCGGCCATACAGGGGAGAGAGGACTAACAGAGGAATTCATTTCCCCTTCATCTCCTATATAAAATGGCCATGGGGAAAGAAGTTGGCAGAGGGGACAAGGATACACTTTCTCTTTACCTCGGGCTCAAAGACCAAGTCTCCATCTTTTTTCCGTTTCTTGCAT
Source organism: Plecotus auritus (assembly GCF_963455305.1). Classification (NCBI taxonomy): domain Eukaryota; kingdom Metazoa; phylum Chordata; class Mammalia; order Chiroptera; family Vespertilionidae; genus Plecotus; species Plecotus auritus. Next base: position 11,964,738 of record NC_137782.1, on the reverse strand, counting down.
CCTTCCTAATGCCCACCTGGCACTGCCCCGTGCAAACCACAGGAGCTGCACAGGTGCTTGCACTCCGCAGGTTTCAGTGAGTCTCTATTACGTTAGGTCTGTCAAGATGATGGGTGGACAACAAATAATACGACAGACCCTACAGGAGGGAGTGTGTGGTCCCATGAGGAGAGCAGGTGGCACGCACACCTCCTGAAGCAGAAACCGGAGTCACCCGCCCTGGAGTGGTGCTGAAATGAACGGTGCCCACGTGGAGTGCTTCAGGAGGAAAGTTTAGGGCAGAACCATGCTTCTCAACAGGTGGTGGGTTCTCCAGCCCTGAGGGGATTCAAGGCTGACTGAACACAAGCCGGGAATGAGGGAAAGTCTAGTCCATCGGGGCCCAAGATGGCAAAGGACCTAAACAGGCCACACCCAACAGGCGATGGGGTAGGGGGCAGAGGGACATAGTGCATGCACCCTGGGGGCCAGGCGAGGAGAGATACTGCACAACTTGCTATGAAGCCCGGCTAGGGCAAGGGCCATGGGTTTGGGGGGGTGTGGTCTCTGCACATCGCACAGTGCCTGGCCATACTGGCTTCCCAAAGTCCTTCAGGAAAGTAAGCGGTTTCGCAGCATTTATTTCTGCACTGCACAGCCCTGCAGTGAAACTCAGGGTGTTTCCTCTGTGCCTGTGCTGAGAGCTCCCCTCTAACTGAACCGTGAGCTTCTTCCAAACACTGTTTTCTTTCTTTATTATTTGGCATATTAGTTTTCTATGACCGCTGTAACAAATCACCACAAACTCAGTGCCTTCAACAACACACTAGTTTATTATCTCAGTGTTCTTTAGGTTCTAAGTCCAAGCCAGGAGACTGCCAGGGAGAATCCATCCCTCACCTTTTCAAGCATTGAGGCTGCCTACATTCCTTGGCTTGTGGATCCTTCCCTCCACCTTCGAAGCCAACAACACAGCATCTCTCTGGCTGTTCTTCCATGGTCCTGTCTCCCTCTCTGACCACAGCCAGGAAAGGTTCTTTGCGGTTGAGGACTCCTGTGATTCCACTGGGGCCCCCCCTGGCTACTCCAGGATCCTCTCCCCATCTCAAAGCCTTAATCACATCTGCAAAGCCCCTTGTAAAGCAACATATTTACAGGTTCTGGGGATTAGGGCATGGGCGTCTGTGGGGGGACATTATTCTGCCTACCACAAATAGGAAATATATTCACACTGTTCAAAATTCAAATGGAACCAAAGGGTATAGAATCAAGACTTTCCCTCCCATCCCTGTCATCTGTCCCTCTCACCCACCCTCCAGTTCCTCTCCCTGTTCATATGTCCTTGTGTTTCTCTCCTGCAAGACTTTATATTTATATAAATAAAGAGCAATATGTATTCTTTTTACCCTGTTTTACACAAGTGGTACCATGCCATAACATGGTGATGTACTTGCTTGTATCACAATACCTTTGAGATCATCCCAGATCAGTATTATAAAAGCATCCTTGGTTTTTTGTATGACTGTGTACTATTCTACTGTATGACTGTACTATATTTGGTAAATCTAGTCTCCCACTAATAAACATTTGTTGTTTCAAATATTTTCTCTTACAAACATCACTGCAATGAACAACTTTATACATATGTCCTTTCCTATACATACCAGAATCTGTAGGATAAATTCATAGAAGCAGACTCCCAAGTCAAAGGATTTGTGCATTAAAATTTCACAGCCACTGTTGAATTGCCCCCCATACAGTTAAATGAACTCACACACACACTTTCTCCTCCAACCCTGGACGGGAGTGACATGGACGCTCACGTTGGCAGGGAAGCCACGGCTCACATTTCCCCCGTGTCCCCCGTGGTAATCAATCCAGGGACAGATTCAGGAAGCCCTTGGGAGTCACCACTGCTCACAATTCCCTGGACTTCTGTTGCTGATGGGGGCAGGGACTGGAAAGGAGGATGAAGGCAGCAGCCAGCAAAGGAGGGGCCCAAGTTCAAAAACTTTTGAAGAACAGTGGCCTTGTGCATCTCAACCAGCCAAACCACTCCTCCCACATGGCCATCCCTCAGGGTTGGGAACCAACGGGTTTCCCCAGCGGGGAGAGCATATTACCACTGACCAAAGGGGGGCCCTCAGCGCTGACCTGCTCCGAAAGGAGATTACAAGTGATTTGGGGTTTCCAAAGTCCCAGCTGCACCCGTGCTAAGAAAGAACCGTGTTCTTGCTCTTAATCCTTTCCTGGTGGACATGTTGCTTCAAACTAATTGAACCTTTTATGTGTGGAAGTCAATTGCAATCTAAAGAATAAGTTGGTTCACTTATTCTGAAAGACATGAAACCTTGATCAGCAGTTGTGGGGCCTGGGGAGCCCAAAAAGTGCCCATTCCCCCACCAGTGTGGCCAGGCCCCACCACAGCAACAGAGCAACCTCGGGCTGGGCCCAGGACCCAGAATCCTAGCCACTGGGATAGTTCGCTCCTGCAGAGCATGGAAAAGGCTGGGAGGACAGACCAGCCTGCTTAAGGCCCCAAGAGTGAGCCTGAGGAGCCTGGCAGGCCAGAAGGTGCCATGCCCCTGCCCAGCTCCCTTTCTCATTCTATTTGACCTTCTGTGTTCAGCTCCAGGATCCCCTCTTCCAGGAAGCCATAAGCCAGGATTCAGTAGGTGCCTCTCATGTTCCTAGAGCATCTTTGACCCTGAAATGTGACCTCTCCAATCCACCTGACTTGGCATTCACTGGACTGTGAGCCTTCCGAGGGCACAATACTTGATGCCCACTAAGTGCTCAATAAATGCTTGATAAGGGAATGAAACTGAGTCCCAGAAGCAGTCAGAATGGCCACCTGCCCTAACGGTGCCACCCTCCAACCTAGGCAAATGTTTGTAGCCCTACTGGGCACCAACCACTGTGTTAGGCCCTGGGGGCATTGAAGAAATTCCAATGGGGCTTCTTGTCCTAAAATGCTGCCATGGTCCCCAAGACCCATTGTTTGAGCCACTCTTTTTAGGGGGAGCATCACCTCCAGGAAGTCCTGTCCCCAAGAGAAGTCACACTGTCACACAGTGGTCCTCTTTAGCAGTTCAGCCCGTGAGGGGTGGGGCACAGGAGTGGGGGTTAAATCTAGGCCCAGGATACTGCCGGGTGAGCCGCAGACATCGGGGGCATCCCATGGGCAGTCTGGGAGCACCAGGCACCAGGGGATGAACAGGTGCCTCGGAGGGTGTCAGGGTAAGAGCTGGACTATAGAGAAGAACAGAAGTGGCCAAAGTTAAAACAGATGTGATGTGCAAGCAGGTGAGCAAAGTAATGCCTGGCTCAGAGGTGAGCCAAAAAGCTGTTCTCACTGTGTGGGAGGGCCAGGCCCAGGCTTACCTCACCCCTAGCTCTCAGGGGAGCCTGGGCCAGCCATCAGCCTTAGACAGCTTATACCAGAGTCCTATTATCAACTGCTATACATTAAGTAAGAGACTAGGTGAGAAAGTTCTCTGGAACCCTGGAAGCAATATAGAAACAGAAGCTGTTATAATAATAAGTTGTTGTTTTTGCCATGTGTTGCAGTCTGCCTGGAGCTTCTGATCCAGTACCTCCTGGTCTTCAAAGCAATACTAGGCGACAGGTAAGGATAGTCAGACCCAATTTACAGATGTAAACACTGAGGTGCAGCTAGTTCCAGAGCAGAATCGCACCGATATCAAGGGGCTGAGCTGAGAGCAGTATCCAGGTCTTCTAACTCCAAATAAAGTGTTCTGTGTGCCACCCACAAGATGCCCCAGCATTGCTTAAAACCACAGCCTCTATCTGTGCCGAAAGCCCTCCTCCCCTTCAATCCTGTCACTTTCCCCAAATCTGTTGATTGTTGAATGAGCTTTCCCAGGCTCTTTGTAACCAGCAGTGTTGGGGGCGGGAGGAGTAGGTGGGCAGAACATCTTTATCCAGCTGCAGGCTGGGGATCAGCCTCTGACCCACTGTGGGACTGTGAGACAGTCCATTTCCTCTAATTCTATGTGTCTTTGATGATAAAACCAGGTAATGACCCTAATCTAGGTGGCTTTAGGAAAATGCACTCAGGGCATTCCTCAAAGGGCCTTCGTCCTTTGTGACGACGCAGAGAGCAGGGCAGAGCTGCCTTCACTGAGAGGCACCTACCAGGTTCCATCACGCCACTCCAGGCATGTTTTCTCAGCTATCTCATAGCAGCATCAGGGCAGTGTTAGTCTAGATGAGGAGCAGATGCACGCATGGCCTGCCCACAGCCGTCATACAGCCTGGAAGTGGTTGGGCCCCGAGGGCCATCCCTGCATTTTCCATGGCAGCATGGGGCGGGGACCTGAGGCAGGGGCAGCATCAGGCCTCTTATCACCACCACCTCCCCCAAAAAGGATATCTCCACTCCAAGCCACCCCCTGGGCCTTCCAAATTTTCCTCTTTCGGTAAATTATGTGAAACAGAAGACATTCAAGTGGGAGCAGAAATCAGCCTCCAGTTTCTCATTCCATACTAGTAAAAGCATCATCTCGATGTGAGATTGCCTGGGAATACACCTATGAAATTCACACCTGTGGGCAAAACTCCATCCATCTACAGGACCTATGTAAACAGGTGTGGTAGGCTGACATGACCAATCTCAACATGAACACAATTAATGGCCTAGCTCATTACAGTTTCCTGTTGGAACTTTATGTTCTCACGTACAGACCATCTGATATGGAAAACCTTGACTTGGAAACAGGAAAATAAGGAGGTGATTAATCACCTGGCAAAAGGACTCATCTGGTATCTCCTTGTCAACACATCATTCCCAAATAAAATTAGAACAGAGTTTCCCTTCCTCCTCCTTTTGCGCAGCATATGTATCTAATGGGCTCGGGAACATGACTTGAGAGATGTGGCTATTTCCTGCTTCCTGACGGCAAACCTAGCACCAATTCCAGCCCAGGGAGCCTGTTAAGCAGGAGAGGAGAAGGCTGGATTGTCAGGGTCTGAAACGTAGCAGTACGCCCTCCTCAATGCTCTGAAGAAAGGAAGATGAGGCATGGGGACAAAGAAACGGGACTGAGCTATTGTGAGCCGGCCAAGCACACTGATGCCCTCCTAGGCCATTGGCACCCAGGCTCCCTGGCCTAACCCACCCCAAGAACAACCTGCTGACCAGGTCTCAGAGGGCTTTCCCGACCGACACCCACTCTGTCCTTTACTCCACTGGCAGGGAGCTGTGGTACTCCGCCTCTGCCACACCTGGTCTTTCCTCCTCTGCCTCCAGGTTCATCAAAGTTTCCCTGGCCTTGGTGCCCTCTGCCCATTGGTCCTTGGAGAAGACTGGCAGGTAAACCTCCTCTGAAGTGGCCTAGCATAGCATGCCAAGGTGAGTGACTTTCTTCTTGGGCATTTATGGTTCATAACACAAGCCCCTAGGAGAGGGTAATGTTTAGAACAAAAGGATATAATCTCTAGGAGTGACATTTCAAGGGCTGTGGGGGAGAAACAGGGTGGTGAGAGGGGAAGGGAACAACAGAGAAGTCTCATGGAGCCTTGAAATCGTGTCACAAACAGGCTGTGAGCTACTACTGAAAATCTGTTTTTCAAACCTTAAAAGAGTTGATTTCCAGATGTCTGCTTTGGGCAGCCAAACTGTTGTTGATCTGTTCCCAGTTCACTGTGTAATAAAGTCTGAACTCCTCACCCAAGCATGTCAGGCCTTCGACGGGCCACCCCCTATAAAGCCTTCTCTCCTTCCTGCCCCTGCTAGGAGCGCCACCGGGCGCTGGCTTCCGCACTATGCCCCGGCCTACTCTGGGCTTTCTGCTCTGTCCCCTGCACACGGCCCAGCCCAGGGTCCTCTCACTCACCAGAGCCACTGCACTGCACAACTCCAGGGGGCGCCACGCCCATCGCAGGCCAGGTGCATGCAGTGCATGGCCAGGTGCATGCAGTGCATGGCACAGTAACCCTAGGAGACAGGTAAAGAATCAGAGTGAATTTCCCCGGACAGCCTCCCAGCAGCCTGACGTCATCACGTCAAGGCGGGGCATGAAGCTCCGAGCAGCCAGCTGCCTGCCTTCTCCAAAGGAAGCAAAGCTTGTTCCACAACCTCTCCCTGGTCAGTAGGTAAGTCATCCAGCAACCAATAGCTTTTAACAACGTCCCTGTCTCCCTTCCAAGTGACCTGCCCCAGTGCGGTAGGTGCTGTTCTGACAGAGCTGGGCCCCTTGCAGGGCCTCCTCCAAATCCCCCACACCTTTCACAGCCTGCCCAGGCCAAACCCCCAACATCCCAGCTCCTGGGGCAAAACTGGGGTGGGGAGAGGAGGCCAGACAAGAAATAAAGAACCAGGTGGCCTGCCCTGCCCCAGACTCACTGAATCAGAATCTCTAGGAGGGACCTGGGAGTCCTGAGTCTTCCTGGTCATTCTCATCATCAGGCCACCAAAAAACACCCAACGAGCCGACCCTCGTCGGGGGAAGGAACTGAGGCCCCTGGGCAGCAACTTGGCATTCCCTGACCAGCCCAGATGACAGAGCAACCTCTCCACCCTCTCAGCCCCCACAGTACACACAGTTTCTAACACACGGCACCCTACACCACACCTCTCAACACTCAACACTGCCTGCCCAGTTCTTCTTCCTGCGTTGATCTGCAAGGGTCCAGTGGCAGGGCCAGGCCTCAGCCATGAGCCCCCCACTCCTCTGCCATGGTACTGTGCTCAGTTCTGAGCATAGGGGAGCTTCAGTAACCCCACCCCCGCCCCATGGCCCACACTCTTCATTAGCATATGTGCTGAGATGAACCTACAAATTGTCAATTTGAAATGCACGGGAAAATGTGTGAGTGGGGCTGGGAGGGAACATTCATTCTGATGGAAGCAAACAGCCACTGCAGAACAGGTAAAGAAGGTCAGGAGGGAGGCCAGCGATGGGGGAGAAGCTGGGTGGAGGGTGGGAGGAGCCAAAGGACAAACTACCTTCTCCTTCATTCTGCTCAGACCAAAGCCTGGAAAAACACAGCTGGGAAATGGGACACAGAGCTCACACTCTCTCACCTCTGACTCTCAGGAGCCCTAATGCGGACACATAAGAAAAGGTGACAATGAAACAGAGACAACGAAAAGCTCCAAGGAGAACACAAGCCTGCTCGGTCTCGGTCTCACAGGGCCCAGGGAATCCTCACTGGGCGCCGCACGGTGCACGGACAGTACAGGGCACAGGGCACGGATGGTGCAGGGCACAGGACTGGCTTCGCCGTGGCACAGAAGGTGACTGCCGAGATGAGGGAGCCTGCAATGGGCTCCAGGATGTTCTCACTGGCATTCAAATCTTGCCACAGAAGTGTATTTCATGCTCCTGGGACATCCCCACCGACACTCCAACCTTTTCATTTTCATGTTTGCCTTACACAAACGGCACATCGTTGGCATTTTGTTACACAGCACAATTTCCATGCCAATCAGGATAGGCTAGGTTAGGCTACAGCAACAACAACCAACCACTGCCTATTGCAGTCACTCAGGGCTTCAGGCCTAGGCAGTAGCCACCACCTCCAATGTTGCAGACTGTCCTGCCAGCTCGGGAGGCCCTCCCACTGGTGATCAAATGCTCCAACTGGAAGTGAAGCCTGAATGACACTCACAACCTACTAACCAGACTCATCTCGCAGCCCCACCCCACAACAAGGGTTACAGGAAGGACAGGCCTGCCAAGAGCCAGAAGACAGAGAGCTGATGACCACAGGACCCACAAATGCACACACACAGCCCCCAGAGCTGGTGCAGACGTTCCTCCAACAGAGCTTCATCCTCTCTTCCCCAGTGAGGAACCAGCCTTTCTCCTCCTATTTGCTATTTTCACCCAGGATGAAGGAGAGCTTTCAGAGCAGGTTTAGAGAGAGAAAACCATGAAGACAGTCAAGATATGATTTTCAAAGACGATGGCAGGGGACATTATCCTATATAATAAAACCCTAATATGCAATTCGACTGAATGGTAGAACGACCGGTCACTATGATGCGCACTGACCACCAGGGGGCAGACGCTCAATGCAGGAGATGCCCCCTAGTGGTCAGTGTGCTCCCACAGCGGGTGTGCCACTCAGCCAGAAGCTGGGCTCACAGCTGGTGAGCGCAGTGGCGGTGGCGGGAGCCTCTCCCACCTCCGCAGCAGCACTAAGGACCCTTCAGGGGATGTCCGCCTGCTGGCTTAGGCCCACTCCCTGATGAGGGGTCCTGGACCGTGTGAGGGTGCAGGCTGGGCTGAGGGGCCCCCTCACCCCCAGTGCACAAATGTCGTGCACCGGGCCTCTAGTTACAATATATAACTGTACAGTCTTACAACATACAACAACATTCAATATGAGTTGGAACTGCACGGGTCCACTTACACACAATTATTTTTTTTAAATCCTGATTCGAGGATATTTTTTTCCATTGATTTCTAGAGAGAAAGAGTGGAAGGGAGGGAAGAGCAGGAGAGAGGGAGAAACATCAGTGTGAAAGAGACACATCGATTGGTTGTCTCCCAGACGTGCCCCTACCAGAGTTAGAGAAGCTGAACTGAGGTACGTGCTCTTGACCAGGAATGGAACCCAAGACTCTTCAGTCCACAGGCCAACGCTCTGACCACTGAGAAAAACCAGCCAGGGCTACACGCAATTTTTAATATATATATATATTGGAAACTTTTTTGGAGATTTGCAACAATTTGAAAAAATTTGCAGATGAACTTTATGATTTTCTTATTAACATTTTCTTTTCTCTGGCTTCCTTCATTGTAGGAATACAGTATGTAATACATATACAAATATGTGTTACTAGACTATTTACATTATTGGTAAGGCTTCCATTCAAGAGTAGGCTAGTAACAGTTAAGTTCTTGGGGAGTCATAAGTTACACTCAAATTTTCTACTTCACTGGTGGTCAGTGCCCCTAACCCCTGGTTGTTCAAGGGTCAACTGCCCAAAAGATCTATTTTATTTATGTATAACAGGAAACTGAAAGTAAAGGTTTTATAGTGAAGGCAACATGACAGGTGCCACGGTAAGAGTGAAATGTGAATGTACAAAGGAGAATTTCAAGAATGAGTTTAACAACAGTTGGACCTTCCAACAGATCAAGAATACACAGGGAGGCCAGAGAGGGCCCGCTCTGCAAGTATGGCTCCTTGAAAACCCATAAAAGCTTGCAGCATCCATTCTGTGATGATGCTTTGTAACTCCAACAAGCCATCCCTTCCCTTGTGCCCACAGAGAGAAGGTGGGAGAGGACTTGGAAAGGAAGCTATGGATGGTTCAAATAGGAACACGAAACCATCTGTGTTGAAGTCGAAGAGAGACAATGCAGGCACAGAGGAGGGGCAAGGAGAGGCCAGAGACCAGAGACCACTGCCCTTCTATGGGGACTTACCATGCGAGGCATTAGACCTGGGAAAAAGAATCCAGAAAAGCAGACAGGACGTTGGAGCTTCTCCCTGGCTCAGAGCTGCATTATTCTGGCTGCGTCCACGGGCCCAGCCAAGGCATCCTAGGATGTGCATATCTCCAGAATTTTTCATGAATGGGGCCTTCATGGAGGAAGCTCCCAGCTGTCTGCCGAGATCAGAACATGGCAGAGTCTGGAAAAGTCAAGACTCTTGCCAGCTGTGAGTTAGCAATAGATCCCATGGGAAGGTAACTACTTTCCATGGATTGTAATACATGAACAATATGAAGGTAAATGGACCTTTCCTTGAACATCCAGAAGTCCCTATGCCTTGGTAGGACAGTGTGTCATGAAGGGTATGGTCCATAGGACACATACTGAAGAAAGCCAGATAAATAAGGAGAGAGCAGCTGGCAGCCATGGGTCACTGGTGGCCTCTGTGAGGGCATAGGTGGAAAGAAAAGGGAGGTCTTTTACCTGATTACAAGGCAAAGGGGGAAGGATTTCACACCTCACAGGGGAAGCCTTGTCACCTGCATCACCGTGTCGCCTTGACACTCTCTACCCAAAGCAAGAAAAAAAGACCTGATTACAAGGCAAAGGGGGAAGGATGGAGAGACAGGGGGCCCAATGGTCACAGGTGTGTTTCAATTTTACTGTGGGAGAGAGCAACATGTGTCTATCCTGAGGGGAGGAATCAGTGGAGGACATTGGAATTTAAAGACTGGGGTGAGGAAAGGGGGGGCTGGTCAGTGCTGCCAGGAGTGGATGAGGTCTGGAATGCACATGGTGGTATAAACCTGGGCAAGAGCCCAGGAATTTGGAACATCTGGTCTCCCTGTGTCAGCCACAAATCCTAAGGGATCGTGTCCAGAGAGTCACAGTTGACGAATACAGAACACACTGTTTTTATGCAATATTTTCATTTGTGTAGAAGTCTTGGTTTTGCAAAAGGTTTTCATGAATGATCTCACTTGTTCTTCACAATGATTCTGTGAGACAGGCACTAATACGCCCATGTGATAGATGAGGAAGCTTCCCCAGACTCACCAAGCGAGTAGGTGATGGAGACAACCTTCGCATCCAGGCTGCCAGGCTCCGAGTCCCTCACTCAGTCTCAACTCCCACATCCTAGGGGAGATTCATGTTAACTCACCCATACAGTCTTCCAATAAACATAAAAATCTGAAGTACTCCTTTAGTTTTATTTAATCTTGCAAAATACACCCAGTATCAGGTTTAAAACATATCATGGCATCTAATAAACACGCTTAAAGTTTTTTTTTTCTGGGTTCATATGCTGCCCATGAGCTTTGACGAACTTTCTCTCAGTAGGGCTCAACCCAAGGCACACTGGAATCCCATGGGGAGCCTTTAAAGAAACACCAAGCCCAGCCCAGCTGATGTGGCTCAGTGGTTCTGCATCAACCTATGAATCAAGAGGTTGCAGGTTCGATCCCCGGTCAGGGCGCATTCCCAGGTTATGGGATCAATCCCCAGTAGGGGTGTGCAGGAAGCAACCAATCAATGATTCTCTCATAGGTGTTTCTATCTCTCTATCCTTCTCCCTTCCTCTCTCCCTAAATCAACAAAAACAATTTTTTAAAAAATAAATACCAAGCCCAGGCTGCACCCAGGACCATGAGATCAGAACCCCTGGGGTGGGGGCATCAGAGGCATCCAGGGAGGCCACACAGAGAGGGCTCAGAACCCTAATGTGGAGGAAAAGACAACCCAGGAGGGCTCCTGGGACAGGGAGAGAGAGACAGGGAGGACCCAAGCGGCCCAGATTCAGCAGGTGTGGCCAAACACACAAGCCCACTACCCGTATGTCAGGAGAAAACCAGGGGAAATTGCCTCCCATCATGTAATCCCAGAACCTTCCCAACGCTCTGCCACAGCAAAGGCAGGTTTGGGTATTTCTCCCCTTTTTGCAGATGTGGTAACTGCGGTTTGAAGACATGAAACACCTGCCCCAAAGATGGTTATCTTTATGGGACAAAGACAACCCAACTGCTGAGGAACCCCTGGGACACAGCTGACTCTGACCCCACCCCGCTGCCCAGGCCTTCCCATATATGGGCTTCTCTCTTCTTCAAAGTGGGACCCTGTTCAGTGAGCTCACCTCCGCGCACAGTCACAGGGTACTCCTTGATGGGCATTCGGCTGTCCCAACAATCTTACAACCCACACATTTCACACCTCACAGGGGAAGCCTTGTCACCTGCATCACCATGTTGCCTTGACACTCTCTACCCAAAGCAAGAAACATGGGTAAGTTCTCAGGCAACTCCACCCGCCCCACTCCCTCCTGCAAATCAGCCTTATTGCTCTAAGAAAGGTGCAGACTCCATGCCTCCTGCTCTAAACCAGGGCCCCTCTCTGCTCTCTCAAGAGACAAGGCGTCACACAATGCATGGCCAATGACAATGACACCACTGCACTACCCAGCACCGCACCTTAGAAGGGTGCAGCACCTACTCAGAGGGCCGCTGCTGGTTCGGAAGCTCTAACATACACTAAAGTGGGAAAATCAAGAGTTAAACTGGTTGAAACTAACCGGAGGTGCATTCCAGCTGCTGGACAAATGATTTCATCTCTCTTTACCTCAGTCTCCTCGTCAACATAATGGGGACACTAATACAAATACTACCTTAGAGGCGAGTGTGAGATTGAACGAGTGAATCCATGCAAAGCACTCAGAATGAGCCTGAAAGGTGTTTGGGCTCCGAAAGACTGGTTGTTACTGATGCTGTGCTTTCTGTGCGCCCTTGATGCTCAGGGAAGGGGACCCTGTGGCCCAGAGCAGTCGGGAGACATTTCCATGGCAGGCTGGGCTTGGAAGAATTAATACAATTGTGAAGAGAGGGTATCATTCAAGAGGAAGACAGAACATGAGGCTCCCCAGAGTCGGAAATTGGACTTTTATTTATTGTCGTGAGGTGTGAGGCCCACCGCCTCCCGAGCCCCCCCACCCCCACTCCACCCCCGGAAATCCTGCCGCTGCTGCAAGAAGATGGGCCTCATCATTAAAGAAAACACCCCACAGGAACCCAAACCAAACAACTGCAGGCACAGGGGTTCAGGGGACCTTTGGCTCCATCTCCAAGGCAATTGAAAAGAGCTCAAAACAGATTAAAATATGAGATGAAGTTTGAAGCCCAGGAATGAGAGAAAATGAATCCTGTGACTGAGCAGCCAATATCATTATTTCATTATTTGGTTAGAAAATTAAAATGTGCAGGAAATGTCAGATGCTTTCTCAAGATGGAGGGAGGTTGGGACAGCATGGCCATTAGGGGCATATTCTTTTGAACATTAAAAAATAGCTTCACTCCTGACTTGGTTTTCATCAGAAAAACACCCCTGGTAGGGCAGCTTGCCCTTCTGCCATCTGTGTGAGGTCTTTTTAAGACACACATTCTACCTGGCAATTACCCACCTCCTCCAAAGCACATCTGCCTTTTCAAAGAACTCCTCCCCCACTGCCCCTCCCCTAATAAAACTAAAGCCTCCCAGGTGAAGGTGGCCTCCCAGGTGAAGGTGTTCTCCTCACCTCACCCTCAAGCATATCTCAGCCCCAAACCAAAGCCTATATAAAGCCCTCCAGCTGCTCCCTGCAGCCTCTCCCATCTTCCCTGCCCAGGTTCATCCTTCTCCTCTCTGGGCAATTACCACTCACTGTCCATGCCATTGTGGGTCCCATGGCCCCATCTCCATCATTGCCTCATTTGCTCAGTTATTTACTAAAATATTCTTAGCAATCAACGTGCAGTCTCTGCAGGGTGCTGGGGTCACAAAGATGTACAGGGCCAAGGCGCTGCCTGCAGAGAGCAGACAGTCTATAAAGACAAGTACGCAGCGAGCACTGGAGAGGCACAGGATGGGGCGGCCGGAATGGCTGTTAACCCTTACGGAAGGGAGAGAGCAGCCAACTCTTCCCAAAGGAAGCAGCATCTGGGCTTGAGCTCCAGGGGCAAATTGGCTTTGATTCTGCAGAGAAGAGTGAGGGGATTCCAGATGGAGCACAGAATTAAGCAGAGGCCGTGGCCAGGAAATGTAACCCCGACCCCAGGGAAGTGAAGAGACAAGTTTGACTGGCATGAGAAGGCCACATCAGAGGTGAGAGAGAACGCTAATGAGGAAGGCTGAGGTCAGAGGGATGAGGCTTTGTATTTTAATATTTTAAATAATACATTAAGTGGTTCCAATTCAAAAGGTACCAAAGGATATATAGTAAAAGCCACCTTCCCATCCCTTCCCCAGCTATGCTGTTTCCCATCTCAAAGGCAACCAAAGTTAGCTGTGTCTTTTATGTATCCTTACAGAGGTATTTTATGCATATACAAGTAAATATATACCTCTCTTACCTTTTATGTACAAGTGCTAGCATACAGTATACATCATTCTACCTTTTTCCGTTTAATTATATACACTGTAGTAAACCAGCAATTCTCAAAATGGAGCATACATCAGAACCACCAGACCAGCTTGCTAAAATGCAGCCTGCTGGGCCCCACTCCAGCCTCTGATTCAGTAAGTGGGGCCTGAAAACATACATTTCCAACAAGTTCCCAGGTGATACTGATGCTGCTGGCCCAGGAACCACACTTTGAGAACCCCTTGTGTAGACTATGACTGTATAAAGAGCTGCCTCATTCATTTTCATGTCTGTGTAGTACTCCATCACTTGGATATACGGCCATGTTGTTAACCGTTGCCCTCCGTTTAAGTTGTTTCCTTTTGCTAGGTCAACCAGTTGTGCAGTGACTACACCTGTGCATTCATTATTTCACCCAGGTGAAGGTAGAGTCCTGGCACGGAGTCTGGGTCAAAGGTTTTGTGCACGGACCATTTTGACGGACACTGCCAGGCAGCTCTTAGAGGGAGCCTTTAACACTACCATAAGGAATTTTGAATTTTAACGAATGCAGGCTTTGGAGCAGAAGAAGACTAGTGAGGTCAGAGATATGCTTTAGGAAAATTAATCTGCTCCATGGCAAAGCGTGGACTACAGTGGAGAGAGCTGAGGGAAAGCACCCACTGTGGTAGACAGATTCTAAGGGCACCCATAAGCCCTGCCTCCGGGTGAGCTCACCTTTGAGTAGGTCCCTTGCTTTGAGTGTGGGTGGGACCTGTGACTGCTAACCAGTAGAGTATGACAAAGGTAACAGAATGTCAGTCCTGTGATCATGTTGCATTATGTAAGACTCTGTCTTGCTAGTAGACTGGCACTCAAGGCTCTTTCTCCCTCTCTGGATCTGCAGAAGCGAGCTGCCATGAATCCCACTGAATGCTGCCAACAATCTCATGGAAAGGGAAGTGGGTCCTTCCACAGATGGGCCTCCAATGGAGAGCTCAGCCCTGGGTGACACCTTGACTGCAACCTCATGAGAGGTCCCTAAGGCCGGGACCTGGTTACCCTGTGCTGGGACTCCTGGCCGTCAGAGACAACTCTGTGAGATAACAAATGTGAGTTGGGTTAAACAACTATGGTGATGGGAATAATTTGGGCAGAAAGAGCTAAAACAAACATTTAGGAAGATGTTCAAAATATAGGCCATAAGTCTGAAGTGAACAGTTATCAAGTTATAGTCTCAATCCTTCTTCATGAGATCAAACCACAGAGTGGTCCAAGGTGAGAAGGAGCAAGACCCTAGTTCCTTATCCCACTCTACAAGTGGTCCTCCCCTTACAGATGGCTCTGAGATTACCTCAGCCCAGCCTCCCCAAGCCACCAGTAGCCATCTGCAATTTGCTTACAAGGCAAATAAACTCTCACACAGAGAAGACCCACAACAAATCAAGGTGCCATTTTCAAACCACTAAGGACAAGACAGACTTTTCAACTAATTGTGTTGTGACAACTCAAGAATCTGAAAAAGTAAATTGGGGTCACATGTACCAAGGACCTAAACAAAAACTGAAACTGAAAAGAGTTAGAAGAAAAATGTGGGAGAATGTTTGCAATAATCTTAAACCAGGAAGGACTTGTCCAAGCATGACCCAAATCCAAATGTCACTTTTATAAAAGGCTACATCTGAGTTCAAAAAAATTTAAATATCTAACACTAAAAAATAAAGCCAAACGATAAATGAAAAAGAGGAAAAATATTTTCAACATGTATGGCAGACAAAGGGCTAATTTCCTTATTACATAAATAATGTGCATGTGCAAGTCTGTAAGAAATGCCAACAACCCAATAGAGAAATGTACAATAAAGATAAAATTAAATTGTCAGTTCACAAAGCAGGAAACACAAATGCATTTTACACATTTGAAATGATGCTCAGCCTCACACAATGCGGGAAATGCAAATTAAACCTATAATGAGACCCAGTTTTCATATATCAGGTTGGTGAATATTTTTAATACATACAGAGTTGCTGAACCAGTGTATAACCATTCTCATCCATGGCTGGTAGAAATACAAATTGGTTCCACTATAATGTGTGGAAAGAGAACATAGAGTCTGTCTATCTGTCTGTCTGTCTATCTATCTATCTATCTATCTATCTATCTCTAAGCACTGGTAACAGTGCCTCCTCTGGTTGAGAAACGATGTGACAGCTGCCAGGGCACAGGAGTGGAAAGATTTTTTTACTGTATCCCTTTTGCACTGTTTAAAATTTTCCCCAGTACATGGACTTCATTCTCAACAATTCTAAATAGTAATAAGGAAAAAAAAAGTAGAGAGAACTTCTAATTCTGAGAAGACAGATGTACTTTTCCCTATGCCTTCCTCTAAATACAACTAAAAATCCTGGACATTATACATAAAACAAACATAAGAAGAATCTGAAAGGTAAAGAGAAAGCAATTGGCTAGGGATCTTGAGGAATAACAGGATGGTCAGATTCCTAGGTTTTCTTTTGGCTTCATCTGTTCCAGATCAGGGACTGAAGAAGCTGGCAACCTGGAAATATCAATAGGCACAGACACACACACACACACACACACACACACAAAAGCCCCAACAAAGCCTGCTTCTTCTAGCCAAAAGATTAAGAAAGGGGCAGCATAGAAAGACAACACTTTTAAGCAATAACTGCTCTAATCCTTCCAGACACCACAGGAAAAAATGTGGCCCCACCCTAATCAATGCCAGCAAAAGCCAAGTATGGAGCCTTGACTCTCACTCCCACCCAGCAGTAAGGAGGAAGCCTTGCCCTCCCTGCTGGAGTGTATCAGTGGAAGCCTGATGGACAGTTGGGATTATTACCACTGCTCAATAGTAATGAGACCACATAATGTCAGTGGAAGTCACATGGGGAATAGGAACTGGCATGCCAACCCCTCCCAGCCAGAGGGTATGTATGGAGGCCCAGTAGGAAACCTGGACTTCAACCCCCACTTGGCAGTAATGAGGCAGAGCCCCCAATCTTCCCATTGGAACACTTTTTTTAAAAAAGCCAACAAAGCAGAAAGTTTAAGTAAAATCCAGCGTCTCAAAAAATGTCCAGGTTTCAATCAAAAATCATTTATCATATCAAGAACCAGAAAGATTTGAACTGAATGAAAAAAGACAATGGATGCCAAGAGGGTGAGCTGAAAAAGAACTCATTGGCTGAAACCCTCCGAATTTGGAAAAAAAAGACATAAACCTATAGATTCACGAAGCTGGAAGAATCTCAAACAAAATAAACTCAAAGAAATCCCTCAAGACACATCATAGTCAAAATTCTGAAAGCTAAAGACAAAGAAACAATCTTGAAAACAGGCAGAGAGAAATGACTCCTATCTATAAGGGGATTTCTTATCAGAAACCATGGAGGCCAAAAGAAGTAGCACAACAATCTTCATATGCAAAAGAACTATCAACCAAGAATCCTATATCCAGTGAAAATATTCTTCAGCAATGAAGGGGAAATCAAGACATTCTAAGATGAAGAAATAGGAAAAAAATTTGTTGCCAACAGACCTAAAAATGACTAAAGGAGGTTCTTTAAACCAAGAGAGACAATAAAAGCAGGAACTTAGAACAGTAGGAAGGGACATGCTAAGCAAAAGTATAGGTAAATACAATCAACTATTTCTCCTCTTGAATTTCTACATTAAATTTGACAGCAAAAATTGTAACACTGTGTGATGTGGTTTTAAATGTATTAAAGGAAGTGTTTAAGACAATTATATTATAAATAGGAAAAGGGTAAAAAGACATAAAGGGAGGTATGTTTTCTACATTTCACTTGAATTGGTAACATGATTGGTAAAATGGCACCAATAGATTGTGATAAGTTATATACACATGATGTAATATGTATAATAACATAAAAATATATACACAAAAATACTATATATAAATCAAAGTGGAATTCTAAAAATTGTTTAAGTAGCTTATAAGAAGGCAGGGAAAAAAGAAAACAAATGAAAGACAGAAACAGAAAAATGAATATTTAAGTCCTAACATATTAATAATAACATTAAATGTAAATAATCTAAACATGATTAAAAACAGAGCCACTATATACTGCCTCTGAGAAATTCACTTTGTATATAATGATATAGGCAGGTTGAAAGTAAAAGAATGAAAAGAGATAGATCATGCAAACATCAATCAAAAGAAAGCAGGAGTGATTATATCAATATGAGATAAAGTAGACTTCAGAACAAAGAAATCACCAGAGACAGAGAGGGAATCATCCTATATAATAAAAGGCTAATATGCAAATCGACCGAACAGCAGAATGACCAGATGCTATGACACGCACTGACCACCAGGGGGGAGATGCTCAATGCAGCAGCTGCCTCCGGGTGGTCAGTGCACTCCCACAGGGGGAGCACCTCTCAGCCAGAAGCCGGGCTCATGGCTGGTGAGTGCAGCGGCAGTGGCGGGAGCCTCTCCTGCCTCTGCAGCAGTACTAAGGATGTCCGACTGATGGTTTAGGCCCACTCCATCAGTCGGACATCCCCGAGGGCTCCCAGACTACAAGAGGGCACAGGCCAGGCTGAGGGACACACACACACACACACACACACACAGTGCACGAATTTCGTGCATCGGGCCTCTAGCATAATAATAAAGCGTCAAGCCACAAAGAAATAGCACTCCTAAATGTGCATGCACCAATAATAGAGATACAGTAATGTGGAGCAGAAATGATAGAACTAGAGAGAAACGGAGAATCCCACCATTACATCTGCACACGTCAACACTCCTCTCTCAACAATTCATGAGACAACTAGACAATCAGTAAGGATATTGAAAAAAACACAAGAACACCGTCCATCAACAGAATCTAATCAACATTTATAGAACACTCCATCCAACAGCACAATGTACATTCTTCTTAAGTGCCTACAGAACATATACCAAGATAGACTATATTCTGGGCCATAAAACAAACCTCAATTAATTGGAAAGGAATTATACAGAGTGTGTTCCGCAATCTCAATGGAATCAAACTAGAAATCAGTAACAGCAAGATAACAGGAAAACCTCTAAACACTTGGAAACAAAGCAGCAAACTTCTAAAGAATCCATGAGTCAAAGAGGAATCCAGATGTCCTTCAATGGGTGAATGGTTAAACAGGCTGTGGTTCATCCACACTATGGAATACTACGACTCAGAAATAAAAAGGAACCAACTATTGATACATGTATCAACCTGGATGAATCTTCAGAGAATTATGCGGAGTGAAAAAATCCAGTCCCCAAAGGTTACATACATACTGTATGATTCGATTTACATAACATTCTTGAAATGATAAAATGAGAGAAATGAAGAACAGATGAGTGGTTTCAGGGGTTAGGCAGGGAATGAGGGCAGGAGGAAAGTGGGGTGGGCATAAAAGGGCAGCAGGAGGGATCCTGTGGTGATGGAAATGTTCTGCATCGTGACTGTATGAACATCAGCATCCTGCTGGTGATATGGTGATGTACTATAATTTTGCAAGATATTGCCATTGGGGAAAACTAGGTTAAGAACACAAGAAATTCCTCTGTATTATTTTTTTCAACTTCATGAGAATCTCCAATTATCTCAAAATAAAAACTTTAAATTTTTAAAAAGTGGAGAATCCCTCCCAGAAGATGTTATCAAGGTAATGATGCAAATCACCACCAACCCCCAAACATACACACACACACACATACACACACACACACACACACACACACACACACACACACACCATCTATCAAGTGCCTTCAGTTATCACGACATATTTGCACTGATTATTTAATCTGCTGTGACTTTCTCCCTCTCTTTGGAAAGACCTGATGCAGTCTCACATGAGGTCAGGAAAAAACCATCTCTGAGGCCCTTCCTTCGGCCTCCTGAGGCAGTTCCACAGTTTGGCACAGGAGCAAGCATCAAATCCATGAAAGAAAACCAGAGCCTACTAGGGAGGGAAAAGCAGCAGGTAGCAGGATGATGCAAGTTGCATTTTGGAGAGGCAGTGGGCCCCCTGAAAATAAATGTAAAAGGGGAGGTGGGGTGTCTGGTACATGGTTCTGTGCATGTCACCTGTTTTTCTGAAACGTCTATAGCTCTCACCCATTTCTCATAGAGGTGCATTTCCCAAAGAGGTGAGAGAAGGAAGAGGCCCATACTGGATACCACAACCCCAGGTTCTGCAGCCCCGGGAACAATCGGTGAGCTCTGCAGAGCCCCAGGACACCTTCTGCTGACCCCCAATAAGCCTCTGCTATTCCTGCCCCTTGTTGAAAAAGCATGATTCTGAACCTGGACCCTTAGGATATTCAGTTCCCACCCTGTGGGCTGCAAATATCAGAGCTTAGAGGTCATCTCATTTAAAACCCCCAGGCCCACCCAACAGAGGAGGAAACTGAGGCCCGGAGCTACAGGATGGCTTTCCAAGATCATGCAGACAGTTAGGAGCCAAGTTTACACCACAAGTCGGGTTTCCTCCTCCCCGCTGCCAGCTTTGCGACTCTTGTCCCTTCGATTGGCGTAAGAGCCAGGGCAGAGGCTAGGCAGGGCGCCGTTATTACCAGTGGAAGATGGCAATGGGAGCAGAGCCAGTTGCTGGATTAAATGAGTACAGAGATGCAGAAGTTAATGAGCAAAGCTTCATCTAAAAACACCTGGCAGTCCTGATGTGACAGCTTTCATTATTCCTGGGAAATACAAAAAGGTGGCAATGAGGGTTCGGAGCACCAGAGAGATGTTATTACTTCGGAAGGCAGGCAACTGAATGCCACTGCTTTCCAGGCTGCTGCCCCCTGTCCCCCTTCTTCCTCCAAGCCGCTTCCTTCGCACCCATGGCTCACTTCCCAAATGCTCACCACTCCACACCTGAGATGTTCCCTCTATCTGGAACACCCTTACCTCTCCCCACTCCCGCCTCCTCTCTCTCTGCTTAGCAAACTCACACTCATTTTTCAAGCCCCAGTTCACGCATCCCCAACTTGACTTTCCCTTGATGAGCTTGGGCCAACCTCTTCCTGATTGTCTACAGCTCCAGGAGAGCCCTTGCTCACACTGCATCTCAGCTTTCTGTTTCACTTTTTTGTGTTGCCACTGGACTGTAAACCCTACAAGAGCAAGGAGAGTGCTTTCCTCAATTTCATCCCCCCTCCCCCCAGATCTTTCCTTGGCTTCCGGTTCCCTGGAGACCTTCAGATGCTGTTTAATGACCACACACATAGGGCTCACTTGAAAGTCTTTCTGGAGAAGGTCACCTCTTCTTGAAGGAAAAATTCAACCAAACTTCAGAAATGCTTCACAAGAAGCGGAGGCTTGAAGTAAGGAACAAAGCAACCCATAATTACGCTGGGCTCTGGAGAGGGCTCTATGCTAGAAACCCACAGACTAGTTCAGGCTGGCTCAGTCCCCTGTTGACTCAAGATCGCTGAACAAGGCAGTCCCTTCTGAAGCATCTCTGGGGTCCCTCCCAGCACTAAGTTCCATGATCCTGAGCATGACAAGGCTGTCATCCTACCTGCTCATCTTGTGACTGGTCCCTTTCTTTTCCAGTAGCCTCCACTCAAGAGTTTTTGGTCCATTTCCACTGAACCCCTTGCCTGTTTAACTAAAACCTGATCAGGTGTTCACCAACAAGGTATTATCCTTCCTCAGGCATTCTACTTTAGTATGAGACCACTGAAGACTCAGTGGGATGGTGCTCATGAGTGAATTTCTAGGCATAAGGCAGGCAGTGGGATAGACATCTGGCCAGTGGCGAGGGTTCTTTAGAGACAAGCCTTCCCTGCAGCCTCCTCCCAACCCACCCATCACATGGCAGAGGCAAGAGCTGTGCCAGGGGTCCTCAAACTTTTTAAACAGGGGGCCAGTTCACTGTCCCTCAGATCATTAGAGCGCCGGACTATAGTTTAAAAAAAAAACTATGAACTAATTCCTATGCGCACTGCGGGCCCGGGACGAGTCAGCTGCTAAGCAGGACAGGCAGCGGCACCCGGCGGGCCGGATAAATGTCCTCGGCGGGCCACATGTGGCCCACGGGCCGTAGTTTGAGGACCCCTGGCTAGACCCTGGCAGATGGCAGGGAGGCTCCTGGACTGGAAGAGAGTTAATGTCGGTGGAATATCCTGAGGGTGGGACCCAAGCTCCTCACTCCTCATTCCATGGTTTCTTTTATCTGGTATTTCTGGGCAAGACAATGAGCAAACAGACTGGAAAGTTACAGGCCAGCTTTGCCGATCCCTGCCAAAAATGCAGCAAAGGAAGCTGGAGGGAGACTCAAGCCTCTCTTTAATTTCCTCTTCTGTTTGGCTTCGCATGCGCGCCATCTGCCCTTGGGCTCTAACTCCAAACAAGTGCTGCTTCCCATCCCAGATGTGTGGGAAACCCCTCACCCACCCGAGTCCGTCCTGACTGATGCGCTGGCCACATTTGGTAAGGCTCTGGCCCTTCCTTGAACAGCGAAAACACTTACAAGCATGACATCAAGCAGGAAGTCTAGTTCCCAGGCCAAGCTGGAAGGCAGTGTGTGGGTCTCTCCCTCCAGGCCAGAGTCAGGACCCAACCGGAAGCAAAACTGGGGCAGTGGTAGATGGAAGAGGATCTCCAAGTTCCCTGCTTCCCCAAGAGAGGAGTGCCCTCAGAGTGCCAGCATGACCTCTCCAGCGCCCCACCCCTGCTGAGCATGTGCTACATGCATGTACATGCGCATGTACAACAAATGCAGGAAAGTGCAGAAGAGGGAAAAAGGGAGATCAAGATTGAAATCCTGTCTCTGGGTATGTTATTTAACCACACGGAACCTCAATTTCCTTTACAGGCTGGGGATGATTTGTAAGGTTGTGGTGAGGACTAAATAAGATGGGGCTTCTGCTATGGGACTTGCCCTCTGTAAGTGTTAATTCCTCCCCAGATCCCGGTGACCAGCTGTCATTAAAATGACAACTCTGCCATCAACTAGCCCTGTGACCTGAGGCAAGTCCCTTACTCTCTTGGGCTCTCTTGAAGCTTCCTAACCTTGAAGAGCGCTGTGGTGAGCCACCTGGAGGGCTTGTAAAACACAGGTGACTGGGCCCCCTCCCCCGAGTGTTCTATGGAGCCGAACCAGAGAATTTGCATTTCTGTTAAGTTCCCAGGTTATATGGATGCTGCTGGTCCCTAGACCACTCCTTGAGAAACTCTGAAGTAGAGGCAGTTCTGGCGGTTTAATAAGTATGTTAAACTAATCCACATTATGTTGTTAGTGACTGGTACTTGTTTAATATGTTCTTCTTAGGGCTACTTGCATTTTAAGTGGAATGTCTTGACCCAAAGAAACCTTCTGCTTCTAAATTGGGTGTCAAAAGAGCCCCTAGCATCGATAGCCAAGAAGATCAGGAGGGAAAGGCTGTTAGGCCCCTCCAGTCACAGTATGCAGGGGTGACCTCAAAGGCAGATGGTTTGCAAAACGCTAGCCTCCCAAGTGACTCCATTGCACTTGGTTACTTGGTTAATTACCGTTTGAGGGCATGACATGAGAGGCTGAGGACTGGCCCTTGGTTGCCTAAAATCAGCCCAAGGCCAGGCCCCATTGCTGAAGCAGGGCTGTCAGTCAGCTGTGACATTCTGGGTCCCCCCACCTCTGCCTGGGGAGGCTGGCAGAGCCAAGGGCCTGCAGCCCCAGAGGCTGTCACTCTGCATATCTACAGTTTGGGGTGCAGAACCCCTCTCAGCTTCACTCCCTGCCTTTACGACACTATAAGACCTGTCCAGCCAAGTGGCTGAGCTCTGTAACCGCTGCTGTCATTCCGCCAATGCTCTGGGCCTGCCTCAGGGAAGAGAGCTGCCCAGCGCATCAATTACAGAATAATGACTCCCTCCTCCCTGACTTCCCACCCAGCCCCCACCCAGCATGGCCCGGCTTTGGTGCCCAGGAACGTGAAGAGGACAGAGACTCTTATGTAGCAACACCTCCCATCCCCACCGTGTTCTTGATATTTCCAACTGCAAACTCAGGCACATGAACATGGACGAAGTCTTCAGGAAAAGGTTAATGGTTCATAGAAACAATGAAGGGAATGAAAGCAGTACTGAGATCAAGCCTCAGGGACCAAGCCTGCAACATCCTCCCCTCCCCCCCGCCACTCCAACCCAGCATGTAGGTCACAGGGGGTGGGGGAAGGATGCCTCCAGGCAAGCCCCCTCCCACCAAAGCCTCATCCCACAAAATACCTGGCTTTGCTCTTGTTCACACTACAAGCATTTAGTAAGTCTATTGAAGGCTGAGCATTGGGGCAGGTGGGGGAGATCTAAAGAGGCACAAGAGGTGCCCCACCCACAAAGCTCCTGGTCTAAGAGGTCAAGACAGCTGTACAAATTATCATCAATAAATGCAGTGCAAAAAATAAGTGAAAAGTCTGTCCATAAGCTCAGGAGAAGATGGCTGATGCTTCTTGGGGAGGAGGGATGAAGGAGGAGATGAGACAACAAGATAAAGCAGCACAGAGGGTGACATTTGAATTGGTCCTAAAGAATGAATAGGAGAAAGCATGTCAGGGGTAACATTCAAAATCTTTAATAACTGCTAAGGCCCAAGCCCAGCCTAGTCAGAACAGATGCTGGACTGGCTGTCAGCCTTACCAGGTAACTATGGCCAGTTAGACATACGCATCTGATGGGGGCAGAAATAGAATATTGGGACCAGCTATAATTGTAAGAAATATTAATCATGTTCTGTTAACTGTGATTGTTTTGTTCTGATTTTAAAAGGCACAGTCTAAACTGGCTGGGAGTTGCATGTGGGACCTGGGAGCTCACCTGGAAATGCTGATTATCATGAAAAGATTACAGCCTTGTTGCAGAAACCAGAATCACCAACCTTTTGAAGACCTCCCCCCCGAGCCCTTTGCATATCACTAGCCCTTTGAAGACCCCCAGCCTTTGCATGCCTAGAGGCTTTTGCAAATTTCCAACCCATATTACCTGTTTGGCATACCCTTTTGCCTACTTCCCCATGTAATCTTTTTTTATTTTAATTTATTTTAAAAAACATTTTTTAATTGATTTCAGAGAGGAAGGGAGAGAGAGAAACATCAATGATGAGAGAGATTCATTGATTGGCTGCCTCCTGCACGCCCCCTACTGGGGATCGAGCCCAAAACCCAGGCTTGTGCCCTTGATGAGATCAAACCCAAGACCCTTCAGTCTGCAGGCTGACGCTCTATCCACTGAGCAACACCAGCTAGGGCCCCATGTAATCTTTGTCCTTCTACCCAATATAAGCAGCTGCTTATGGGGAGAGGCAGAACAGATTTTTGTGGATGAGCTGCTGCCCTCCCATACTGCCAGCAGTATTGGGATAAATGCTCATACATGATTCACCCCATCTCTGCTTAATTGGCTCAAGTAGTGACAGGCAGCGCAGACCCACTGATTGTCCAGTTACACATCTACTTCTGCTCCCTTCCCAAACCCTACCAGAATGACAGTTTGAAAAAATTAAGTATAAGTATACAAAAATGAGAAGATCTGGAGGGGAGACAAATGTAACAGAATTTTAAAAGCTGGAAATCAGAAGGACAATTGGTAAATGGCTTGGGCATCCTTCCCCAGCCCTCCCTTCCCCCGCCTCCCCCCCCAAAAAAAACAAAACACCACGAATTATAAGCCAGCAGTGGAGGAAGTGAAAACCAAAACCAACCCAATTTATATGGCAAAACCCTCTTAACAGCTCAGAAATTGGTGGTACCAATCCTCTTGAAAGCAAGAGAAAAGGGGAGAGAGAGAAAATAAGGAAGGTTGGCTGGCAACCTGTTTAGGAAGCAGTTAGATCCCCAGGTTCTTTCCCTCACTAGCATCTGCCCCTTGCCCAGCCCAGCAGAAGATGGAGGTTTATTCTCTGAAACAGAGGCTTTCTGGCCTGGGAGACACCAGGCAGAATGGAGAACAGACCTACCATGCTGAAGACAGGGGAATGGAAGAGCATTCATTTGCATTCTGGCGCCAGAGGCTCCCTGGGCACTCAGAGCATCAATCCCCGGGACCATACCCTCCAGCAAGAGCCAGGATGAGCCTTCTCCAAGGACCCCAGCCTAACTAAGGAGAAAGACTTCATAACACTTAAGACTCCACAAGAAAGAGGCCCAGCCAGCTCGTCCTCCAGGGAAGCCCATGGTCATCAAATCCCACCTGCACTGAGATTCTTAAATAAGTATAGATAAACGAGAATAACCAGACAACTGAAGAAAGCATCAAAATTGAACAACAAACACCAAAACAAACAAATTGGAAGAAACAGAGACTGTGTGAGAAGAAGAAAAGTTGAAAACCTTACATGATTAATTTCTTCAGAGAGACAACATTACAATCATAAAAGAATTCGTTAACAAAAGGGACATTTAGAGAACAAAAAGAGAATTCTTATAAATTAGAAAATAACAAATGAAATATCAACAGAGGATTGGAAGGTAAAGTTGAGGAAACCTCCCAGAAAGAAAAGAGATGGAAAACTAGAGAATCCGTCCAGAAGGTCCACTAGAGTCTTAGAAAGAGGGAACAGGGGGGAAAACATAAACAAGAAAAGTAAATTATCTATAAGACCAAGAAAATGTCATGAAGACCCAGAGTTTACAGATTGAAAAGGCCTGCCAAGTGGGCCCTTAGATAAAAATATGAGCACCACTGATAAAAATAGATCCACTCAAGGCAAAGCACATCATTATGACATCTCAGAATACTGGAGTAAAAAAACAAAACCAAGAACAAAACATGTTCATGGATTGGAAGACTCAATATTAAGATGTCAATTGTTACCAACTTTATGTACAGATTCAACACAATGTCAGTCAAAATTCTAGAAAACTATTTTATAGATATTGACAAATTGATCCTAAAGTTTATATTAAAAAAAGCAAAAGACCCAGAATAACCCAACATAATTCAGAAGAACAAAGGTGAAGGAATCACACTAGCCAGTTTCCAAACTTACCAAAGGCTACAGTAGTCAAGACAGGACGGCATTAGTGTAAACACAGACACATAGGTTGATATAGCAGAATAGAGAACTCAGAAATAGGCCCACACTGCCGAAACCGGTTTGGCTCAGTGGATAGAGCGTCGGCCTTCGGACTGGAGGGTCCCAGGTTCGATTCCGGTCAAGGGCATGTGCCTTGGTTGCGGGCACATCCCCGGTGGGGGTTGTGCAGGAGGCAGCCGATCGATGTTTCTCTCTCATCGATGTTTCTAGCTCTCTGTCCCTCTCCCTTCCTCTCTCTGTAAAATATCAATAAAATATATTAAAAAAAAAAAAAAAAAAAAAAAAAAAGAAATAGGCCCACACAAATGTAGTCGATTGATCTTTGACACAGGAGCAAAGGCAACTTAATGAAGAATGGATAGTCTTATAAACAAATGATGCTGCAACTATTGGAAATATATATATATATATATATATATATATATATATAGAGAGAGAGAGAGAGAGAGAGAGAGAGAGAGAGAGAGAGAGAGATATCTTAATATATTATATAATATATTATATATATATATATATATATATATATATATATATATATATATAATCCAGTTAGACACAGACTTTACATCTTACACAAAAAATCAAAATGGACTATAGACTTAAATGCAAAATGTGACTCCATAAAACTTCTTGATGAAAACATAGTAAAAATTCTTCATGAACTTGAATTTGCTAATGAGTTTTCAAATACAACCCCAGCCAGTCTGGTATAGCTCAGAGACATTAGGGGAAAACTAAGGAAATCTGAATAGAGAATGGAATTTAGTAAATGATAATATATCCATATTGGTTAATTTATTGTGACAAATGTATCATACTAATATAAAAAGTTCAAAATAGGGACAACTAGGTGTTGGGAATATCAGAACTCTCTGCACGGATAGGAAGGAAGATGGCAGCATAGGTAAACACCGGTACTCGTCGCCTCCCACAAACACATCAAAATTACAACTAAAATACTGAATAACCATCATCCAGACGCACTGGAATGCTGGCTGAATGGAAGTCCTACAACTAGAAAAGTAAAGAAGAAAGCACACTGAGACTGGTAGGAGGTGCGGAGGTGCAGAACGGGCTGGTCCAGCACCCACGTGTGCAGCTTTTTTAATCAGGAGGGAGATCGTCTCTGTGGAGACTGCCCGGAGGAGCAACGAGTCCCAGTCCCACACCAGCCCCCCAGCCCAGGGTACCAGAGCTGGGGAAAAAAGTCCCTACGGGCAGTAAGAACTATGGGCTGTAAATACCAGTGCAGATTGGTGCTCAGAGACACAGAGGCTGCTGGAGACCCACCTGTTTCTCTTAAAAGGCCGGCACCATGAACTGAACTTACAAGATCCCACTTCCTCTGAGCTCCAGCACCAGGGCGAAGCTCTGTGGAACACAGACACATGAGGAGGAACTGGACCATCTGGCATCTGGGCAGGAACTCGGGGGTGGCTTTCTCCCAGACGGAGGTACTCACAGGAATCATGCTGGGACCTTCCGGGTCATAGGGTTGACTGGCAGCTATTTCTGTTTGCTCCACCCTGGTGATTCCCTAAGACCCCTGCCTCATCCAATTTACAACCCCGCTAAAGCTGTGTGCAGCAGCTTTTGCAAATGAATGGCCTGTTCTTTCTCAGGCTAAAATATCTCAAACAAAGTGCAGCTGGGTCAGGGAGCCCCAAACCTATCAATAAAAGACCCAAGACCCGGCACCAGCACCAACCTGCCTTGCTTCACAGCTGGGCCTCATCTGGGCACTTCCAAACCCAATACACAGAGGAGAAATCTGCAGATCTCTGTAACTCCTGCTGTGTGGCCCCAGCAGTGGCTCACTTTGCACCTCCCTGGAGACCCAAGAGCCAGTGTACAGTGGTCAGTGTCAGACCATACCAGATTACAACTCTACATATCCATAAGCAACACACTCAAGAGGCATACTCAGTGAGCACCAAAGCCCCATTGAAGCAAGTCTTGCTCCACAGGGGTGTCTCCTGCACAGCAGCTCTCCCACTGTAGTCGCAGCTGGTCCTCACAGCCAATTGACCTAGAGGTCAATTCTTCCCAGTGACACCAACAGCAATCAAGTCTCAACTACAATAAGACTGTGCTCACAGCCCACAAAGGGGTGCATCTAGAGTACCCAGCTCAGGTGACTGGGGAAGCTTAGCCACTGGGGCCTATAGAACACCTACTACACAAGGCCACTCTATCAACTCAAGGAGACATAGCAGCTCTACCCAATACGTAGAAACAAACACAGCGAAGCAGCCAAAATGTGGAGACAAAGAAACATGTCACAAGTGAAAGAAATGGAAGAAACCAAACTACTGGATATAGAGTTCAAAACCATAGTTATAAGGTTACTCAAGAATCTTCTAGAAACCTCAAAAAAAAATGGAAAAGGGCCAGTCAGAAATTAAGAACTCTCTGTACTATCTTCACGATAATTCAGTCATCTAAACCTATTTTAAAATTTAAAGTTTATTTTTTAAAACTCCTACAAGCATCCAGATGGGGAGAAAATAGGCCATGTAGAGGATCATGTATCAGAATTGTTTCAGACTTCTCAATAATAACAGTGAAATCTATAAGATAATGAGAGTGCCTTCAAAATTCCAAAGAAAAATGATTTTCAAACTAGAATTCTATACCCAGTAAAACTGCCAATCAAGTGTGATGGTAGAATAAATATGCTTGCAAACATATGAAGTTTCAAATAATTTCTGTTTCATGCACCTCCTTCTTAGGAAGCTACTAGAGGATGTGATCCACCAGAACAGGGTGTAAACCAATAAATAGGAAGCAGCTTGGGAAGGAAAAAATGGCAGCGGAATAGACAGATGTGTCCCGAGCCTTGTCCTGGAGCAGATAGAAAGAACAGCTGAGGGTTGCATAGGGAGTGTTTGTTGGTGAGTTGAGGGACAGCTATACTCCAGGAGATGGTAGGGGACTGCTGGACGGGGCTCCCCTGACCAGGCAGCCCCCACTGCTGCTGGGTTCCCTCCTGGAGCGACTGGCCGTGCCATGTTGAAGGGGAAAGTGGATGTTATCGGAAGCCTGAAAATCTACAACTGCAGCAGCCACCGAACAGCTGCGAACCCCAGAGCACCAGTTCCCAATTGGCGCAAACACGCGGATTCAGAGGAGCTCTACACTCCACCACGGAAAGGACAGATTTCGCCTGGGATAAGGTGAGGTCTCTGGTCCCGGCAGGAGAGAGAAACGCGCGCACTGCGGGAGCTGGAGGATCAGGGGAAGTCTGCGCCTAGAAAAATCCGTGGCTGTTGGGGCTGGTGTGATCCATGAATGTGGAAGGGGGTCCTCAGAGCTGCTAACAGAAAGGAACTCTTAAAAGCGACCCATTTTGATCTGACACAAAAGAACAGCCTAAAAATTTTAAAAGTGTGCCAGCTGCTTAGACCCAAGGGGTAAAAAAGACTGCACAGACTTGCACACAGCCCGGAGTTCACACACATACGCTGGTTCTTTTTTGTTTGTTTTTGTTTTTTCTTTTTCCTCTTTAAATCCTTGCTTCTGATTACTAAGCCCAATACATAGGATCACCCAATTGGGGACACCCTAAGAGACTACAGGGGCAAGTTGTTTTTCTGGAATTTGGGGATCAGAGTGGGGAATAACCATCAGAGAACCAGCTCTGGGGCAACCCACTCCCACAAACCGGTATTGAGTGCCACAGGGAAAGCAGGATCTAAGCACTGGCTAGAGAGGACCTATAGACCCAGAGGTCAATCCAGAAACACTGCCACCCAGGGGTTGAATCACAAATTGACTCTTGTGTAAACACAAATAAAGGAATACAAGAAATTGAGACATACTGCCTGCTTTAAAATCAGGACTGGCTTACAACACTGAGGAGCAGTGGAATGCAGGGAACTGCAATACTGTCCTGACTAGGAAACAGGCATGCCAAACAGAACAGTAGCGGAAGTGAATGACCTTCACTACTGCACATTTTTATATTTTTTTTCATCTTTTACTTAAGAAACTAATTTTTTTCTTTTTTCCTCACTTGATTTTACCTTTATAATTATTACATTTTTATTTTTAATCAGCACTATTACTACTACTATTTTACCTTTTTTTTTAAAAAAAGTATCATTTTATTTTCTCTTTATTTTACATTGAGATTAGTGTTCTACATTCTATTTTCATCTTCCCTTTAGCATCATTTTACTCTATCTCAACTTTACCTTTATGCCATCACTCTCTTCCTAAATTTTCCCCTTTTATTGTCCTGTTTCTCTTACCCTTTTCCTGCTTTAGATTTTCCCTATTCTTTTTTTTTAGCCCCTGTTAAAATTTCACCCTACTTATATATCTAATTTCCAATCCCCTGCTCCAAGTGCATACACACTTCTCTCTTCTCTGTCTTCACTATCCAAAAAATTGTTTTTCTCTCTGTCCTTTTGTTGTTGTTTGCTTGATTGTTGATTATATCGATTTTTTATGCTTGTTTGTGAGATTGTTTTGCTTATTCTTTTTTGTTTGTTTGTTTTGTTTTTTACTTCTGTTTTCCCTTGCCTCACTTGATATTAGTTGTTGTTTGTAGTTTGTATTCATCTCCATGTACTTGTTGCTGGCATTCATTGGGATTACTGGCTGTTCTGTTGGAGTTTTCTCCCCATATATATAGTTTGTTCGCCTCTTCTTTCATATTCTCTTTCTTTTCTCTCTTACTTTTTTTTTCCTTTTCCCAATTTCATTTTTGCACTCCTTTCTTACTTTTTTTTCTCTTCTTCTTTCTCTCCTACCCTCTCCTTTCTCTGGTGGTCACCTTTACTTGGGGTTATTAATATCGTGAATACATTTCTGTTCAGTGCCTTGTGCATTGTACCTGGTTGTGTTTTATTTTGTGCCTTTAAATCAATGCAGGAGAGAGTGAACTACATAACCAGACACCCGGAGAAAAGAGACCATGGGGAGACAAAGAAACAGCCTGCATATGAAAGAAAAGCAGGCATTACCAGAAAAGGAAGTAAACAAAATGGAGACAAGCAACCTGTCAGAGAAAGAATTCAGAGAAATGGTCATAAAGTGGCTGAAAAGAATGGAAGACAAATTCGACAATATGTGTAAGAACCAAGAGTAAATGAAGAAGACCCAAGAAGAAATGAAAAATGACATCACTGCTGTAAAGAACTCAATACAAAGCATCAAGAGTAGACTAGAAGAAGCAGAGGACCGCATCAGTGAGCTAGAAGACAAGGTAGGAAAAAATACCCAAGTAGAGCAGGTTCTAGAAAAAAAAAATTAAAAAGCAGGAGGAGAGCCTAAGGGAACTTTGGGACAACACAAAACAAAACAACATCCGCATAATAGGGATACCAGAAGGAGAGGAAACTGAACAAGGAATAGAAAACCTGTTTGAAGAAATAACAGAAAACTTCCCTGATATAGGGAAGAAAAAACCCACACAAATCCAAGAAGCTCACAGAGTCCCAAGCAAAATGAACCTCAAAAGACCGACGCCAAGGCACATTATAATTAAATTGGCAAACACCAACGACAAAGTAAGAATCTTAAAAGCAGCCAGAGAGAGACAGAAAGTTACCTACAAAGGAACCCCCATCAGACTAGCAACTGATTTCTCAACAGAAACTCATCAGGCCAGAAGGCAATGGTTGAAATATACAAAGTCATGCAAAGGAAGGGTCTGAATCCAAGAATACTGTACCCAGCAAGGCTATCAATCAAAATTAAAGGTGAAATCAGGAGCTTCACAGACAAAAAAGGACTAAGGGAATTTATTACCACCAAACCAGCAATGCAAGAAATGCTAAAGGGTCTGCTGTAAAAAAAAAAGAAGTATGAAGCGAAGAAGGAACACAGGGGTAAAGAATAAAAATGGCAACAAATAAGCACCGTTCAATAATAACTTTAAATGTAAATGGATTAAATGCCCCAATCAAAAGACATAGGGTAACGGATTGGATAAGAAAACACGACCCATATATCTGCTGTCTACAAGAAACCCACCTCAGAAAAAAAGACACACACAGACTGAGGGTGAAGGGATGGAAAAGGTTTTTCAGGCGAATGGAAATGAAAAAAAAAGCTGGGGTAGCAATACTTATATCTGACAAATTAGATCTCAAAGTAAAGGACATAACAAGAGATAAGGAAGGCCACTTCATAATACTAAAGGGAGCAATCCAACAAGAAGAAATAACTCTGGTAAACATATAAGCACCCAATACAGGAGCACCCAAATACAAAAAAAAAAAAAAACTCCTGTAGAATATCAAGGGAGAGATTGACAGCAATACAATCATAGTAGGAGACTTTAATACCCCACTATCACCATTGGACAAATCCTCTAAACAAAAAATCAGCAAAGAAACATCAATCCTAAATGACTCAAATGGGAGTTCCATTTTTAGTTTTTTGAGGAAACTCCATACTGTTCTCCACAGTGGCTGCACCAGTCTGCATTCCCACTAGCAGTAATCCCACTTCTAGGAATATATCCCAAGAAACTAGAAACACCAATCAGAAAGGATATATGCACCCCTATGTTCATAGCAGCACAATTCACCATAGCTAAGATTTGGAAACAGCCTAAATGCCCATCAGCAGATGAGTGGACTAGAAAACTATGGTACATCTACACAATGGAATACTACGCTGCTATAAAAAAGAAGGAATTCTTACCATTTGCAGCAGCATGGATGGACCTGGAGAGCATTATGTTAAGTGAAATAAGCCAGGCAATGAAAGAAAAATACCACATGATCTCACTCATTTATGGAAAATAAAGAACATTATAACCTGATGAATAAAAAGATAGATACAGAGGCAGTAAAGCACCGAACAGACTGTCAAATTACAGTGGGAAAGCTGGGGAGTGTTGGGGATGGAGGGAAATAGATCAACCAAAGGACTTGTATGCATGCATATAAGCACACCAATGGACACAAGACACTGGGGGCGGGGGGGTGGGATGAGGGCATGCAACAGGGGGCAGGGGAGGCTGGGGGAAGGTCAATGGGGAAAAAAAGGAGATATATGTACTAATATATATAATATTTTAAACAATAAAAAATATTTTAAAACATGAAATAGGAAGCAATAGAATATGTGAAACAAAAGATCCAACACAGTGGAGAATCAAAGGCAATTTCAAGGATGCTGGTGAAAGGTGATTCCAAAATTATAGCTATGCACCAGGCATTAGAGATCAATCAGTCCAGAGAGGAAGCATGTTGCAGATACAAAGAGAGATTTCTGAGTGAAAGAAAATATGAACATTTTGAAAAGAGATACAGACAATGGTAGGAATTTGGGTATTAAATTAGTAATAAGAAACTGGAATCATAAGCAAGTGAAAAATAATAAAATGGTCAACTTTAGGGAAAACAAAGAGTGATTCAAAAAAGGAAAAACATCATGGAGATACTAGATGGTTCATCTGGAAAGAGGATGTACATAGTCATAACAAGGTAAATACTAAATATTTATCTCACAAAAAAATGATGACATAAATATATTGGGAGGATAAAGGGGATGATGTGTCGGTCAGATTTTGCTAGTTTGTATTGCAGTAACGAAAGAAATCTCAATGGCTTACAAGAGTAAGAGTTCTCACTCATGTAACATTGCAGCACAGTTGTGGTCCGCTGTGGCTACACCACATGTCTCCTTTATTCTAGGATCTATGCTAAAGGATCCCACCCTCTTTGGGACATGTCCAGTTTCTTGGCAGAGGAAAAAGAGTAACTCACCCAGGCATGCCGACTCTAAAGCTTCTGATCAAAGGAGGCATACATTACTCCCACACACATTCCATTGACCAAGGTAATCACATGGCTAAGCTCAATGTCAATTATATTATTCCTCCCATAGGGATGCTCGTCACATGATCATATAAACCAGCATATTATCCACTTACAGGGAAGGAATGATTCCACTGAAAACATAATGCCACTGATGAATATATATATGTATTATAGTGCAGAGTAGCGGGTAGGTGCAGCAACAGAGAGCTAGATTTTCATCTTCCACTGGTAGGAAGCCAATAGAGAATGTCTAGGACTGAAAAATCAAGAAGTGGCCATTTCTGCAAGCTATTTAGAAACATGAACATAAGTATATAATTCAGGAGGAAGAACTAAAAATAGTTGCCTCTAGAGAGGAGAAAATGGGGTGGGAGAGTAGGGAACTATTATTTTTAAAAATATATTTGTATAACCATTTAGTAAAAATAAAAAGATGACAAATAACAATGAGGCAAGCAGCTCTTAACTGCTACACTTCACTGTGCTGCAGTTACTTTTCAGCCTGTTTGTGATGGTAAGAGAATATATAAATCTCTTTACTTTCAAACAAAGAAACTGAAGTTGTTGACAGCTACTATTATATTAACGCCCCTTCAAAACCCACCACCTAGTGTCAGACATCCTCAGGAATGACACTTCTTCCTACATAAGTGAGACCTAAATATCCTTTACTTTCTTTCATTCAACTCTGTATTATCTAAGCCACAAAGAAGGGTAATAACAGAGAAACCCATACCGGAATATAAACTCAGAAGTCACATGCATGACTTGAGAATGCATCCTTGTTACTGCTGTGAAGAACATTTGCCCTACTAAGTATGCATAGCTCCAGCTAACATTTTTTTTTTTGCCTAAACATGGATTAGGTTATAGGAGAAACCATACTAAAAGCCTTCAGAATAACAGAGCTTTAAAATAAAAATTTGCCTAAAATGATAAAACATGAGCAACTACCAAGAATTAGCCTTCTTGCCCTCTCCCCCTATACTCTCAAGTTATATCCTGCATCTTGAAAGATGTAAAAGTGGGAGGCAAGCTAAACACTGTGATCACTGTTTAATAGGAACTCAAATTTGGCCCAATATTTACTTAGCTAGGCCAGATATGAACTTTCATTTACAGACATTACATCACAATTGGTTTCTATAACATAATCAAGACTGGATATAAAAGCATCTTGGTCTCAAAAGACCATGGTCAATTGTCAGCTTATCAGTCCTCATACTCACCCAGCTATGGGCTCAGGTCAATATAGAATTTACCTTCATTAATAACTCCAAAACAAAAACTTTTATAGAAAACTAATTCAATTACAATCTTTTTAAAACCTACAGGGCCCTGGTGGACGTGGCTCAGTTGGTTGGGCATTGCCATTTCATGCACTGAGAGGCTGTTGGTTTGATTCCTGGTGGGACACATGCCCAGGTTGTGGGTTCAATGCCCGGTGGGGGGTTGTGGGGGGCATTGGGGGGCTTGCAGGAGGCAGCCCATCGATGTTGCACTCTCACATTGATGTTTCTCTCTTCTCCCTTTCTCTCTAAAAGTCAATCAACTATTTTTTAAAATTAAAACTAAAAGGGTTAATAAGAAGAGAATACTATATTGCATTTCTTTTTATACTTTTTTATGTTTGAACTAGAGGCCCGGTGCACGAAATTCATGTATGGGGGTGTGTGTCCCTCAGCCCAGCCTGCACCCTCTCCAACCTGGGACCCCTCGAGGGATGTCCGACTGCCCATTTAGACCCGATCCAGGTAGGATCGGGTCTAAACGGGCAGTCAGACATCGCTCTCACAATCCAGGACTGCTGGCTCCCAACTGCTCACCTGCCTGCCTTCCTGATTGCCCCTAACCGCTTCTGCCTGCCAGCCTGATCACCCCCTAACCACTCCCCTGCCAGCCTGATCACCCCCTAACCACTCCCCTGCCAGCCTGATTGATGCCTAACTGCTCCCCTGCCAGCCTGATTGCCCCTAACTGCCCTCCCCTGCAGGCCTGGTCACCCCTAACTGCCCTCCCCTGCAGGCCTGGTCACCCCCAACTGCTCTCCCCTGCAGGCCTGGGTCCCCCCCAACTGCCCTTCCCTGCAGGCCTGGTCGCCCCCAACTTCCCTCCCTTGCAGGCCTGGTCCCTCACGACTGCCCTCCCCTGCTGGCCTGATAGCCCACAACTGCCCTCTCTTGCAGGCCTGGTCCCTCCCAACTACCCTCCCCTGCAGGCCATCTTGTGGTGGCCATCTTGTGTCCACATGGGGGCAGCCATCTTTGACCACATGGGGGCAGCCATCTTGTGTGTTGGAGTGATGGTCAATTTGCATATTACTCTTTTATTAGATAGGATTGTATAAAATTTTTAAATATGTATACATTCATTTTTAAGCACCAAAAAGGGGTGGGGATAAGAAAGGCATACAAGAGTTTAGCGTGTTGTAAGAACAGCAAACAGGTGAGTATCCGCAGAGTTGCAGGGTCTGGGTGAGGCTGGGCATTCTGGGAGCCAGGCTTGCAAAGGTCTCATGCTGTGACAAAGGGGCTGTACTTTAAGCTCAGATATTAGTAAGATAATCCTGGGGGCTGAATAATCTTAGAGGTCAGAACTAGCGGGAAGGAGGGATCTGTTAGTGTCTTCAGTCCTTTTGCACTCTCTCTTTTTAAATCACAAGAGCCTGAACTAGAGCAGTAAAAATGGAAGTGAAGCCAATGGGGTGACATCAAAAGATACTGGGACAGTAGAATCAACAAGATTTGGGGACTGCTCTAAAGAGAGAGGTGAAGGGAAGAAGAATAGAAATAGGAAACAAGGCTTGATATGGGTTAGCTTGGGGTTTAGCCCCACCCCAGGGCAAGTTCACCCAGAGCCTCAGACCTAGTAGAAGGCACCTTTTCATTGTCTCAGTCTGATGAGGTGGCTTGGCCAGCTCAGGCTAAGACAAATTGCCTGCACTGGGAGCAGTTAGACTGCCCCCGAGATCCCTCCATGCTGGAACTGGGTTAAAAACATCATGGGTGAGGCTTGCTCCTGCTCCCTGTCCCCACACCCCTCAGAAGAGAAGCATTGGAGAGTGGAGGGTGTGGTCAGGAAGCTGGGAAAATCATGGTGCTCGAGGCAACTTCACATCCTAGCTGCTATATCAAATGCACCCACACCTTATGCCCAATGGGACTGCTACAAGATCGCAAAGTTGAGGTGAGCTGCAGTGAACCTAATATTATATTTTGTAGACATTTTATTCGGTGTTTACTACCTTTCAAGTTGTAGTCAATATTTTTCTTTTCAGGTCTCAAGTATTTTGGTAAGCCTTTGAGACATCCATAGACCCTACTCATACCCACAATGCCCTGCAGTGTATGGCAGATAGGAAGCCACTGACAACCTCTGCTGAGGCTGATGGGAGTCGCTGAATTAGAGCACCCTGACTGAGCAGCTAATCCTGGCCGCTGGTTTGGCAGAGTCCAGTAATTACAGATCCCATCTTGGGGAATGGCCAGAGAACATGGATGGTCCCATACAAAGTCACCCCAATTCCAAAAGCATGTACTATTATAAAGGGGGTAACATGACCTACAGAGGCAGACCTACCCAGAAAGCAGTCACCACTTGGAGTGGAAGGTAAAAGGGCAGAGATGGATGGCCTTATAGAAGCAACTGAAGCATACAAAAAGTCCCCGTAACCTCTTCCAGCTAGCAGTTCAGATGCACACAGGAAACCCTCGATATTTGCAGTCGTGATTTGTGGTTTGAAACGTGCACAGCACTGCCTGCTCCTCGCTCCTCACCAGCCCACACAGATATGCTGCAGGCAGCCCATGTGGCAGACACACGGCCCATGTGTCTCTCACAGCGGCCTTTCAGCTGCCCTGATTCCATGACCAAGAGATTCTCTCCCCGCCCCCTGAAAATATACTCTTTTTTAACCCCTTATGGTTGAATCACAGCATCATACAGTGCTTGAACCGGAAGGCAAGGATCTTAGAGACCTAACCGCCACTTGCTTTTGACTCTCCACACGTTATTTCTCCTATTCCAGTCCCCATCTCATGTAATTAAAAAGGGAGGGAGTGTCTCCTGGTCAACACACTGTAGACTGAACTCTGATTGAGAAGGCTTCCTCATCTGCCCCCAGGACAATCTGGGCTGGTATGCTTGGTCTAGAAACCCTGCCTCACCACCACCACCAACAGCAAGAATCTTCTAGGCAAGATGTTGCAAGGTGGGAAGAAGAGATGGAAGGGAGAGCAAAGCTGAGTGTCCACTGGGGTAGAACATGCATGAACCCAACATCCAAGTGAACTTGGATTCAGAGCCCATTCCTCCCACCCCTTTAACAACTCCTGACCCTTTCCAGTGAGCGTGAACAGAGAGGCACTGGTGCCTCCCCAAAGTGGGGATGCAATCTAAGCTACAGGGGCTGGTTGTACCCACAGTCACCATATTTCCCAAACCACAAATCAAAGCTGTTCTGGAAAATCAAGGCCACAGACTAGCAGGAAATATACAAAAGAACCTTGAGCATAAGGTGATGGGATGCAGCCTGTGTATAGATATGCTGGAAGAATGGAAGTGGTACCCTGAATAAATCCACATCGCCCAGTCTCTGCGAGGACTCTTGTCAAAGATGTAGAGTCCAGCCACCAAAAATAATTGAAAAAGGATTCCAGCCTTGTCTTGCCTCATCTCAAAGTCTCTCATCAGATACCATGTGATAACCCACAGAAACACTCCTCAAGGTGCCCTTTGTCTCCGCCCCAGACCACCACACCTCTCTGGAGCCTCTCCTTTGCCAAATCTCCTAAACCTTCCTGGATGCCCAGCGTGCAGCTTCTCCATTCTCTCTCTCCTTTCTCAGCCCACCGTGCTGTGGGAGCAATTTGTTCCAGTGGGGTGATTCAGGAAGTCTTCTTAGAGTGGGAGGCATTTATGGTAAATTTTTAAAGACGAGTTGGATTTTAATAGAGAAGTAAAGGACATCCTGTGTGGAGGGAATATAATGAGCCAACCCAGGATGGGGCATGAAATATCCTCTCATTTTTAGGACAGCAAAGGAGGTAGGGTCAGCATATTCAAAGACGCAGAGATGAGAGACTGAAGAGCCTGGTCAAGAGTGGATTTGGAATCCTAACCACTGAGAAGTAGTTAGAGCATCGCCCCATCCACCGAAGGGCTGTGGGTTCCATTCCTAGTTAAGGGCACATACCTGGGTTGCAGGTTTGATCTCCAGCCCCGGTTGAGGCACATGTGGGAGGCAACCAATCGATGAGTCTCTCTTACATTGATGTTTCTCTCTCTCTCTCTCTCTCTCTCTCTCTCTCTCTCTCTCTCTCTCTCTCTCTCTCTCTCTCTCTCTCTTTCTCTCTCTCTCTTTCTCTCCCCCCTGCTTCCACTCTCTCTGAAAATCAATGAAAAAAATTTCCTCTGGTGAGGATTAACAAAAAATGAAAGAGACAGAGAGTGTAGATTTGGAGGTCAGAACTCTGGACTCCTAGGAGGTTTTGGGCAGAAAAGTAAGGTGTACCAAACAGCATTCCAGGAAGACCCACTGGGAGAATTAGAGAGGAAGGAACCAGTAAAGAATATATTGCATCTCCCCACCAGCCAGCCTCCATTTTAACAGATGCTCAAAATGAAGGGGGTTTTCTTTCTAACAGGCAGTTGTAATGGAGACGAATGAAAACTTGGTCACCTGAAATCCACAGGTAACTCTCAGGTCTGAAGGCAGCATCACTTATGGCCAGCTGCCTCCTCCAACAAATCTCTTCCCTGTTTTGTAAGTTGCAAAAACAGATGAGTCTGACCTTCATGTCTCTGCCTCTATCTCCCCTCAAGCCAGAGAAGGAAGCAGTGAGATGAGCTGGAAAAGAGAAGGCCTAGTTCCCTATTTCCAGGACACAAACAAGTAAGGAACTTGGTCAGCAGTGGCAAACCCGCAGATACAGGAATATAAATAGGACCACTTGGCAAAGGGAGAAAGAAAGCATGGTTTTCACCTTGAATACTGGTCGAATTAGCTATGCGGCCTTGTTTTATAAGACTGTTGCTTCCTTCCAATCGAAATCCCAACCACACTTCAAAACCCACCTCCACCACAAAGTCGCCCTCATTATCCCACTCTCCCTGCTGTCCCTCCCTGAACATCTACAATACCCAACCGTGTGCCACCGAATTCCGATGCCGTCCTGTATCTTTTTCATCTCGTTTTCATGGACATTCATGTCTTCTCCCCGATGAGGGAATATAGTCCTTAAGGTCGGGTATTGTGTTTTGTATTGTCACACAGACTTTCCCACAGCACCTAGTAGTATGCCGGGCATAGAGAGAGAATGGAATACACTGTTGCTGAGTAACTGACTTTTTTAAGCGTTTGTAGAACATAGCAGTGCTCCTATCACTTTCTTTTCTATAATGGGAGATCCATGAGAGAAGCTGGCTTTAGCAAACTGGTTTAAAAATACCTATTTCCTTTAGACAGGCAAGTACTAATATCTTAGAAGTTGGAGCTGGAAGAGAGAGACATTTGGGCAATTTAGCTCATCTCCCATGGAAGTAATTGGTGTAACTGATCTACAACAAGTGGAGCTAAAAGGATTGGTTAGAAGGGCACATCAGTACCTAAAAACTATGGTCTCCTAGAGTTTAAACATTGTGCTCTCTCATCTTGTTTACAAGATTAATTTGGCCTCCCCCTGCCTGCGGTCTTTATTTGGACCAAGTAACACTTCAGCCCAACCCTGTCTGAGTCATCACACTTTCTAAATCATTGCCCTGCAGTCTGGATTAATGCGGAGGCTTTAGGCTGGGAGTAGCAGGTAACTTTGCATGCTACAAAATCCAATTTGTCATTTATTCCCGGAATGATGCTCTGTGTCCTTTCACTGTGTGTGTGTGTGTGTGTGTGTGTGTGTGTGTGTGTGTGTGTGTGTGTGGTGGGCCTGCCTGTGGGCCCTGTGAGCACTTGAGGGCCTGTACCACCTCTATAGACTGGGTGGTAGAAGAGCAGGGTGGACACAGTAGACCACGGAGACAAATAGAAAGATGTGGATCCTGCTCCTAAGTCTACAACTTCCGAGCTATGTGATCCTGAGCCAAGCTTCGTTTCCTTGCCTCTAAAGGGTTTTTGCCTGGCTCAGGGGAAACATCAATAAATGATAGTGAGTGTCAGTAGTGCCCCCGGGTATTCTCGTGAGCTGACTCCCAGTGTCACCTCCATTGAGGCCACCCCAGGTCCAAACCAGAGCCTGAAGAGGCCTGCTGGAGCTATGTTCACATGCAATGAGGTTCTATCCTGATAAAAATCGAAGAACTGGATCTATACCGAAAAGGAGAGAGCCCGGAGGAAAAGCAAGCAGCCATGCTTCTTACACAATTAAATCTGCAGAGCCCAGCACAGTGCCTGACACACAGAGGGCACTTGATACACATTTGTGGCCGGATGATTAAATGAATGGATTCTCTATTCATCTATTTGCAGATTTCTCTAGACTCCTTTCTCCACATCAGGAAATGCTCTGTGCTTAAGGAGCTGGAGTTAGACAATTTCCAACCGAAAAACATTTCTAATTTATTTAAAGATCCCATCACTGATATTAGATGAAACTATGGACCTCCACAGGAAGAGACAAGGGCTGGACTGGAACCCCCTTAAAGGAGAGTCTACTGGGTTGTCCAAAGACATTAGTGCTCTTTTCTGTATTAATTAAAATCCATAATTTTTCTAACTACAAAAGTAATATAACTTCAAACTAGAAAAATTGGTAAACACATATAGGCGAAAACAAGAAAAATTTAATCTAAAAATATTTTAATGTTCATTACTTCAGAATTTTTCAACACAGATACATTTTTATCAAAATAGAACCATACCAAAAAACTGGGTCCCTTTTTGCTTAGCAATTTATGTTGATCATTTTTCCAAAGTATTACCTATTCTCCACAAAATTTGTTTTTTCTTAATCTGGAAAAACAGATTAGATTTTTTAACACACACACAATAAAAGTAAAGATGTGCTAAAAAAATTCAAACACTAACAAAGAGTAATAAATAAAATGCAAAGTAAAAGCTCCTCCCATTATCATGCCCAGTCTCAGTCCCTAGAGGCAACATTTAGAGGCCACTTTTTAATAACTGCTGATGATTATTTAACAATTGTAATCACACACTAATTTGAAAAGACATATACACCTCTGGATTCATTGTAGCATCATTTACAATAGTCAAGATATGATGTGATACACACACACACACACACACACACACGCACACGCACACACAATGCAATATTACACAGCAACAAAAAAGGATGAAGTCTTGCCATTTGCAACAACACGAATGGATCTGGAGGGTATTATTTTAAATGAAATAAGTCAGACAGAGAGAGACAAATACCTTACAATTTCACTTACATGTAGAATTTTTAAAAAAGGAACAAAAGCAAAACAGATTCATAAATACAAAGAATAAACTGATGATTGCCAGAGGGGAGTGGGATGGGGATGGGTGAAAAAGTGAGAGGGAATAAGAGGTAAACTTCCAGTTATAAAATAAATAAGTCATGGCAATGTAATGTACAGCCCAGGGGATATAGTCAGTAATATCATAATAACTTTGTATGATGACAGATGGTTATTAGACTTAACCTTGGTGACCACATCGTAAGGTGTATAAATGCCAAATCACTATGTTGTACACCTAAAACTAACATAATACTGTATGTCAACTATATTTTAATTTTTAAAAATTATAATCAGAGCATATCACCCACCTGCTTAAAAACTCCCAACAGCTTCATATTCAGAGTGGATGCCAGGCCCACCCAGCACTGCCCTTTCTGAGCCTCCACTTCTCCACTGACAGAATGAGATCTGTACTCTACCATCGCCTTGGTTGGGGCCAGTCCTCCCAGGCCCTGAATCTGCCATCCACCCACCTGTCTCCCACCCACCTATCTCCCAAAGAGACTGCCTCTTTTTGTATATATTTTCATTGATTTCAGAGAGGAAGGGAGAGAAAGGGAGAGATAGAAACATCAATGATGAGAGAGAACCATTGATCTACTGCCTCCTGCAACCCACAGTGGGGATCGAGCCTGCAACCCAGGCATGTGCCCTCACCTGGAATTGAACTGTGACCTCTTGGTTCATAGGTCGATATTCAACCACTAAGCCATGCCAGTTGGGGGAGACTGCCTCTTAATCTCTCTGGATTTTGTTTTGTTTTTTGAAGCACTTGTAATTAAGTTTTATTAGAAATGCATGGAAACATTTTTCGCTTAAAATGTTATAATGCAAAGGATGTCAAATTTATTGGATTTTTGATATGCAATCCAATCAGCTGTACATTCGACACAATCTTAAAATTCTTTGTTAAATGTTTGATATTAACCAGACATGATTTAACAATTTACCATCTTGCCCAAAACAATACATAATCAGTATTCTGACCTTCAGCTGCCATGGATCGGTCATGGCTTAGCACAACCCTCACTGCTTCTACAGCTGTAATCCTCCTACTTGAGAGTTCATCGGACTCTCCAGATAGGTTCCTAAAACTACAGATTTTCTGGTGCACGTGCTCTCCGTGGGGCAGGGCCCAATAATTTGCATTTCTCACAAGTTCCCAGTGACGGTAGATGCTGATGTTGTCCGGGACCCAATTCAGAGACTCACTGCTCTAACACACGCCAGTCTTCTTGGCTCATTTCGTTCCTACAGGCTCAAGCATTCAACTGTCCCAGCTGTAACTGCCACTGTTTCACTGTCACGACGCTGCTCCTCTGTTCAGGGTCTCTGTCTCCCTACTTCTCCCCGTCTGGTCTCAGCACAAGAAGAGCTTGGCTTTCTGCCCCATTAGTTGGCTTTCTGCTCCACACCAGCTGGCAAAGGCTGAAAGGAAAGGCCAAGTCAGCCTCCCAACAGGGTGCCGCCCTGTGACGGGCCCTCAGATCAGAGGGAAGGACTGTTCCCCTCTCAAAGCCTAAGATCTTCCCTTTTCACCACACATTGGGTGTCTAAGAAGGACTTCCATCTACATACAATTGATTTCTTCACTACCGACTTTTTTCTAAAGCTTTGACTTCTTCAAGAGGAAATGCTCTTTTTTATCCCAAAATATAGATTTTTCTTTCAGAACTTTCTTTTAATAGACATAACACACACACACACACACACACACACACACACACACACATGTCAACAGAATGCAACCAGGATTTAAAGTAGTGGTTTGTG
This sequence comes from Plecotus auritus, assembly GCF_963455305.1. Classification (NCBI taxonomy): domain Eukaryota; kingdom Metazoa; phylum Chordata; class Mammalia; order Chiroptera; family Vespertilionidae; genus Plecotus; species Plecotus auritus. The sequence goes on along the minus strand of NC_137782.1, from coordinate 11,919,937 downwards.
CACAGAGCCCAAGAGTAAGTGTTTCTCTATGTGGTCTAACTTCTTGCTTGGAGTTGAGATCATGAGAATTGCTTAAAAATCAGACCCGGACAGTGCAACGTCCTCACTGAGGGTACTTCAAAATAGCAAGATAGCTCTGGAGCTGGCACACGAGAAACCTATGCAGAGACAATTGGTCTTCGGTGAGCTCCACATCGCCATTCTGCCCATTCCTCCCACACTCACGTTAGGCCATTCCGACAGGGCAGGGCCATGAGCAGGCCACCCACTGGACTGGTCCCAGCTCCCCTGATGACCAGGAGTGTCCCTGGATCACTTACTTGAGCCCCAGGGACAGTATTCGGTGTTCTGTATCTAGGGGAAGTGGCCCGGATGACCTCAGAAATCCGCTTCAGCACAGCGTTAGTGAGAACCGGAAATGGTTTGGGCCAAATGTGCTAATGAATATGCTTTTGATGTGACAGTACCTTGGCATTTATGAACTGTTAGTGACCAGGGAGGAACTGTTATTGTCCGAGCACTGAAGAGCCCCACCTGCCCGGGTGGGACCCAAGTGAATCAGGAGGGCCCTGACCAGGGTACTCCTTCCCCGCCCCACAGGCCTGCTCCGACCACCACACCTCCTGCCCACACTCTCCCTTCTGCAGGGAAGGTGAAATAAGAGAATATACCTGCAAAAGCTTGGGACCAAAGGATTCCTTTCCCTTCGCCCCACCTCCTTCCAAAGTCTCTGCCTCACTCACATCCTCCTCCGTTCCCATGCTACATATAGATATTAATTCATTTACTGTTTGTTGTTTAAAACTTAGTCATTGAATTATAACCCTACAGAGTGACTTCTAGTGCATGTAAATTATACCTCAATAAAGGTGTTTAATTTTTTTTTAAAGCCCTAGCTGGTTTGGCTCAGTGGATAGAGCGTGCGGACTGAAGGGTCCCAGGTTCCATTCCAGTCAAAGGCACATGCCCTAGTTGTGAGCTCTAGCCCCAGTAGGGGGCGTGCAAGAGGCAGCCAATCAATGATTCTCTCATCAATGATATTTCTATCTCTCTCTCCCTCTCCCTTCTTCTCTGAATTCAATAGAAATATTTAAATTTTTTTTTTATTTTTTAAGGAAGAATTTTTTTAATATAAAGATTGCATCCAATTCTTCCGCAGTTAAGCTCTAAATCAAAATTAAAGGAAATTTTGGTCAAGACACCTTTGAGATCACACACACACACACACACACACACACACACGTATAACTAAATCTAATACCCCCTTAATGAAAACAAGCTGAGAGACACGAGACAATCCTAAGTGTCCTAGGGTCAGAGGTCACCTCAGGCACCTGAGTCATGCAGCTGCCACTCCAGCAGCTGGAAAATGCTGTTCCTTTGCCTTCAGGGAACCAGGACCCTCCCAGACACCCTAAAGGGCATGTGCTTCCCAGTCTTCAGGGTGCCCTTTGCATTTACTTTCTGATTGAATATCAAAAGAGCAAAGCACACGATGAAGAAGCCACTGAAACCCCTTCCAAGCCCTGGCCAGTTCCATGGCCCGGGGACCCCCAGGTTAGTCATGCTACAGTTGATTCCTGCAGTATTTCCCTGCATCCATTGCATCTGAAGACTTCTATGCTTCAGCTATTTCATTCTCCCTACACTGAAATGGGGTAGAAGAGACTTCAACTTGGCATCCTATTTTTCTGAACTTAAAAATCAACAACAACAAAACTCCAGATGACTGTTTTTAAAATGCAGATGCCTTATACCTGCAAGACTTTAAAAAATCTAAGTTTCTTTTCTCCCTTCTGCTCTATTTTGTTTGTTCAAATCAAGCACAGCCAATGGGAAGTTCTCCCATGATTGATGAGAGGTGGGGTGTGGGTGGCTGGATTTTCTGGTGATGTTACCTTGAAAGAGCAATTTCTGAAGAGCTCTCTGCCTTGTCAGAGCTGAGGTAACCCAGAGCCAGATGACTAATGCCGGAGGTGGAGGCAAGGGGTGGGAAGTGAGGGACCCAAACGGGGGAAGAGTAGATGCAGTGGGTCCATTTACTTTGACAAATCTTTTCTTTTTAATCATCTGTAATGAGACCATCTACATTGTGCCGTGTGCATGATATATTTTCAAAGGAATGACGTCTGGGGAATAGGCAGCACAACTCAGCTCCCAGCTGTTAACTCTACTGAGGAGTAGGGTAAAGCCAGAGGTAGGGGTGTGCGCGCGTGTGTGCGCGTGCGTGTGTGTGTGTGTGTGTGTGTGTGTGTGTGTGTAAAAATTATAGGGCTGGTACATTAGCAGGGGCAAAAATTAGCCCCAGGTTCTACTACTACAATGAGATTTAGAACCTCCAAGTACAGTGACTACATTTTTCTGCAGAAATCTTTACAGCTATTTGAAATTATGAACCCATAATATGCAAATGCACGGGGCTAAGAAATACACATTCTTGGCAGAGACTGAAGATGTTATAATGTGTGCTGTAAATGGCGCCGCGTGTGTGTATAAGATCAGCGCGCACATACTAACTGGTCGATTATCCCCTCTAAAACCACACATAAATTCTCCTGAAAGGAATTGGAATTTCACACACATCCAAAGAATGAACAGACTCTTAATGTGCTGTGTGTGTGTGTGTGAAGGATGCAGTGTTAAAAACAACAACAGAATGGGTCACTAGGCTAAGAGCGCTTTCTGATGCTCGAGCGTGACCACAGAGGGACTGGGCTGAGAGTTTCCTTTTGAACAGGATCATTATGATATCGGTAATAGTCGGTCATATGGAGTTCTGGGCTCTGTGACAGTCACTATGCTGAGCGCTTTGCACCCAGATCCTACTTACGGAAGAAAAGGGAGAGAGAGAGAGAGAGAGAGAGAGAGAGAGAGAGAGAGAGAGAGAGAGAGAGAGAGAGAGATTGAGAGATATTGAGAGATTGAGATTCAAATGGCTACTTTCCCGGGGAATGCAATGTTGACTGCAGTGAAAAAGTTAGTTTGTCCGTGAGGCAGGCAGCGAGGAGAACTAGGTCACCCAGGTATCCAGTGGCTGGGCAGAGTCCTGGTACAATGATGTACCCTTTTGTGGTCAGGCTACTTTAGACCTGCAGCCCAAATCTAGGGAAGAGACATTCCTGAGTAAAGAGCACAGAACTAAGGAACCACAGTCCAGAATCTGAGAAGAGGTAATGAAATGCCGAAAATAGAATGTTGCTGAGTCAGGTCTCTACAGATGCAGGGTCTTGGAAATTGTAAGGAAGGAAAGGAAAAGCCTCTAGTTAAACAATGGCTTTTAATGACTTCTGCAAATAGGTGAGGCTCAGCCAGGTGGCTCAATCCGGTGCATCAGAATCTGTCACGAGGAATTTCTGGCAACGCAATGAAGAAAGAACAGAGTGTGATTTTGTTTTCTATAATGTAAGCAGAAATATCATTTTAGCAAATAATTCACTTTTCAGTGGTTTGTCTCTCTCCACCCCCACCTCCCTCGCAAAGCAGCTTAGGCAAAGACATCCAGGGCTCCAGGTAGACAAAAACAAGCACACACGCACGTCTTTCCCAACGGCTGGCAGGCACAGCCACTGGAATTTTCACCCTCTGCTTTCTCATCTGTACCACCCGGCTCGCGAGCTCAATTTCCGAGTCGCTGGAAGCTGGCTGAAAACTGAGTTAGGAGATGATTTGCACAATGGGCACAAGCACATCTAACATCAGAACTAAACCAGAAGTAGGAGGCAATTTCCTTGCCCCCGGGGTGCAGTCTCTATTCTACAAGGGTCAAGGCAAGAGGCCTGAGAGGGGCATAAACTCAGGTGAGATTCTGACCTACTAGTATTCATTAAGGCCCAGATTCCCAAGGGCTACAGACAGAAAAATAACAGGTGGGCTTTTCTGTTCAAGCGGCTTGCATTTATTGGTAAGTTTGTATGAGGACAGAGAAACCCTGAGATTACAAAGATGGATATGGATTCTCTTATGCAAACTCAGGCCTTGGAGTGGGGTCCTTGGGCCTGTTGGGCACATCTCCCAGCCTAACCACGGCACAGGGTTTACTAAGCCCGCAAACCCTCTTCTCTGTGCCTGTCCACTCACCACCCCGGACAACATGTATGACTTGGCCCACACCATACAGAGGGTGGTATAATGAAGGAAGAATTCTCACCCTTGACCATGAACCATGAGATCATGAGCAAGTCATGTGGCTCTCATAGAAGTTGAAATATAGAACCATCCAGAAGGAGGGTTGCGGGGGGGGTGGGGGGGAAGGGAGGAGGATGAAGAGGGCAAAGAGGGTCAAATACATGGTGATGAAAGGAGACTCGGTACAAGAGAGTATACTGATGTTGTATTACAAAGTTGTACACCTGAAATGTATATAGTGATGTTATTAACCGATGTTACCCCAATAAATTTAATTTTAAAAAGGGACAAAGATGAATGCACACCTCTGAGATATCTTAATACCTGATTTTAGTGCCATGATAATCCTTTGTGCTGGTAGTTGCATTTTTACGACAATGCTTTAAATGGCTCCAAAAGCAATTTCCTCAAATGCCACAGGAAAGAGATATGGGGCAATGAATAAAAATCACCCCAGTTTGGTTTGGACTCAAATACATAGTTTTGATCATTGGTATCAAGTGGTTTAGCTCTTTCTAAATTCTTACTGTTTAAGGCTAGAATCAACATGATGACATACATCCTCTGAAACACACCAGAACTGAGCTAACCCAGGCATACCAGAAGGGAACCGGATAGAGGGGATGACTATTTGCTGCAATTAATTCTCCAGTCCATCCCCCCTTAACCCAATGTGTCCCCTCTTGCTCCCACATGAGCCTTTCTGCTCAGGGGATACTGCTTCCTGAACGTGACAGGCGGGTCCTCTCTCCCCGAATGATCTCCAGGAACCTCACTGTCGAGTCCGGTGGGGCGGAGAGACTATGGGCCCTGGAATCCGGGCCCTGCCACCTCCTGGCAGCCGTGTCTCCTTAAGCAAGTTAACCTAACCAGTCCAAGCCTCCGTTCTGCACCAGTTAACCGGGAATAATAACTTCTCATTGAAAGCTGCTGTGAGCAGTAGTAGGTGCATCACACCCAGCAGGGCCTGCCATGCAGCCGTTGCTGAACTGCTGTCAGTACCCCCACCATGTGCTCTTCCTGAGGTTTGCCCGAAGTCCCCCGTCATGCTAACTCCGGGCACACAACCTCTCTTTTCTTCTTACAGCCCTAGACTACGCCCCTCAGACCTTGGGTATAAGGCTGGTGTGTGTGTGTGTTATAAGCCTCATCTTCTTCCCAACCAGACTTTCAGGTCCCCAAGGTCAAGACCATGACCCGGGCTTCCTCTGATCACCTGCAGAACTTGGCGCAGCGCTGCAATCACGGTGGGAGCTCCAAGCACCTTGTGCCCTCTGTGGGATCCCAGCTCCCTCCTTGCGCGCGCGCGCGCACACACACACACACACACACACACACACACACCACACACACACACACACACACACACACACACACACAAAAGTAGCAACGATTCTTTGTGACAGTGGTTTCTAGGGTCCATCTGCAACTCTTCGGCAACTGTGGCTTGTTGCCTGCAGACACGCTGATAATGGTCCACACTCAGCCTGTGGCTGCTTCAGGACAGCATTCTGAGCCCCAGTAGGGCAGGCTGCCAGGGCAGGGGCCAGCATTCCTGAGAAGGTGTTCCCCCCCACCCCGATTCAGAAGGGGAACACAGATGTGCATACACAGGGGAAGCCCAGGAATCTCTAGTTCAGGCAGCTCCAGGGGGCCTCCTTCAACACCGTGGGGTCGATTTCTCCCCACTGACCACAACCCCTCTGTCCACAGGGCTGCTCACCCATCACTGCCCATTTGCTGAGAAGGGATTGGCCCCAGGGAGAGCCTTGTTCTCCAGACTGAAGTCAGGCCCATTTCTCTGAAATAAAGAGGAGCTCAAGGCCCTCAAGGTCAGCAGGACACACCAAGGACCTGCAGCGTCTGCCTGACTGAGCCTGGGTCCCAGACCCTGCCCTCTGGAGGACCTTGCAGAGAGGCAGTGACTGAGGGAGGGAGCTGAGAGGGCTCAAGGCCATGGTGTTGCAAGCTGTGGTCAATAAACCTTGCTACTCACACATGCCAGTCAGCCTAGAGCGCCCTCCCGGACACCCTGCACCCCATCCCCAAGTCAAGGGACCAACACTCCCTCTGTGATGTTTATGTTCCTTCATCAAAGCTGCCCCCACTGCTACTGTAACTGTCCTCTTCTCCTATAAAAGCCACCCTCCAGCCCCCACTCCGTGCCCAGAATGTGAGCACCATCCTGCATGCCCTTTCTTCTTTGTTCTCCCCACCCCCACCACCTAGCCCAGCGCCCAGTGCCCAGCACATAGTAGCAACTCAAGAAACACTGGTTTAATAAGTGAATGTCAACTATATGATTCATTGTCCAGGGAGTTCAATGCAAAAATTGTTTCTCCTGCTATTAATCCTTAAACAATTAAGTAATTTTATTCTTTGAAGCATCTTGCAAGCAAAAAATCAGCAAGCTTAGTAGAATGCTATCAATTTGCCTGTATTCAAAAAACTCAAGGACTGCTTTCATTAAAAAAAAAAATCACTGGATAAAAACCAAGGGTGCTGTTTAAACAAAAGACTGGAAACAATCAAAATATCCCTGTATAAGGGGCTGCTTAGATACGTCATGGTATAGCCATATGATGGAATCCATGCAGCTAAAACAAACTAGCAAAAAGGAATGATATTCCTTATTGTCAGATAGTCAGGTAAATCCAAGATATATTTTTGGTAGAAAATGTAAACTGAAATGTAATATGTATTATATGCTTCCATGTAGATAAAAAAATTAACAATACACACGCACACGTATGTGTGCACACATACATATGTTCCTGCACATGCACCAAATATCTTTAAACTGAAGGGACCAGGAACAGTGGTCTCCTCGGGAGGGAAGGGAACTAAGAGATGGGGTGACAGAAAGTTGTTTCGCCGTGAATACCCTTTTGTACCTTTTGAATTTTAAACCATGTAAGTATTGACCTATTCAGGGAAAAATTAAATTAAAAATTCAAAGCAAACAATGTGTGGAAAAGTAATAAAAATCTAGTTTCAGAAAACATAAAAAGAAATCCTCCTTTAAAAAATGGTTCAAGGCAGCCGGGCTGAGTCATCTGTTAACTGTGTAGGAGACGAACAGCAAGGAGGCCCCCTACGCAGCGGAGAGGACACTGCAGCAGGGCTGTGGGCCCTGGTTTCAGCTCCTGGCTCCTTGCTGCTGTCCTGGGGGATGTTAGCGAGTGGTGGGGCCTCTCTGACCCTCAGTCTCTTCACTCATGAATGGAAGTGTTTGGACCAGCTTTGGAGCTCGCAGGCTCTTTCCTGTATAAGGGTGGCAGTCCTCGGCCTGCCGGGCGTGGCTCAGTGGCTGAGCGCTAACCTATGAACCAGGAGGTCATGGTTCGAATCCCCGTTGCAGGCTTGAACCCCAATGTGGGTCATGCAGGAGGCAGCCAATCAATGGTTCTCTCTCATCACTGATGTTTCTATCTCTCTCTCCCTCTCCCTTCCTCTCTGAAATCAATAATATGTATATATGTACTTTTAAAGTGACAGTCCTCAGGTAGACACAGCTAGTTACTTAGTGACAATCTAATTTAAAAAGAAGACACTCCTTGAAAAGGAGAGAGTGTTTCCTTTCTTCCCCCTTCCCCAGAAGTCTGTGGCAAGAAGATAAAAAGCCTCAAATCCCTCCTCACCAGAGTGCAACAAAACCAGAGCCTCTGACTTCAGGAGCTTAAAATACATTGGCGGACACACCCTTCCCTCCAAACACACCTGCTGCTTTTCCCTCCCTCTCCCCACATCCTCTCTGGACAGGCCAAGTGCCCATTGATGACAGGGCTGAAATATTTCCTTTTTTGTTCTAATATTTCCCGAGAGCCCCTCCCCGCTCTTATGGCTTCCATTCACAGCCATGTGGGATGACCCAGGAACAAGCGGAAGTTCCAGGATTTAAAAACAATGAAAATATGTCACTTTTTAAAAATAATAGTTAATGTCTGCCTCCCTCACTCCCCAAATGTACTCTTCAATAAAGGCAACTTCACGGGGTGACGGGTACCATCCATTCTTAGAGAAGCGTGCACTGTCTCTCGAAGTTGTACCGACAGAACTTTCTAAAGAGCAGCTTCCATACGTGGGGCCCAGAAGTCCCCTCTGCTGCCCAAACTTTCTCTCCAGCCCCAGCCCCACCCGCTCCAAACTTAGGAAGTGGCTGGATTTGGTTTCCACGTCTTTAACTCAGGAATTAGCGAATACCAGAGCCAGAATAGCTCTCAGAGATGATCCAGCCTCATCTTGCAGATAGGAAACTGAGGCCCATAAACGTGGAATGGCTCCCTCAGGAATATCAATTCACCTGTCACTGGGCAAGGACAAATCAGGTTCCTACAGCCCTTTCCTTCCTCCCGTTTCACCCTTGGTGTTCTCTCACCTCTCTCGTCAGGCTAGGAATAGAAATTCACAAAACACATGAATGACAGTGGCTTGCCGGGAGGGACCCCTCATTGCCAGGATCTGTGCTGGGTACCTTGTGTATAATATCACATGCACCTCATTTTCCCAACCACCCTAGGAAGTTGGTGTTCACCATTTTCTAGATGACGAAACGGAAGCTTAAAGAGGTTGAGTAACATGCCCAAAGTGATCCCGAAAAAGTGGCCATGCCATAGGAATCAGGTCTGATCAGCTCCCAAACTCATGCTCTTCCACATCCCTGAACTGTCCGATGCCTCAGTTTCCTAATCTGCAGAATGGGGATGATACGTGCCTGGAAGCAGGGTGGGGCCCTGTGATCCCCAAGGACCCACCTTCCCCAGGACTGGGTTCTGGAATCCTAGAAGCTACGACTTGGAAGGGTCTCTGGAAGGGTCTCCGTCTCTTGCCATTTCCTGGCTGGGCTGCACCCGCTCCTGCTGGGCTGGCAACCTGTTTTTTCTCTCTTAACCCCAAGGCTTCCCCTGGCCCACTGCTCCTGCCTGGGTAGCCTCTGAGCCTATACCAAGACCCCACCAAAATGTCACCTCCACCAAAAACCATTAAACGGTTGAGTCCGAGAACTGCTTTCCATGCTGCCCCTTTCCTGCTCTGCTTCCCAGAATGTGATGATCTGTCCCTCCCCCCCCCCCCAGAGCCCCATGCCCCCTCCCCAGCCAAACGCACTCCCAAAAGAGGCCTTCACCTCGGAGGGTTCAGTCAGGGTCTCACCTCCCCTGGGAAGGATCCTGTATTTCATTCATCAGCACCAGGCATTCTTTTAAACCCTGGACACTGAAGTGACAGCCACTGAGTCCCTGGTCTCCTGAAGGAGCCAAGGTGGTCCCCAAACAGTGATGCCCTAAACGTGAGTCCACGTTTCTGGAGACTCTCCTGCTGCTCTTATTTTTGGGTCAAAATAATTGGTTAATGGGCCCTAGGGTTTTGTTTTTTAGTAACGATTAAAGTACGATACATTGTGTGAAGGAACACTACACATCCATTAAAATATATTTCCAAAGAACATTATGATGTCACTGGTAAGTGTGACAGAATGCTCAGGGAGGGGACAGCTCGCAGTACCATATACCCATGATGGAGAGGTGAGGAGTGAGAAGTACGATGCTGAGCACATCCTAATGTGCTGGGGGCGGGGAGGGCTGTTTTTCTAATTCAAACTACAGAAGGTAAGGCTGGCTGAAATCTCTGCTGGTGAGATGTGGAAAATACATTCTCTTCCAAATATCAATGATTCATGGTAAGAATGTCTCAGACTCCCAAGAGAAAAAAAAACAAAACGCTTTTTGTTTATTATTAAAAGATGGTACAGGTTTTTAAAGTTTTAGAAAATGATGCGTAATCCTAATTATAGTTACATGTGTGTGCATGTGTATACATGTGTGTATATGCATGTGTATATATGTGTTGGTGGGTACAGAAAAAAAAAGACTGAAAGGAAGTACACCCAAATTTGGATGTTGCAGCTGTTTTTTTTTGTTTTAATTTTACACCTTTCCATATTTTCCAAATTTCCTATGACTCTGATTGCTTTTACAATAAAAAAAAATAAGCAGTAAACTGAATGCTAATAGTTTTTTAATTTCCTCATGAATCTGTTTTTACAGGCACCATTTCAGTGGGGTTTGGAAATCAGCAGGGTGTGAAACACAAATGAAATTCCCCATTCCTGCAGGGCTGAGTGTGCCCCTTGGCCCTGGAGAGAAACCCTCCCTGCATCCATGCTGGCAGCCAGCTGTCCACAGCTGTGCTGAGGAGGCTGCGAATGAATGGAGCTGGTGGAAAAACACAACATTCCTGACTCTCCAAGGATGGCATTCTGCTTGGAACTCTTGCCCACCAAAGAAGTAAATAAACAGAGAGAGAGAGAGAGAGAGAGAGAGAGAGGCCAAGCAAACATACTAGGGAAACTAACTAGTCCTGGAGGTGGGTCAGCTGCCAGAGCTCCCAGCTCCTAATATCACACCTGAAAGAAGACCCCTCTGCCTAAGCCACCAGCCTTGTTGAATCTGGGCCAACGCCGCTTGCCCGTGGCTCTCCTGGGCTGTACCTCTTGAAGGCCACCTTCCCTCCCCGCCACATATCGGAGTGTGTATGAACAGGCTTTGTTCCTGCCTCTAGACTGAAGAAATCTGAGAACAGGGTCCCCGGCTGACTCATTTTTATCTCCCCCCAACCCCCAACCCCCACCCCCAGCACTCATGGGCATATTCACTCACCAACTATTTCCTTGGGCAGTGCGGCATGCCAGGCACTGTTCTAGAGATACTCACGGAGCGTACATTCTAGTGGAAGACACAAGTACTAAACAAAAACAGAATCAAGGCTTTCTCCCAGATGGAGTTGGGTGCTGTGAAGAGTACACTGCAGGGCGCTGTTCCCGTGGAGACCTAGGAGACAAGGAGGAGCCCGCAGGGAAGAGCTGAGGGAAGGGCACTCCACACACGGACAGCCAAAGGGAAATACATGAGCTTGGTGTGTTTAAAGAACAAAAGGATCTGGGCGGCGGGGAGCACAGGCGTGTAAGGGGGTCAGAGAGGCAGGCAGGGGCCAGTCCCAGAGTGTCCACAGGAGGGTACGCAAAGGGGTGGCCTACCTGCCTTCCTACAGGAAACTCGCGCTGCCTGCTCTGTGAGGCTGGACTGTGCAGTGACAGCGCATAGAGAAGAACGTCATCCAGGCCCGTTGGATCGATGGCTGAGTGTTCCCTGCATCTCTAGTTGTGTGGAGTGGTCAATCAGCCTGTCCCAGGGCTCTCAGAACGCCTATGGAATCCCATCTCTTCTCATCCACAATCCGCTTCTATGTCCTTGCCCTCCAGACACCCCCTTCCCAGTGCCAAGGAGCGCAGCTGATGGCAACGATGAAACAAACCTGACTGCTATCCACCCACCCACCTGTTCTCAGCCCTCGGCACTTACTCAACAAACATTTTCCATGTCCCAGCCTTGTGCTGGGTGCTGAGGGCGTGACCGTGAGCAACACACAAGCCCTGCCCTTAAAAGCGCCTGCAGGCAAAGCCTGTGCCGGGCTCACCAGGAGCTGCCCAGCGCCCGCCTCTCCATGAAGGACTGCCCACTTAAGTCTTCTCTCCCTGGTGAGACCTGCTGTGAGCTTCTGAAATGGTGCTGATCAGTGGATTAATTCACTCCAAGGGGCTAACAGAGACAAGCTCAGTGCCTTGCCTGCTTCCTCTGCCCCCCTCCCTCCACCAACCCAGGGAGAAACTATGCCCAGTCTCAACCGGAGGGGTGGGGGGTGCTATTTATTCAAAGACAAAGGAGGACTTTGGTGTTGGTCTGAACGGTGCGGGGTGGGGGTGGGGGGGTAAGGGGCCCAGAGGGACTAGTCTGGGGCAGGTGTGGGGAAGGAGGGAAAGAGCTCTGTGTGCAGGCCTCAAACCTCAACCAGCACCCACAGAAATGCCACGCTGCGTCAGAGGAACCACCCAACATGTCGCTTTCACAATCTCCTCCTGCATAAAAATCATTGTTGTCATTATTCAGAACCGCGATGGTCCCCCCTTCCGCAGGTTCTTAAGTTCTGCTCTGTGAGATTTCTGGGGTGTCCCTCACTATGTGCAAATGGGGGTCAGTGCCTGAGAAAAGTGCACACACTAGCTCTAGGAAATCCTCGAATCCTAAGTCCGCCAGAGCAGCAGCCCCTCCACACCTGTCACCCCAATACCCTCCATGCATTTGGATGGCAGGTTTTTCCCAGTGGGGCACAGCATCCTGGGGAGAAGTCAGCACCAAGGATGGACCCAGACCCTTGAATCGCTTCTTCCCCAGAGGGGAGGAGGGGTTATAAACAGCCTGCACTCCTTCAGCCCTACACAGGCACAGATCCCACACCCCCGCCCCAGCCTCAGCCAGCTGGTCCCTCCTCGCCCAAGTTCCCACAGCCTGCAGTGAGAGGGAGGAGAACTACTCACCCACAGCAGCGGGCGGGGGAGGAACAAAGTTCTTCAGGCCCCCATTGGAGTGACTGGCCTCCCATGCAGTGTAACTGCAAGCCCGCCACACCTCTACACCCCCTTGTTATTGCAGTGCTGAAAGGGCCAATATTTTCAGGAGCCCTCTTACTCCCTGGTCAACCCAGACACCCCAAGCGGCACTGAACTGAATGACATTATAGAAATAATACACTCTCCCGCTCCCTGCCTCAGTTTCCCCACCTGTAAGATGGACAGATAGCTGAACTGTGAACCACGGAGGAGACTGGCATGCATCGAAAGTGAAAGGCACTGTCAAAATGTCACATGGGCTATCTTTATGACCCCAGGTCTTGGTTTCTTTGATGGGAGCCCCAAGCACAACTCCAGGGACACTGATTCTTATCTGTTCATGAAAGCAGAATTACACTTAGCAACACTGCATCAGCCTTGGATTCTTGCTGCTGCATTGGATTCTTGATACATGAAAGCAGTAAAACTTACAAAATATCCTCTCTCACAAGTCATATCTGACGAATACAGACTGACATGCATCACACCCCAACTTTTTTTTTAATTTAATATGATTCCGCTGGGCTGTACATGACATTATAGACTGAGGAATAAGCACTGCCCTAGAATCAACAATCCTTCTGCTTATTATTCAAATCTTTCCCACCTATACACACTAGTAAGAAACATATGGTTACAATGTAAGTGGCCAACTCCCAGGTCTTTTTCATTAAGACACTTTGTTTGCTCAATAAAATGCAGCATAAAAACATTTGCTGAAAACCCACTCATTGATGTCTTAATAGCTGTGTCAAATACTCATAACAACATTTATTCCAAAACTCTCAGATAATTGCTCATCTTTCTCATTTGGTATCCACAACAGCACAGCATTTGTGTCCAAGTATAATTGATCTAGAATTTGGGCTCTCTTTCAAAAATATCTGTAAAACCTAATTACCAGGAAAACAGAGCTCTGGCATGCTACGGAAAGTGGGTGCTTCAGAATGAGATGAGCTGCAAAGTCGTCTTTATGTTAATCAAGCCACATTATGTTACAAAAGGAGTGTGAGGACTTTGGGGTGAGGAGGGAGCAGGAAAAGTTGGGGTAGTGTCCGACTGGACTCTGCAGTGACAGTCAGTCCTGATTTTTTTAAGTCAAGGGCAGAAGACTGGAAATTTGCTGGCACCCATGGTCATAGAAAGTACCAGATAACACGCCCTTGATGAGTCTGGGGGAGGGGGTGGCATTTCTGACCTCAGGCCCTTGGGCCTTGGTGAGGGAGCTCTCCCCACCCTGACTGGGAGGCTGGTGTCAATTCCAGTCTCCCCAGGCCTCTAACACTGTGACCGGTCGCTTTCCTTCCTTGGGCCTGGAGTTTGCTCATCTGTAAAATGAGCTCTCCTAATTCCTAGGTTCTCTTTCAGCTTCAAAACTCGGTGGCCTTCTTTAAAGGAAGGACACACTTCTGCTCAGGTACCTGTTGGGCTGGGGGAACAGGGAGTGGGAGCAGGACCAGCCAGAATGAAGGGCTGTTTCCAGCTCTCAGGAGTTCTGTGCCAACTTGCAACAACTGGGTATCAGACCCACTTCGGAGAAAATGATTTCTTTCAGCCCAGGACGGACCTACCGGGGTGGTTCTAACCTCCCTACCCTGAATTCGTCAACGCGGCCAAAGAGGAACGGGGCCAAACCACAGGACTTCTCTGAACCTCTCTCTCAGAGCTGACCACAGCATATCTTCCTCTTCTGGGGGTCTTCCCTTCCCGCCCTCCTCCCTCTTCTTTCCGTCCCAGGTGCCCCAGAAAACCCAGCCCCAGCCTTGTGAATAGTCTGGCGAAGCTCCGCGGGCAGGCAGCACACGCCACCTATCACAGGCTCCCCTCGGCCCTGGCCCCTCGCTGCCCAGGCGTGGGCACCATCCTACGCGGCTTTGAGAGATGCCGGCGCTCTGCTTCCCTTGGTGCCCCCCTGGCCCCCTTCCGAGTGAAATCAGACAACCAGCCCGAACAACAAAGCAGCACAGCGGCCAGAGACGATTCGCTTTCACAGGAGCAGGAGATGCGCACACCCGGAGCGAGGGCGCTCGCGCGGTTCCTAGGAAGAGACCCCGTGCTGCCCTGAGCGGACCCCAGGCTGGCCTCGACTCCTCTTTCCCCAGGCACGCAGGACCCATGTGCGTGCGCCCATTTCCCGCAACTTCCCAACTGGACAGCAGCATGGGTCTTAGGGTCCCGCAGCGTCACCTCTGGGCCGCTCCGCCAGGAAGCCCTTGAGCCACATCGTGGGATGCGGGATCCCAGACTTCCTGCTCCTTTTCTAATCTTGAAGATAAGACAATATGAGGTGCGGGTGCCAGAGTCTCAGGAAATCGTCCCTCTCCAAAATGCTCCCGCGCCTTCCGGACAGATGTGCGGTAAAACTTTCGGCAGAAACCACCTGTGGCTGCCGACGGGCCCGCCCGGCCCGGGCCAGGAGGCGCCGCCCAGCCGGGGCCGCACGCGCCCGCAGAAGTTCCCTTCCAGCCCCGCGCGCCACTTCGCTCCGGGCCGCGGTGCCAGCCAGGAGGCGCGGCGCCCGCGCTCTGGCTCGCTCTCCGCTGGCTCTCCCCTCCTCCCGCTCTCCTTCCTCCCGCCTCCTCCCGTGGCATGGCTGCCACACGGAGCCCCTGAATAGCCACCACAGCCCCCCGCCTCCTGCCCGGCGCGCTGGGGCGCCCCTGCCCCCGCCGGTGCCCTGGGCGCGCGATCAGCCGGCCTCCTAGCAACAGCCCCCCGACATCGCTTTCCGGCGTTGGCGACGCACAGCTACCTTTCTGGAGCCCTGCGACCCCCCGACCCGCCTCGGCAGCTAAGGTGCGAGGGAGACCGCAGCCTTCCCAGCTGGTGCCCGAGCCCTGCGCGCGAAGCCAACTCACCTCTGCGCGCCGCCAGAGCCACCGCGCGCCTCCCGCACTTGGCGCTGGGCCGCGGTCCTCGCGTCCTCCTTCGCCGCCGCTGCCGCGGCCGGTCCGTCCCGGTGCGCCGGGGAGCAGCACGGGCCCGCGGCTGTCAGAGTCTCGTGGCGGGGCTGCGCCGGCGGGTGTGGAACCGAGCGGCTCCCGGGCAGCTCCTCCCTCCCCGCGCCGTGCCCCCGCCCTCCTGGGGCCCCGCCTCCGCCGCTGCTGTCAGCCCCGCGCCCCGCGCCGGGCGTCCCCGCTGCCCGCGCCACCCGCTCGGGGGGCGCAGTGGGCTTAAGGGCCCGGATGTCTGTGGTCGCCTCTCCCTCGCGCCCGCCCCTTCCCCTGCGCTCCCTCCTCGCCCGCCACACATGCACTTGCTGCGGCTCCACCTCCTGGGCTCCGCTTAATTTCTATTTTGACAGTAACTGTGGCGGTGGGCGGCGCTGCGGGGGGCTCCCCAGACCCGCGGAGGCGGCGGGCTGCTGGCTGGACGCGGCGCGGGGGTGGAGTGGGGGACCAGGCACAGCCACCAGTCGCTCAGGGCTCCGCGTCTTTTTTCTTTCTTTCCTTTTTTCTCTTTGCCTCCTCCAGGATTTAAAGGGACAGCCCTGGCCCAGGCGAGGGGCCAGGCGGCCTCCGTTTCTCTGGTCTCCAGACGCCCTCTGCGGCCCGGCCGGACCCGCCGGCATCCGGAGCACAGGCTCCAACCCGCCGGGTATTTTTAGGTTCACACCCGGCCCGGGGCAGCGGGGAGGCCGAGAGCGCACGGCTATTTTTACAGAGTCCGATTGAGAGGAACTAAAACAACCCAGCAACTGCTTTTCCACGCGAAAGTAGGAAGCAAGGAGTAGGGGGGAGAAGTTTCCCAAATGCTATCGGAATTTCAGCGAGCTCAGAAAGATCCCTCTCCGCCGCCAGAAACCACGGGCTTGCGGCACTCCAGGGCGCCCCAATTCCTGCGGGCAACCCCGCCTTAGAGGTCACTCGGACTCAGGGTCCCCCCAACTTCGCGGGTGGGAGTCCCCCGCACCCCGCACCTGCGCCCGGTACCACCGGTCCACCCCTGGACAGCCCTGAAGGCGGCCTTCCGAAGCATCCAATCCCCCAGCCACGCAGCCAAGGGGCGGGCCCTGGGAGGGTTTGGCTCCGCCCCTCACCGCCAAGCCCGGTCCCCGCGGACACCTTTGGTTGGAGAGTCCGGGTCGGGGGACAGCGTAAAAGGCCCTTCCTAGGGAAGAGGAGGATTTTCTCGGCCTGGGGGGTGGGGAGGGGGGAAGGGGGTAAGGGGGGTGAGTTATCGTGGGCGAGACAACGCTGGGGCAGACGGTCTGGCCACCAGCGGGCGAGGGCACTCAGGAGCTGGTTTATCCTTCTAACCTGTGCGCTCCCAGACACACACGGGAACTTTTGCCCTTCTTAGCACGACGACTGTACCTGGCTGTCAGCGAGGCTCTCCGGACCCCCTCCCTCAGACACAGTCCTCAAACTCCTACAGGGCCTGCCCTAACCTGAGCAGAGAGATGCCCAGGACAGGCGAGAAAGCCAATCCCTCCCTCCTGGCCCCATTCTGGCTACAGACTAATAAAAATGCAGCGGGGCTGTTGATGTCCGAGGCGTGTCTTTTGAGATAGTCGATGGCCTCCTTTACAAAATTCATTACAAGAAATTTGTAGACCTTTTGCTTGGCACTTCTTCCCAGGGTTGCTCGGAGGGATGTTTGTGTGTATTTTTTAATCGTTTCATTCATTCGTGTAATAATTGCACCATTACAAGGCACCATCTACTAGGAGTGGTGAAGACAAGGAAAATCCCTCGGAATAGGATGTGCAGCACGAAGCCAGACACACGTGAAAGGGGCGCCTGGAACAAAGGGTTGTGTGAGTCATGTTTCATTTGCCAGAGAGGCCTGGCTTTTCCTAGTAAATAAATGTCAGTCCTTCAGCTGAACAACTACCTATCCAACCCATTCAAAAGAGCATGTACGTCTAGAGAAGTCTGTCCTGGAAACTAAGAGGTCTTCAGATTCGGGATGTCAAGTCTTCCAAGTTGCTAGAGCTTCCAGTGGCAAAATAATATCCTTGCTCTTAGCAGCCCTGGAAGCCATTGCCCTCCAAATTAGGTTGTCTGTCTCCCTGCTAAATTAGGTTGTCTATCTCGTTTCCTTTCATTCAAGGGTCTTCAGTCATTTGGAGTACAGCTGACCCTGTCCACGTGGTCAAGCTTCTAAGCCAGAGCATGGGGTGTGTTTAAGGAGTTCTTGGAGGATCCCAGCCCTGGAATAGCAAGACACTGCAGACAACGAGGAATGCAGCTCTGGGGATGAGAAAAGAGGGATATGGGTTCTAAATTAGAAATGCCTTTAGAGCAGAAAGGTTCTCCTTCCTTCCCTAGGTACAGTTGGCTCAGAGCAGATGTTTAATAGCTGCACGTCACTGAATGCCTTTCCATGCCGTGAGCTTTAAGAGGAATGTCCCATGTTCCAGACAGTGAGCTTCAGGGCTCCAGAACCTAATCGCCACAGGCATAACTTTTATACATTTAAGAGCAATTAGAAGGAGGACGGTCTGCATCGTTAATATTCTAATGACAGCAGCTATTATACTGCATTTATAATTTTTGCTCAGTTCTGCCCCCCCCCCCCCACAGGACTTCAAACTTCTTACCCATCCTTTAGTGTCCTAAGTGCCTGACATATGCTTAGCACCTAGTAGGTGCTCATTAAAAGATTAATAAACAGAATGAACAAAACATCACTTTAGGATGGAGGAGTCAGTGGTAACACATGAGGACAGAGACCTCGTGAATTTTGTTAAGATGCGTTTGCAATTTGCTTGTTTGTATGGAGGTGCCACTACACGGAACCTGACTTACAATGGTTCAACTTCATTTTTTTTTAGTTTAAAATCGTGCAAAAGTGATAAGCACTCGGTAGAAATCTTATTTTGAATTTTTATCTTTTCCTAGGCTAGTGATATGTGGTACAATACTTCCTTATGATGCTGTACAGAAGCAGAGAGATTATTTTGTCCAACTGTAGCCTAATGTATTCCTGAGCATGTTCTAGGTAGGCTAGGTTAAGCTATGATGTTCAGTAGGTGTATTAAATGCATTTTCAACTTACAATGGGGTTATCAGGAGATAACCCCATTGTAAGTCAAGGAGCATCTATAAAAAAAAATGTTTGCCACAAATAATGAGATTTTCTGGCTCCTGCCAGAGTCTACTACTTACTAGTATCAGCCATATAAATTAGAAAAGTATGTCATTCATCTCCTCAGTGCCTCTGTTTCCAAATATATATAAAAGAGGCAATAATGGGACCTTTTCTACTCCATAGGCTTCTAGGGTAACCAGATAAGAAAAGGTATGGGCAAGTGTTACATTCATGAAGGGGTTAATGTGTAAAACTGTAAATTGCTAATATCAGTTGTTGACATAAATTTTACAGAAATTATCACACAATGGGATTCAAACATTTACCTATGACCCAAGGGTGGTGAGAGGCTGATTCAAGAAAAGGGAAGAGAACGGAATTAACATTTACAGAGTTCCTTCTGGACTTGGAACTCATGGCATGCATTGTTCTGAGTTCCGCGTGACTGTGTGCAATACATTTTGTAAAGATCATTTTGTGGATGAGATATCCAGTACCAATAGCAGTGGCAATGACCAAGGTCCCACAGCTGGGAAGTACAGAGGCTGCCTGGGGACCCATCCTGTGGCTGCCTCTAGAAGAGAAAGAAAGAAGAGGCTCTGAGGAAATCAAGGCTGAAGAGAATGTCAAGAAAATGGTCCACGTTACCACAAGGCAGGTTGGGTGAGGTGCTGACTCAGCTGAAAGCACCTTACTGGGAAAGGTGGCATTTGACACTGTCCTTTAAGCTTAGATAAGGTTTTCTCTCTTTTTAAAAAAGTTTTTCTTTTGAAATAATTTCAGATTTTTATAAAAGTTACAAAGATAGTATAAAGAACTCCCAGATACCTTCCCACAGGTTCCCCAAATGCAGCAGTTCCCCTGGGCGCTTTGTCCTGCTGTCTGTCTTCAGAGACATTATTTTTTCCTAAACATTTGAGAGTAAACTGAAGGCATGGTGCTCTTTCACTGAAAAATTATTCAGTGTTTTTAACAAGGACATTTTCTTCCATAGTCATTAAAATTGGGAAATTGCCATCAATGCTGTTATCCAATGTAAACCATATTTAGATTTTTCCAATTGTCACACTAATGGCAAAAATGAAAAATAAATTCTGCTCGAGATCCAATCCAAGATTACACGTTGCATTTATTTGCCATACCTCATGAGAAGATATTTTTATTATTAAAAAGAAATTTCTATCCATTTCCATTTCTTATTTTAAATGGCTATACCGTTGCGGTCCTTATGGGATAACGAAGTTTCTCTTCTTGACCAAACTTCAGACCAGCTCCTCGGAGCCCTCTTTTTTGGCTTAGCCTGGCCCTTGGACCCTGCCTGTTTCTGACTAGTCCAGTTGTAGCAAGAATCCTGCTATGTCCGTTTATTGAGAAACTCCCCCCTCCCTGATATCTGATCAAATTCCTCATCCCCCACCCTTGTTATCTGACCGCGGCCTGCCTTTAGCAAGAATCCTATTAGGTCAATTTAGCAAGAAACCACCTACCTCTGATGTCTCCTCTTAGTAATTTCCATCCACAGACCCCCATACTTCCTGGGCTATAAATCCTCACTTCTCCTGGTTGATCTCTCTCCTCCATTGCAATTCCCCCTTTTGCAATAGACTTAAACAAAGTCTTCCTTGCCATTTTAAAAAATGTCACAGGAATTTTTTCTTTAGCAGGGCCAAAGAAAACAGAAAACAAATGTAAACTGTCTGTAATAACCCACCAAATATAACCAGTGTTAAGTCTTGATTTTTAAACATACATGTGTAATCCAAGTACACAACCACCAGGCCTTCCAGGGGCCAGCTTCCCCCAGAAAATACGGAGGATCCGGAAGTGCTACTTTTAGTTCCGCCGGAAGTTCTTCCTCAGTGTCTAGTGTGCCTCCCGCTGCTCCCAGCTGGGCCACAGTCAACCTTGCCCTTCAGGTCCTGACCCCAAACTCCAGTTACCATCTCCCTTGAGATGATGCTGAATCCCCCCCAATAGCCCCAGGGAAAAGCTGGTGGGGGCAGGCCAGGCCCCTCAGACCTACTTGTTGTTTTATTTGCCATACCAGGGCCTGCAAAGGCTCTCTTGGGTAATAAAGGGTGGCAATAACTCAAGGGAATTAAAAGGTAAGTCTGGACAACTTGAAGCTGTGCACAAGATAGGGCTTCCCCATATTCCAGCAGAGAGCAACTGGGGATCAACCCTACACAGTGGGTCCCTTGAGGGTGCATCCCTTTGCTAACCTGGTCCCCCAGCCTTTAGGAGTCCTTGCCCCACACTTTGTCCATCTACCCTTTGATGTGATTCTCCACAGGAGAACCAACCCCTAATCCCCTTCTGCCTCGAAGCATACATCTCCCAAGCCTCTGTCAGTGAAGCCATCTAAAGTAATATTCTGGATTAATCGAGTGGTCACCAACAGGGCTGTTCGATGATGGCCATTGGCACCTCAAGCATGGCTGAACAGCTGAGCAAGCCAGGCAGGCGAGGTCCCCAGATAAGCCCAGCCTCCTTCCAGATCTCCAGCAGTCTGTGCTGCTGCAGTGCCTATGCATTCTTCCTCCTGCTCAGAGTGTAATTGTTGAATTAAGTGTACACACATGCACACTTCTCCCACACAACTTCCAGGGAT
Source organism: Plecotus auritus (assembly GCF_963455305.1). Classification (NCBI taxonomy): domain Eukaryota; kingdom Metazoa; phylum Chordata; class Mammalia; order Chiroptera; family Vespertilionidae; genus Plecotus; species Plecotus auritus. The sequence goes on along the minus strand of NC_137782.1, from coordinate 11,898,722 downwards.
AATTCTCGATGATTCAGTCTACATCTATGAGGACCAAAATATCAGCTTGCTAGTTACCTCAAAATTTGCAAAATGCCATAGTATTACTTCCTTTCCTTCATTCCCCCTCTCCCTGAGTTTATATTGTCTCCTTGCTCCCCAACCCCCATCCCTACACCCACCCCCCAACACACACACATACTGCACTGCCACTATGGCCTTAGTGAGCCAAGCACCAGGTCAGAGCAGTGCATTTACCTAGGATGTAATTAAATCGAGAGCCCTTCCCTCCTCGGAGTCTGTGTGGAAGGAGAGGACTGCTTTTATTCAGAATGTGCAGGGCACATTGTGAGTGCCTGTCTACATAAACAATTGAATTTTAAATGCATTACAAAATCCATGGCCATTCGAAGAATAGTGACTTAAAGGTGAAGATATAGAATAGCGGGTAGAGAAGAGGTTTTTACACATTTATTTATTGTTTTATCAGTGCACATAAAGATTCTTCAGAATCTCCAGGCACCATCTCTTTCTGTTCAAGTCCAAAAACCATCTTTTCATTTTTTGTTGTTAACTACTGTCAAATGCACCATTCTTAGTTAAATCTCCCATCTTGAGAAAAGGTAGCAACACCATTATTACTCACAAAGCCAGTGGGAAAGGGTTCTTGAACCCACTTCTAACGTGTGTGGAGCCTTCCCCACACCAACAAGCAATTCGTGGACTCCAGCTGCGTGTGCAAGAATTCAACTCAATTCTGACACTGTCTACCAGAAGACAGCATCAGATTCCACAGGCTAAGGGTTCAGCCCTACAAGACCACACTCCAGTTGCCAATCACAAGCCCAGACTGTTACCTGTGCTTCTAAAAGACTGGCTATAAATCAGAGGTTCCCATAACCGCCTCCTCTGGTTCGATTAATTTGCTGAATGACTCACTGGGTTACCGATGTATTACAAAGGACATGAATCCACAGCCAGATGAAGGGATACACAGGGAGAAGTCCGAAAAGAAGGAGCTTCTGTCCTTATGGAGCTTGGGGCCCCGCATGGCACACCTGGGAGTGATCTGGTTCCCCAATGAGAAAGATCTTGGAAAAATGACCAGCAAACAGTTCTCTTGGGTTTCTATGGAGGCTTCAGTATGTAGTCATGACTGACCAAGTCATTGGCCATTGGTGATGGAACTCAGACTTTAGCCCCTTTTCCTTCCCCGGATGTGGGTACTTGAGACCAAAAGTTCTAAACCTCTAACCTTAAGGTGGGTTCTTCTGGCAACCAGCCCCTATCCTTGGGTGAGGTCCAAAAGTCCCTTTATTAACGTAACAAAAGACACCTTTATCTCTGTCAACACTTAAGAAATGCCAAGGGTTTGGGGAGCAGTGAGCCCAGAACTGTGGATGAAGAACTATTATCGTATGAGTCACGATATCATGGCTCTTCAGAACCTATTTGTATTTGAAACAATAAGCTCTTGTTACCTCTGCAGTTCCTTAATACCATTGACTCACGATGTTGCATCATCCATCCCACAGTTGATGAACAATGCCTCTCAAAAGTTTTAACTGTGCTTCGCTAATGGAGAGCACAAATCTAAGTCTTACCCAGAGCATGCAGGAAAACGTGAACAGGCCTTCATTTCCAGATCATGTTCAATTTACCACGTGGAATGATAGAGCGTAAACATAAAACAGTACATTTGCCACCCATGTCTTCTCTGACACTCTGTAGGCTGCCATCGCTGCATTCCCAGGATGTGATCTCTTTCAGTGTTGACCAAATCCCTGTATACTGGGTTGAATAGTGTCCCCTTAAATTCATGTCCTACTAAAACCTGTGAATGTGGCCTTATTTGGAAATGGGAATTTTACAGATGTAATCAAGGTAAGATAAGGTCTTACTAGATTAGGGTGGGTCCTAAATTCAAAGAGTGGTGTCCTTATAAAAGAGGGAAATTTGGAGACACAGAGGCACAGAGAATAACGACATGAGAAGATGGAGACAGAGATTGGAATGTTTAATCTATAAGCTAAGGAACACCACGGATTGCGGGAAACGCAGAAGCTGAGAGAGAGCCATGGAACAGATTCTCACTCAGAGCCTCCAAGAGGGAGAGTCTGCTGTGACTCCATATCTCCAAACCTGCATGGTTGTGCTAAGGACAACAATTACTCATCATATAGATGGAGCTGTTCTGTTCTTCACAGCTCTTCTCCATCTATTTTCTCAAGTAGTCAGTTGAAGAAGTTTTCCTTCCTTCATTGTACAGATGGAGAAACTGAGGTTCAGCAAGTCATAGTTTGCCCAAGAGAGACAGGAGAGCTGGGTCCCTTGCAGCCAAAGCTAAGTAGAAATGTAGGTGGCAGGGCACTGGGGCTCTGCTTTTTTCTCTTTGAACATGGCAATCTCACCTCACCTGCGTGCGTGGAGTGGATGATAAGGGACATGCGCCTGTGTGTGTGTGCGTGTGCGTGTGTGTGTGTGTGTGTGTGTGTGTGTGTGTCCCACCAGCACATGGGTGAGGAGGGTAGCACATGGATTTTCCTCTCAGAAGGTGGTGATGGGGCACCAATGCTCCCTGAATGGCTTCCTCTTCCCAGATAAACAATCATATGACACAACGTCTGAAAGCCCAGAAGGTTTCCTGTCTCCATTGGTCCAGTGCCCTGCCTGCTGGAGGCCTGAAGCCATTAGAGCTATCTCCAGCCCTCCACTCCCCTCCACCCTCAGTCTTCAGCTCCAGGACTCAGAGAACGCCATGAGCTCACCGAGCCTGGCCTGCTTGGCACCAGCTACATAAAGAGGCTGGACATTCTTCTGCCAAAGAAAACCCAGGGCTGGGCCAATGACCTGGACTTCCTCCAACAGGTTGGCTCAGCCTCACTACCCACCTCAAGGCTCCATCCCTTCCAGGACTCTGCTACTCCCATCTGGGTCCTGATCTGGGGGACCTTAAATAGGGTCCACTCTTACCAAAAAAAGTCATGTTTCCCAGGTACTATTACCTTTTCACCAAGTTACCAATAAGCAACAGTGCAGGAAGTGAACAGGAAGCTGGCAAATTCCAACCTACTTAATCCTCTGAGGTCCATTTCATTTGTATCCACTCCATGATTTCTTACCAAATTCCACCAAAGAAGTGCCAGCCAACTGCTTCTCTGTGCTCCCATAGCAAACGGGTGCCTGGGAAGCAAATAGGTTCCGTCTTTCGTGCCAGGTCTGATTGATGGATAGCAATTGTCTGGTTGCTGTGTCTAGAAGGATGCTGAGGCCATATTAGGACACAATGGGAAGCTTACCATCACCCGTTAGGAAAGGCAGCTGCAGTGGGTCCTTGCCAGGCACCATGCGGCTGTGTCTGTTCATCCAGACGGCCACACTGCACTACCCTCCAGTACCATGACTGCCCCCATCACCATATGAGCAATTTGGTGACAGGGCTCCAGTCATCAAACTTCATCTTTGGCTCATCTTTGTATCTCCAGTACCTTGTACAGTGCCTGGCACTTAGTAGGTGCTCAAGAAATATTTTGCTGAATGAATGATTGGTTTAAAGACTCCATGAGTCTTCCCATAGAGTGGAGAAGCAGATGCACCCACCCTGGCTATAGACAAATGGGAATTATGCAACTTCCACACTTGCTTTGGCCCTCAGAGGGACCACTTCTTCTCTAGGCACGCATAGTCTCTCCAGTATTCTTATTCTTGATGACATTGGGTTTGATAATGCCTTTTAATCATTTTATTTATGTGTCTCCAACTTGTCTCCACATTCACAACTTGAAGTTAGGGATAGTAACTCCTACTTTAACCCACACTGTGCCCAGCATGTTGGCACACCGAGGCATTTAGTAATTCTTAGTTAAATGAAAGAATGTGTCTTCTGCCTCCCCACCTGTCATCTACTCTTCTATTTTGTCAACACTGTTGGTTTAATACCTGGTAGTAAATGTATTGCCATGTAATATAAATGCACTTAATTTTCTCTTACCAAGCAGCGATGATTTTAACTGAATAATATTACCTGAAGCATAGAATGTTAACTTGGAATACATCATATAGTTTAAAACATGTGTGTTAAAGGTGAAGAAACTGAAACCCTAATTGTAGATAGAGTTGCTATCTCCTCTCTCCACTTCACCTTTTTCATTCATTCATTCAACAATGATTTTTGAGAGTTAACATTTAATAAAAATTTATTATAGATAATTTTTGGAAAAACGCAGAGCAAACTATACTTCTTAATGTTTTGACATCTAGTTAACATTTCTGTGAGATTTTAGAGAAAACCAATTCTAAATGTAGGTCGAATTAGCGAGGCCACCCACCAGGTGCACTGTATTTCAAATTCCTCCCCAAGCTATACACAGCCCTCCAACAAGAATTTACCTACCACCGCATCGATATCTTAACCAAGTTGTGCAAAAGAAATAGGAGACACAGCCCATGCTCTCCAAGTACTTATCTCCGCAATTATCTAGAGCTTAACCATTTTCTATAGGCCATCAAAGCTTCAATAGAGTCTTACTTATGTGGTATGCCACAGAGCAGGTTTTCTAGAAATGTAAAGCTTAACCCTCCAGCCATCAGAACTTAAAATACATACATATTATTATACGCATTAGAAAGAAAACTTTCTAAAACGTATTACATACACATTTTTAAAACAGAAAATGTTCACTATAACTGCACCCGCTCTTACGGCTGCCTTGGCCCCTTCCTGGACATTCCTGGGTTCAGGTACGAAGCCCTGATCAACTCAGGGGTCACAGAGGTTTGGGGGGCTCATTCACAGTGAATGGGCCTGAAAGCCATCGATTTTTAGTTCTTCTGTATAATTGTGGAAGTCTTCTGCTCCATGCTGGCCACACCGATGGGCAGGAGAGAGGAGCTATGCTTGAACACCCATGTCCTGTGCTCTTTGCCGCCCCATTCCAATATAGTGGGGGCTACTATGCAGCTGCATGACACCCTTGCCTTGTCCTCCCTTCGCGCCTGGCTGAAATCCCACGCATCGTGGCCTGCAGGAATCCTGTGCTCACGTTCCATGTCCACACAGCTAGGACTGAGGGAGCAGATACTGACAGCCCGAGAGGCTGCTCTTCCCATTCAAACCAGAACTTGCTTTAAATGCAGAAAGATGACAATGGCACTTCAATGACCAAGGAATCTGTCATATCTTTTTTTTTTAACTCATGTTATTTCCCTGTATTAGCCAAGCACTTACACTAAAAATGATGATATAAGGAGAAAGGAAAAGATGGGGCAACTCAACTTCCTTTTCCTTTAAGCCAGTGGTTCTCAACCTTCCCAATGCCGTGACCCTTTATTTTATTTTATTTTTACTTTTGTGGGTCTTCCTTTATTTTTTAAGAATACTTAGCATGAGTTCTATCCTTTTTACATATTTTAGAGTGCACAATACCGTAATATTAGCCATAGGTACTATATTGTACAACAGATTTTAGACGTTAGTCATCTTACACAAAAGAATCTTTATTTGTTACCTAATGATAAATCTTTCTAATTTCCCCCTTATTTCAGTCCCTGACATGCACCATTTTATTCTGTCCTTTTATGATTTTGATTAATTTAAATACCTCATATTGGTGGAATCATGCAGTATCTGTTTTCTGTAACAGGGTTATTTCACTTAATATAATGTTCATCCATGTTGTCACAGATGTCAAGGTTATTTTTTAAAAGTTGGGCAACAGTCCACTGTCTGCATGCATATGCCACATTTCTTTATTCATTCATGTACTGATGGGCATTTGGGTTGCCACGACCCTTTAATACAGTTCCTCATGTTGTGGGGACCCCCAACCATAAAATTATTTTCGTTGCTACTTCATAACTGTAATTTTGCTACTGTTATGAATCGTAATGTAAATATCTGTGTTTTCTGATGGTCTTAGGCGACCCTGCTAGTGGTTCTCAACCTGTGGGTCGTGAACCGCTGCTTTAGAGGGTCGCGGCATTAGGAAGGTTGAGAACCACTGCGTTAAGCCCTTCCTCACTTACCTGTCGGTGAGCTGAAGATGGAAGCAGGCATGCATGTCAAGTGAAATAAAGACAGTTGACTTCATTTCATCCAGTGTGTCCTCTGTTGTGGAAAGAATAAAATACTCATAAATGTATGAGCTAGGAAGTACAAACTATGTAATTCTGGCGATTCTGCATATGAGTTCACGGCTTTTACATTTGCATTTAAAACTAACTTGGCTTATTCACAACAGCCAAAAGGTAGAAATAACTGAGGTGCCCATTGGTGGGTGAATGAGGCACCCAGAGTTGGGAAGTTCTGGAAAGTGGAGTGGTGGCTGCCACTCTTATGGGTACAGAATCTTATTTCTACAAGATGGATAGAGTTCATGTGTATGGTGGTGGGTGGGGGGGTATAGAATAATGTGCATGTACTTAATGCCCCTAAACTGTATTCTTCAAAATAGCTAAAATGGCAGATTTTATGTTATGTACTAGTATATTTTACCACAATAAAAAACACTAAATACATAACTGGCACAATAGAAAGATGAATGTCAAAATTCATGCTAACAATTTAATGTTGAAATTTTTACTTATGTGACATTAAATAGCAATTTAAAAAAATACATTGAGGGAGACCGCAGAGGAAAGAAAAAGGCCCTGCATTTCAGTACCTTCACTGCATTTCCCCTGCATTTCCATTCTCCACTGGGTCCTGCGAATTCCGTATCTGGTCCTGTCCTCACCTCCCATGCACTGTCCTCACCTCCCATGAACTGTCCTCACCTCCCATGCACATCCTCTCAGTTCCTGTGCTCTGGTTCCTTCCACAGCATCCACATTCACCACTCACGATGCACGTTCACTCCTTTGGCCTCATTCTCTTCCTTCCTTGTTCTCCCTCCCTCCTGCCCTTCCTTTTCATAACCAAGAGCAAGACAGTCACTTTCTCATCGCTCCACTTACTTTCCTTGACAAATTTCACCTCCTTTCTCAACCTCCTCCCTTCAGCTGAGAGTCGGGCCCACAGCATTCTTCCTTGTTCTGTGCTCATTCCACTCACCCATCTAAACCCACCCCCTTCTCCTCTTGCATCTTGAGGCCATGACCCTTTACTCTGGAACCTCCCCCAAAACCAATCCCTCTGTCCCCCTTATTCCCCCTGGCTTCTGTCATACCAGAAGTGGAGGCTCCTGAGAGATCAAAAAAAACACTTGGAGATCTGATGCTTACTCTTCCCTCAACTTCCCTGGATTCAGTGGGCTCCCCAGAAACACTTTTCTTCAGAAAGAACAGGTGGGCAACCCAAGTGTCCATCAACAGAGGAATGGATGAATAAAACATGGTCACATATACAATGGACTATTCAGCCTTTAAATGGAAGGAAGTTCTGACACAGCCTACAACGTGGATGGACCTTGAAGACATTATGCTAAGTGAAATGTCCGGCACACAAAGACAAGTACTGTAGGATTCTAGTTATACAAGACTCCTAGGTAGAACTCCGTACAGACAGAAAGTAGAACGGTGGTTGCCAGGGGCAGGGGAAGGAAGCATGAGGAGGTACTGTTTAATGGGCAGAGTTTCTATTTGGGATGATGAATAAGTTCTGGAACCAGGTAATGGCAATGGTTGTATGATGTTGTGAATGTACTTAATGCCACTGAACTGTGGCTCACTTAATAACAGTGAAAATGGTAAAATTTATGTTATGTATATTTTACCATGGATTGGAAAGAATAAGGGAGGAATGCTAATCTGTGCCCTCATCTCTTTGCCGTCTTCCTTCTCCTCCTACAGATGAGCTGGGGAAAGGGAAACAATTTACATCTTCAGTTCAAGGCTGGACAGGAAAAAAGACAGAGGAAACCAAGGCAAGGATGTGGCATTATCCATCAAGGTGATGGTGCCACTTGAAGGCGTGTTTTCAGAGAAGCACTTGAGGGCTTTCTGATGGTGGCAGAACTCGGGGAAGAGAACGGTGCAGCTGGGAGGCTGCGAGGAGAAATGACTACCAGGTCCTCATAGCTCATGGTGGCAAGGACAGCTAGAGCCAGGAATGGCTGGCTCCCGATCCATGCCTTTCCCTTCAGACTGAGGCTCGCGGAGAGATTGCCCCTGGGAAGGAGATGGCAGGAGCCAGTGGCCACCATGCAATGAAACGGCGACTCCACGGCAGGCAGGGGAGCCAGGGGCTCTGCTTCCAGGGACTGCACAGACAAGGCTCTGGGTAAATAGGTAGGAGTCCCAGGGCGCAGGGAGCCTGGGACAGGTATCCTGGAGGAAGGAACAGCATGCACTGTAGGACATAGCAGCATCAGGGCAGTGTTTCTGTCGGGGACACTATTGTCACTTAGCTCAGACTGTTGTAGGCATAATGGAACACTTAGCATGTCCTATCTCTGCTCATTAAACTCCACAAGCACCCTCCAGTCATTGTGAGAACATCACACACCTCATACATGTTCAAGTGCCTCTTGGGGGGTGGTACCGCCCCTTGAACTTCTGGTGGTCTCGTTCCTCCGAGTAGTTCAGCAAGGACATGGAGCTAAGTGAACTGTGACTGTGGCAGTGACTGGGACTGTGGCCGTGAGGGTGTGAGGAGTGAGGGTCCAGGACACGTGCACAGGGGGGGCTTTCAAGGGCAAGTGACAGAGCAGTCACCCAGAGTCCCTCACTCAGAAGAGCCCCACGGGTGGGGTTTAATGCTCTGAGGGCACCATCTTGATATTTTTTATCCTTTTGTCTTAGAGATTGTGTGTTGTGAGTAGAGTCTGGGTCAGTGGAGCATGTGGGAAGGGTTCGAACCTCTTCCCCTGCACAGGCCCACTGCACACTGCCTCCCCAGGGTGGGTTCTCAGCCACACCTGCTGTGCCTCTAGCACTTCAGGCTCCACCCATTTTCTCCCTCTTTCCCCCATTACCTGACCCCCATCATATGGGTGGGGGTCATATTCTATATTGTCCTCCACCCACTGAGGAGGCCAAGGAAGGCTGAGGGAGGGCTAGGGTTACGTTCATGCCCCTTAGCGTCTCAGGGGTAAGGCAGTGGCCATCACTGCCCTGGGTTGGCAGTGCCATGGTGCATTGGGGGTCAATCAGTAGTCTCCTGATCACCCCCAATGCAAGTGCCCAGCTTCTCTTTAGTGCAATCCCTTAGGGTTGCCCATCCACCTGTGGGTTGGGGTAGAGGCCCCTGGGAAAAGAGATTGAATCCACCCACCGCCCCTGGGGCCCTAGATTTTGCAGTGGACCCAGCTCTGCATATGTAATGGGGTCAGCAGTGGAGATACTGTAGAAGGAGATGCCTTAGGAAAATGGTTTGGCATGGACTCAACAGGTCTTAGTGATTATAGAAGGACGGAGAGGACGATTTTAAGAAGGACCCCTCCCCATTTTTAATCCACAAATAGAGAGGGGTTAGTTTGTTTAAAGGAAGCATGGAAAAGTGGGGAGAAATAATGAGTTTACTTTGGGACTTATTTATTTTGAGATTATTGTGGAGACATCCAGAAAGCACTGGGAAATTAGGTCAGGAACCAGGAAAGAAGTCTGAGAGGAAGAAATAGATTTGTGAGCCGTAGGCATATGGAAGGAATTTGAAGTCACGGGAGCAAAAGAGAACAGCCAGGACAGGATATGGCGGTTGGAAGAGGGACACGGATGCTCCAGGGACAGAAAGTGAGATTCAGAGGGAAGCGTGGGCCTCGAATTTGGTCACTAGAAAGTCACCAAGTACCTCAGAGCTGCACTGTCCAATACAATAGCCTCTAACCCGTCTCAATGAATGTTTGTTGACAAGTGAGGTGTGGACACAGGACAGTGTGACCCAGTCTAGGGCGACACTTCCTGCCACACTCACACTGCGGCATCTTGAAAGCTGTGCTAGTTTTGTGACCGTTTTTATTATTATTTATTTAATCATGCTAAAGGTAAATGCTCAAGATCAGCCAACCAGGCACTCGTTCCCCTGGGGATGTGGGTAATAAACCAAAGAGGGTGTCTTTCGGAGTCCTCTTATTCTAAAATCCACGCAGATCCCTAATTTGCTTGAGACACATTAATGTTAGATTCTTGCAGCAGAAGCTGTCTGCGACCCACCCACATGCCCCAGACACAGCATTCCACTCCGCGTCCATGAAGCCCCCTGCAAGCACCTCCGCTTCCCACCTGAGGGCTTTCTCTTAGTCCCAGTGCCAAGGAAGCAACACCCCAGGAGTAGTGCTGGAGGCCAGGAGTCCGCAGGCAGGTAAGCGCTCCTGTTTACTGCAGCCTCCTGGGGGACCTGGGCGGCTGATTCTGTCTGCCACTGCTGTCTGGTGGGCCTGAGCCTTGCGCGCCATCAGGGGCAGCCTGCCCATGGCCCAGCCTGGGTTGGCCGCCTTCTCTGCCCCTCTCTCTGCCCACTCCCCTCGCAGTGCTTCCTGAGAACACCGCCCAGTCAGAGGCACGGAAAGCTTTGTCTTGGCATCAGCTTCAGACGGAACCCAGACCAAGACAATGACATTATTCCTCTCTTTGACACATCCTTTCTGAAATTGCTACAAGTGGGTTTTTTAAAAACCATTTGTGTTATGGATTACAGTGCATCTACAATGCACAAATTATGCATTTACAGGTCAGTAATGATCACAAAGCGAGAGTCCGCATATCCACCACCCAAGTCAAGCTGTAAAGCACTGCCAGTGCCCAGAAGGCCCCCTCCTGCTCCCCCTTCCCTACAGCTCCCCTTCCCTGCACATCCCCCTCCCTACACATCCCCTCCCTGCACATCCCCCTCCCTGCACATCCCTTCCCTGCACATCCCTTCCCTGAATATACCCTCCCTGCACATCCCCCTCCCTGCACATCCCCCTCCCTACACATCCCCCTCCCTGCACATCCCCTCCCTGCACATCCCCTCCCTACACATCCCCTCCCTACACTTACCCCCTCCCTACACCTCCCCCTCCCTGCACATCCCCCTCCCTGCACATCCCCTCCCTGCACACCCCCCTTCCTACACCTCCCCCTCCCTGCACATCCCCCTCCCTACACATCCCCTCCCTGCACATCCCCCTCCTTACACATCCCCTCCCTGCACATCCCCCTCCCTGCACATCCCCGTCCCTACACCTCCCCCTCCCTGCACATCCCCCTCCCTGCACATCCCCCTCCCTACACATCCCCCTCCCTGCACATCCCCCTCCCTGCACATCCCCCTCCCTACACATCCCCCTCCCTGCACATCCCCTCCCTGCACATCCCCTCCCTGCACATCCCCTCCCTGCACATTTCCTCCCTGCACATCTCCCTCCCTGCACATCCCCTCCCTGCACATCCCCTTCCCTGCACATCCCCCTCCCTACACATCCCCTCCCTGCACATCCCCCTCCTTACACATCCCCTCCCTGCACATCCCCCTCACATCCCCCTCCCTGCACATTCCCCTCCCTACACCTACCCCCTCCCTACACCTCCCCCTCCCTGCACACCCCCCCTCCCTACACATCCACTTCCCTGCACATCCCCCTCCCTACACATCCCCTCCCTGCACATCCCCCTCCTTACACATCCCCTCCCTGCACATCCCCCTCCCTGCACATCCCCCTCCCTGCACATTCCCCTCCCTACACCTCCCCCTCCCTGCACATCCCCCTCCCTGCAAATCCCTTCCCTGAACATCCCCCTCCCTGCACATCCCTTCCCTGAACATCCCCCTCCCTGCACATCCCTTCCCTGAACACCCCCCTCCCTGCAAATACCCCTCCCTGCACATCCCCCTCCTTACACATCCCCTCCCTGCACATCCCCCTCCCTGCATATTCCCCTCCCTACACCTACCCCCTCCTTACACCTCCCCCTCCCTGCACATCCCCCTCCCTGCAAATCCCTTCCCTGAACATCCCCCTCCCTGCACATCCCCTCCATGCACATCCCCCTCCTTACACATCCCCTCCCTGCACATCCCCCTCCCTGCATATTCCCCTCCCTACACCTACCCCCTCCTTACACCTCCCCCTCCCTGCACATCCCCCTCCCTGCAAATCCCTTCCCTGAACATCCCCCTCCCTGCACATCCCCTCCCTGCACATCCCCTCCCTGCACATCCCCTTCCCTGCACACCCCCTTCCCTGCACATCCCCGTCCCTACACCTCCCCCTCCCTGCACATCCCCCTCCCTGCAAATCCCTTCCCTGAACATCCCCTCCCTGCACATCCCTTCCCTGAACATCCCCCTCCCTGCACATCCCTCCCTGAACATCCCCCTCCCTGAACATCTCCTTCCCTGCACATCCCCTTCCCTGCACATCCCCTTCCCTGCACATCCCCGTCCCTGCACATCCCCCTCCCTGCACATCCCCGTCCCTACACCTCCCCCTCCCTGAACATCCCCCTCCCTGCAAATCCCTTCCCTGAATATCCCCCTCCCTGCACATCCCTTCCCTGAACATACCCCTCCCTGCACATCCCTTCCCTGAACATCCCCCTCCCTACACATCCCCTTCCCTGAACATCCCCCTCCCTGCACATACCCCTCCCTACACATCACCTCCCTGCACATCCCCTCCCTGTACATCCCTTCCCTGCACATCCCCTTCCTGAACATCCCCCTCCCTGCACATCCCCTCCCTGCACATCCCCTTCCCTGCACGTCCCCCTCCCTGCAAATCCCTTCCCTGAATATCCCCCTCCCTGCACGTCCCCTTCCTGAACACCCCCCTCCCTGCATGTCCCCTTCCTGAACATCCCCCTCCCTGCACATCCCCTCCCTGCACATCCCCTTCCCTGCACATCCCCTTCCTGAACATCCCCCACCCTGCACGTCCCCTTCCTGAACATCCCCCTCCCTGCACATCCCCCTCCCTGCACATCCCCCTTCCCTAACCCTATCCTGACCTCTAATACCACAGAGAACTTTACCGGCCTTGAACTTTACATAAATGCACTCATTCAATATCTATTCCTTCAGGTCTGACTTCTACCACTCCACATCCTGTGTGTGAGACTCCTCCATGATGCTGCAGAGGCCACAGTTCATAACTCGGGCTGTGTCACTCTCGCTGCATGGCTGGACCACAGAGCACTTACCTGCCCTGCGGTGGATGGTCGCCACTACAAAGATGCCGCCATGAACATCCTTGCACGTGCACATGCACGCAGTTCTGCTGGCGATCTTCATTGGAGTGGACGCATCGTGAGTGTGGGGGCACTTGTGACAGCAAGCAGGAGAAAAGACTTTTTTTAAATCGGGGAAGCCTCTCTGGGTGCTCATCATATGATCCCCGCAGCCCCTGCCCCACTGTGTGAAGTTGGAACCTGTCTCCTGTAGACACATTCCGCTTTCTCCTCCTGGGCTCGGTGTGATGGGAGGAACAGGGAAGAAGCAAGGCACACAGAGTCCAGGGAAACTCCGGTTCCAGTGCTTGCATGGGGCGTCAAGCAAGTCCCTTCACCTGTGCACACGCAAGTGCTCTCTCCCTTGCCAACCACGCCATGGCATGTTCACATGGGCCCTGTGGGCAGACCACCCGAGTATCCAATCCTGATTCCCTCACTTACCAGCTGTGGGACCTTGGGCAAATGGCTCAGCATCGCTATTTCCTCAACTGCTAAATGGGGGAAGTAAAGAGCCTACCTCATAGCATTGTTGAGAATGTAATGTGGGTGAAGGTGAGCAGACCAATGCCTCCCACAGACTAAGAGCTCAGTAAGTGTGGGCTGTTATCTCACAGGTTGTAGGACTCGCATGAAATACTGGGTGTGGAAAAACTTTGAGAGGTACAAAGTCAGAAGAGAGGCAAGCACATGGCTATCTTCCTAGGGCTCACAACCCCTAATTTGTGTCTCAGTTCTTGCCCTGTTCAATGCCTTTCTTTAAGAGATACCCAAAGCCAAGTATGAGGTGAAGGAAGTACTCAAAGCTTTCTAAAAGGTTGGCAGGGTGGCCACGGACCAGCATTCAGACTGGGATCTGAATGTTTCCTCTCTCTGAGACATCATCACCCTCCATTTGAACTAGAAGATCTCGGTCCCTTTCTGAGCCCCCTGCTTACTAGCGCCATGATCTTGTCTCTGTGGCTTGGTTTTCTCACCTGTGAAATGGGATCAGGTGACGGACACTGTGAGATTCAAAAGGGAAGTGCTTTGTAGACTGGAAAGTGCCCTGCACGCATGAACACACATGACTCGTGGAGGATAAGAAAGGTCTGGGAAGCTTGGAGGATGGGGATCGGATCTTGGTCATCCTTTAAGACAACCTGCTCTTCCCCGGCGTTCCCTTCCAGCACCAGGCTCACACCTGGAACACACTCGAAGCTCAGTAAAATGCTTGCGGAGGTGAATGGGGTTGGGGAGGGAGAAGAAAGGGTATTTATAACCTTTGTGGGTTTCCAGCCCTAAGGGCCCCTCTGTCTCTCAGCAGTGTGTGGGCTCCCAGGAGCCTGCCAAACACATCACCGTGAAATCACAGGGCCACCAGGAAGGCGGCACGGGGTGGGGTCAGTGGGAATGTACTCATTTCCTAAATTGCACCGTGCCATCATGCACACGCCCATGGGTGGTAGTGCGGGAGCAGAGGGAAGGGAAGGGGAAGCAGACAATTTCATGCGAGTGAAATTGCAGGTCCTGCCAGATGGCTCACAGGCCCGGGGCTAGCCCTGGGCAAAACTGTGCAGTAGGAAAGTTTGTTTTCACTCCCTCCATTTCATCATTTTCTCCAACATACTCCCCCAAGACACACACACACACACACACACACACACACACACACACACACACACACTATCCAGCCCTGCACCCTGTTCTCTGACATGTCCCACTCTTCCTTCTGGGAGCCCACTGCCTGCCCCAGTGGGAAGCCAGGACATGAACCTTGTCCTACTCCCTGCCCCACGGACCCTCATCTCCCACCAACATCCCCTGATCCATGTCCAACAGATCCATTGCTGATCCGTCCTCCCTTATCATGTCAACACTAATTAGCTCCTTCCCGGTAACAGTTTTAACTCCACCTTGTACCTTCACCAGCTGAGCCCAGATCTGCCTCCCAGGGAGAGGGCATGTTCTGAGAAGGTGGGGACTCTGGTCCGCTTTGCAGCCCACTCAGAGCCCAGCAGTGTCAGGGCCGAGAAACCCGAGTTCTAGACCAACAGTGGGGAAGAGCAAGAAGCAACAGTGTGATTAAATGCTACAACTCTCCAAAGGGTCAGGAGAGGGTGGGGATAATTTCCAGTTATCTTTGGAAATAAAGGGGGAAATGGGGCTAAAATAGTTGAAACTCTGCATAAGACACAAGTTTTCAGACTTCCTCCCCTCTGCACAGCCAGCCGACTGCCTGCCCTTGTGGAAGAAGCCTACAAGTGTATCCTCTGGAGAGGATCAAGCAGGAGGTTTCCCCACTGGGGACCACCAGGTGGTTGAGGGTGGGAGTCTCCTACTAGAGCCAGAGCATTAGCAGGTGTGTGTGCACCCCAGTCGGAGACTCCGAGCTCTCTCCAGGATCCCTGGGGGCCAGGCATTCACCCTCAAGGCAGGGAACACTCTGACCAACCCAAGAAGCAACACATAAAGATTCTGATATTGGCCCTAACCGGTTTGGCTCAATTGATAGAGCGTCGGCCTACGGACTGAAGGGTCCCAGGTTCGATTCCAGTCAAGGGCATGTACCTGGGTTGCGGGCACATCCCCAGTAGGGGGCGTGCAGGAGGCAACTGATCGATGTCTCTCTCTCATCGATGTTTCTAACTCTCTATCCCTCTCTCTTCCTCTCTGTAAAAAATCAATAAAATATATTTAAAGATACTGATATTGATCATCTCCGGACAATTTCTGCTCACATACAAAGGGCTCCAAATTAGTTGTTTTGTTTTGGGTTTTGTCCCCTTGAGGACACAAAGATCTCCAGATGCATGAGGAAAGCCACAACATGAAACATAGAGGCCCAGGTGAACAAATGGAAAAAAGCAACTTAGAAGGAGCAAAGTTGATTTGAGAAGAAAACTTTTAAAAAATGTTGCAATTAATGTCCTCAGAGATACAGAGAAGATATTGCAACCATAAGACAAGGAGAGGTGATTAGATAAAGGCCATTCAGAGAAAAAAAAGTGCTTTCGAGACTTAAAAGCATCACAGTCGAAATGAAAATTTCAGTAAGAGAACAGAAGGCAGAGTTGAAGAAAGAAGGCAAAGAAAAAGTTACGGAAAATAGAAAAGAGAAGAAAATTAGAGGACTAGTCCAGGAGTTACAATATATAAACAGTAGCAGCTCCAGTAAAAACATCAGAGAAAAAGAGGAACAGAATCATAGAAAGAAAGGGAAAAAAGAAAGGGAGGGAGGAAGAAAAGGAGAGGAGAGAAAGAGAGAGAAGAAGGGAGAGGAGGGGAGGAGAGAGGAGGGGAGGGGAGGGGAGGAAAGAGAAGGAAACCTCTCAGAAATGATGAACCTGAGTTTACAAATTTAAAGGACTTACCAAGTGCCCAGAACAATGGATAAAATGAAGAAATATTAGAATTGTCTACCAAGAAAAGAATTCTGTAAGTATACAAAGATCAGAAGAGCTTTGGATTTTTTAATACTGGAAGTTTGGAGATAATGATGAATGCCTTCCAACTTCTGCCGGTAAACTACTACAAACCTACAGACTACAAAACCACCAAAGCACCAATCACTTAGGAACGGGGAATAAAGATGTTGCCAGATGTGGGGGGGGGGGGGGGGTCTCCCAATGTTTACCTCCCATCCATCCCTTCCCAGGAAGCTGCAAAGGGCACGCGACCTCAGAACCAGGAAATAAACCATCAATAAGGGAGAAATGGGACACAGGAGAGCCAGCAGGAAAGAGAGATTGGCGGTGAAGGAAGGCCCAGGATGGAAGTGCTCACCCGCACAGAGACCGCCAGGCCCCCTCGGAGCACAGCAGAGATCTCCAGGAAAGACTTCTCAGAGGCTAAAATTGATTGAATAGCTGATGTCTGTGAAGGGAGGGTTAGACAACTGGGGAAGCCCTTGGGACTGAATTGTAAGTAGAAAGCCAAGCAAACAAGAAAACAAGATAACGTTAACCTCCAGGAAGAGCAAAAACCTGAGTGGAAAAGAAAAGTCCTTGTGGCTTATAACATCGTTTTACATGGTTAACCCCAAATATTGACCTAACCAAAATTATGACACAACCGCACAGAGGGGCGGAGGGGGGGGGGTGCGGGGGGGGGCGGGGGGAGGGAAGGGTGCACAGGAGTGAACAGAGCAAAGAAATTCTCAGTAGAGTGTTTATAACTTAATGATTAAAATTGGGGGGGGGGGGGTTACGAGGTAGAAATACAGGTTTAGACGTAGTATTTGGAAACATGGAAATAAATACCAAAACAATCAGGGCTGAAAAGGGTTGCCCTGGAGAGGGAGGTGTGGAGGGGAGGATCGGGGGCTGCTATTTCTCCCAGCACAGCTTGTAAAAGAAATTGCCTGTGCATATGCAACACTTGGATTAAAATATAAACTTTTAAAATAAAATTTTTTTAAAAGTGGTGGGGATAAGACAGGCTCTCACCATTCCATCAGGTTTGAAAAACTGTAAAGTGCCATCCACGGAAAAGGTACTTCATAGCTAATGAGGCACGGGAACCAGCATGCAGGTCAGTATTTATAATCTGGTTGATATTTTGAAATGTCACAGCTCTGTCATATATGCTCAATCTTCCAAATTGTTTGTGCTTATTTAGCATAACTTGTTCTAAAACTGAGGAAACATTCATCTCTCTCTCTCTCTCTCTCTCTCTCTCTCTCTCTCTCTCTCTCTCACACACACACACACACACACAGATCTAAGAATAGCCGAGACAATTGAACAACAAATTGCCAGAAGACTTGCTTTACCAGATATTAAGATTTTGCAAAACACTGTATAAATTAAGTGTGGTATTGGCACAGAGAAAATAAGTACACCAATAGAACCAAACAGAGGGCCCAGAGAATACACAAATGGAGCCCTAAAATGTGACAAACACTGAAGAAAGCACACACTCTAAATAAATGAGGTTCCTAGAAGCCCACACGAGAAACCTATATGTTCATGCTAACCAATGACACCCAATCAATTTAATAAATAAATATTTAAAAAAATTAATGGGGTTGAGATGACTGGTTATCCACAGGGGAAAATTGGCATTATATGTCATTTGGGGGGTGGGGAAGCAAGCTGAAATGAATAACAAAATACTGAGATTCCAGGTTTTATAAGCTAAGAGCTAGGTAAAAACAGGAAAGGAAACAAAACTTCACTCTGGGTGCTGTGTGGTTGATAGACTGGAGGTGTGTGTGGGGCGGGGGGGTGGAGATTCAGCCAAGGAGACCAATTGAAAGCCATTGCAATGTCGAGAAGAGATGATGTATCCTATGTAATAAAAGCCTAATATGCTAAGTGTCAGGTCGTCCGGTCATCCGTTCAACCAATCAAAGCATAACATGCTAATGATATGCTAAGACCGCTCAACTGCTCACTATGATGTGCACTGACCACCAGGGGGCAGATAGTTGACTGGTCAACCAGTTGCTATGACGTGCACTGACCACCAGGGGGCAGATGCTCCAACTAGTAGGTTAGCTTGCTGCTGGGGTCCGGCCAATCGGGACTAAGCGAGATGGGCCGGACATGCCCTGGAGCCCTCCCGCAGACCCTCCTCGGCTGGCCAACCCCCTGTGTCCCCCTGGTCCCCAATTGTGCACTGGTGGGGTCCCGCAGCCTGGCTTGTGCCCTCTCGCAATCCGGGACCCCTCAGGGGATGTTGGAGAGCCAGTTGTGGTCCCATCCTGCTCAACGAAGGAGCTTCCCCCTGGTGGTCAGTGCACTTCCACAGGGGGAGCACCGCTCAGCCAGATGCCGGGCAAGAGGGCACAGGCCAGGCTGAGCCCTCCCTCCCCCACTCCCCGAGTGCATGAATTTCATGCACCAGTCTCCCCCCACCACCACCACCACCACCATGAGAGCATGAATTTCGTGCATCATTTTTAAATAAAAAATGATGGCAGTGGGGATGGAGACATCAAGAGCTAGTAAGTCTTAATGGATTAACAACAGCTCCAGGTAGGATATAACCATTTCCACTGTGGATGTGCTTGACTCTAAGGCTGATTGTAGATGGAGATGTCTAGGGGCAATGGTGAATACAGGCCTGCAGTTCAAGAGAGAATTGGAGCTGGAAAGAGATATGGAGAGTCCTGGGTGGATGAAATTCAGTCCTCTGTATGTGCTACTGTCCCCCCTCCTCCTGTTCCATCACAGACTTGTCATAATCAGTGGTCACTACTTCTTGTTTCCTCACTAGGCTGTAAATCCTGGGAAGATGGAGACTGTGGCTTGTTCTCTGGTATAAACATTGGGTCTGGCACAAACGAGGTCTTTTATTGAGGACCTAGCAAAGGGAAGATGATGAAGGACAGAACCTTAGGGAACACCAAAACCTATGCAATGCCAGCAAGTGAAGACCATCAAAGGGGCTGCCCAAGTAACCAACCATCAGAGAAAGAGAACCACATTCGTGCATTCCAGCAGCCAAATGGAGAGATGATGTCTAGGTGTGCCATGGGGCCAACATGTTCCTGACCTGGATAGGTTTTCCACCGGCCCATCCCAGCTTTTTCTAGAGAAACTCCCTCATCCACAGCCCAGACATTGTATAAGTCTCCTTCCCTACAGAGGCTGATAGACCAAAGCTGGATACCTGACCTTCAGCTGTGTCTGTCCATCAGTGGTGCGTTTTCCAGGGAAAATAGAGGGAGGGGAAGTCAGTAGCACATGACTAGTCAGAGTCATGTGATAAAGCCCTGAGCCAGCACCATGTGACATTTAAGGGGGAGCGGGGGGGCCTCTGGGTAAGAAGAGGAAGCTTATAGTAGAGAGAGAGGACTACAGGACCATGGAGGTAGTCTCCATTTCTGGTAACTTTCCAGTTCCAAACTCCAGCCCCTGCAAGACCTGCCCTGACCTCAGGTGACATGGGCTCCAATAAACCCCCTTTTTTCTTGAACAAGTTTGAGTGGATTTCTGTCCTTCTGCCTACCCACCTCCAATTAAAACCATATCTATTATATAAATAACAATTTTAAGGGCAATAAAGTGTCTATGGACTCAAGCAAAGCTTTCCTACCCTGGCCTGTGTGGCTCAGTGGTTGCAGCGTCAGCCCCTGCATCAAAGGGTCTCGGGTTCAATTCCCGGTCAAGAGCATGTACCTGTGTTGCAGGTTCCAACCCTGCCCCCAGTTGGTGCACGTGCAGATTGCAACCAGTCAATTGTCTCTCTCACATTGATGTTTCTCTCTCTCTTCCTTCCTCCATTATACATTCTCTCCCTCCCTCTTTCCCTCCCTTCCACTCTCTCTAAAGATCAAAGGAAAAAATATCTTTGGGTGAGGATGAACAAAAAAGAAAAAGAAAAGCTTCTCCTTAATTGGAGATTGTCAACAACCTCTGCTCATATTAAAAATATAATCTTGCCTGTGCGGTATGGCTCAATGGTTGAGTGTTGACTCATGAACCAAGTGTTCACCAGTTCAATGCCCGTGAGGGCACATGCCTGGGTTGCAGGCTGGATTGCCAGTAGGGGATATACAGAAGACAGCCAATGGATGTTTCTCTATCATTGATGTTTCTCTCTCTCTATCCCTCTCCCTTCCTATCTCTCTAAAATCAATTTTTAAAAAACATTAAAAATAAATATATATCTAATCTAATAAAATAGTAATATGCAAATTGACCGTGCCTCTGCTACACCCACAAGCCACACCCACCAGCCAATCAGGAGTGAGTATGCAAATTAACCCAACCAAGATGGCTGCGGCCACGGAGCTGCAGCAAGCAGGAGGCTTGGGTTTCCCCAGCAATGGAGGAAGCCAAGCTTCCCTACCACCCTGGCTGGCCCAGGCCTACACTCAAGGCTACAAAGTTTCTATTATGGAAGATAAATAAACCCCAACAAAAATGGCGGCAGCCATGGAGCTGGAGAGAGCAGGAGGCTCGAGTTGCCCCCGGCAATGGAGGAAGCCAAGCTCCCGCAGCCCTGGCCTGCCTTGGCCTCCACTACAAAGTTTCAATTATAGAAAATAAATAAATCCCAACAAAAATGGCTGCGGCCACAGAGTGAGCAGGAGGCTTGGCTTCGCTCAAGGCTAACAAAGTTTCAATTATAGAAGATAAATAAACCCCAGATACCAGGGCCTCCGCTTGGGTTGCCGGGGGGTGTGGCCGGCCTGCAAACCACCACAGGCCCCTCACCCAGGCCACCCCACGCCCCAAGGGAACCCCCACCTTGATCTGGGACACCCTTCAGGGCAGACCAGCTGGCTACCACCCATGCACCAGGCCTCTATCCTATCTAATAAAAGAGTAATATGCAAATTGACCATCACTCCAACACACAAGATGGCTGCCCCATGTGGTCAAAGATGGCTGCCCCCATGTGGACACAAGATGGCCACAACAAGATGGCCAGCAGGGGACGGCAGTTGGGAGGGACCAGATCTGCAAGGGAGGGCAGTTGTGGGTGATCAGGCCAGCAGGAGAAGGCAGTTGGGAGGGAACAGGCCTGCAAGGGAGGGCAATTGTGGGCAATCAAGCCTGCAGGGGAGGGCAGTTAAGGGTGACCAAGCCGGCAGAGGAGGGAAGTGGGGGTGACTGGGCCTGCAGGGAAGGGCAGTTGCGGGGGGACCCAGGCCTGCAGGGGAGGGCAGTTAGGGGCAATCAGGCTGGCAGGCGAGCAGTTAGGCATCAATCAGGCTGGCAGGGGATTGGTTAGGGGGTGATCAGGCTGGCAGGCAGAAACGGTTAGGGGCAATCAGGAAGGCAAGCAGGCAAGCAGTTGGGAGCCAGCAGTCCTGGATTGTGAGAGGGATGTCCGACTACCCATTTAGGCCTGATCCTACCTGGATCGGGCCTAAACAGGTAGTCGGACATCCCTTGAGGGGGTCCCAGATTGGAGAGGGTGCAGGCTGGGCTGAGGGACACACACCCCCATGCACAAATTTCGTGCACCGGGCCTCTAGTATATATATATAAGCCTAAGCAACCATAACGATAGAAAGACTGGAACGACCAGTTGCTATGATGTGCACTGACCACCAGGGGGCAGATGTTCAATGCAGGAGCTGCCCCCAGCCCGCAGGCCCCATCGCTGATAGGGCCTGCCAGCCAACCCCCCCCCCACCTGTCTCCCCCATCACCAGATTGGGGCTGAGCCCCGGGGCTGGAACAGGGAACTGGGGGTGGGTGGCGGCAGATGGGGCCCCTTTCCCAGGGGGGCCAAGGGCCGGCCCCCTCCTCGGGGCTGGCGGCCAACCTCCTGGGTCCCTCCTTCCCTCCCTCCCCCTGGCTGGCAGGTCCCGATCACCCGATTGGGGCTGGGCCCCGGGCTGGAACGGGGAACCGGGGGTGGGTGGTGAGAGAAGGAGGAGGCAGGGAGATGGGGAACCTGATCAGTCCTGACCACCAGCCAGGCCTAGGGAACCCACCCATGCATGAATTTCGTGCACCGGGCCTCTAATAAATAAATAAATACATGCAAACATACATACATATACTAGTATATAAAATCCTCACTTGCTCTTGAAACACCTTTGTTTAGAATTTTGAAGTTAAAGGAAGCTGAGATCTGCCTGCAGCCAGTGCTATTTATTGACCTGGAAAGGCCTCCATTCCAGAACCCCTGACTCCCAGGCATCTTGCCACCACCTATCCCCACATCTCTAAGCTCAGGGCAATAAGTGCCCATCACTGCACAATGGCGCTGCGTACTCAGCCCCTCCAAATCCAGCTGCCGCAGGAAACACTCAGACCCAGTGGCTGATTTCTCTGCAGCAGGACCCCTCTCCCAGGAAGGTGGCTTAAACTCATTACAGCCTGTGTTGGGTGGCCCGTGATGACCACTCCACCAAAGCCGAATGCCCGCAGGATGCTGCTTGTTGAAACGCTGGGTTCCTTTTGCGCATTTTTAAAGTCACATCTGGCGCTGAATACATTCACTTTCGTGCTGAATGAAAGCGATGGGGTTGTGTTCTCAGAGTCCGGGGCTCCTCCGAAAGCCACTCCCAGCCCTCCCAAACTGGCACAGGATGTCCGGCCCTGGTCGGCTTCCTCCTCCACCGAGGACAGTGCCAATCGAAACAGGGCCTCCTGCCAAGACTCTGGGACCACGCTCAGATCCAGCCCTGGGGCAGCAGGCAGACCTCTTGCCAAGTCCGAGCCTGGGTCCTCCCGGGCTCTCCTCCTGGAAGTGTCCTGGCCTCCTCTTCGGAAAGGGGGGCTCAGTCTTCAGAGGCGCCCTGACACCAGTCAGAGCCCTGGAAACTGCAGGCTCTCCTCCAGCTCGCCTGGCCCTTTCCAGCCCAGAACGGCTGGTTTGCAGCGTCTGGAAAAGCGCTTACTGGTTTGGTTGTGGTCGCCCTAGCTGCTGAGCTGGCTCCAAGTGCCACATCCCCAAGTGCCACGTCCTCCACCGGCTGCTCCAGCCCAAAGACACTCAGGAAAGGTGACAAGGAGCCCACTGGCATACTTGCCTGGTGCGGTCCTTCCTTCATTCTTTAGAACTAAGAAAATGTGTGTTTTCGTGAAGTGAGTGAAAAAAATAAAGTCTGTCCCCCTTATCTGAAATTCAGTCTTTATGAGCGAGAACAGTTTGAATGAAATTTCCCCGCACAGTATTTCACCGGCCGTGTGCCAAATTGGTCAGGTTGATGACACCACTTACCTTCCCAACCTTCTTAGAAAGGACCAGGGGAATGAAATAAGCCTATTCTATATGTGGGGAAACTGAGGCTAAGGGAAGCTACAGAGACTCACAACTATGGGGAAAGAGCCAGGAAAGGGAGCAGAGCAGGGCCAGTCTGAGAAAATGCTCATTGGTGGGTAGATAGAGTCTCTCTGACCTCAGGGAGTTATATGATCCTTAGGCACTGAAGACACCATGGGTGAGGAATAAGGAGGTAGAGGAACTGGAGGTGGGTCCCTTTGCAAAATTAACCCGAATGACCCCAAATTTGAAAATGCACCCCAATCTCCAAATCTGTACTCTTGTACTGGTGCCACAAGTGACCCTACTCTAGACCTGTTCCCTGCTCAGTCATCCTTTACATCAAAGAAGTGTTCTCCCAACACAGTCTGAGTCACACCGTCCTGCTTTACGGTTCTCAAGTTCATGTTAGTCTTCTCTCAACTACATTACTGCTTCTCAAGGACAGGGACTATGCCCTAGATTCTGGAAACCCAACCCCACTGGGTTTCCTCATTGTTTGCCAAATGACAGGGTCCTGAGCAGAGCCCAGGGGCAGGATCAAAGAGAACAATCATTAGGGACTTGGGGCGAAGCTGTCTTGTTTTCCATAAGAACAAATGGGGGTGTGTCAATGTCTGAAATGACTGTTGACAAAGAAGTATGGCTTCTTCTTCAAGTCACAAAGGTGGCTCTGCCCTTAGCTTCATGCACAGGAACAGATCTGGGATGAGCCCCTGGTCAGCTGACCCAGGCTGAGGCAACCCACAGGGAGATGCCCAGCACATCAAACATAAGGATTTCCCAGCAGCTCCCCTTCTGGAAACTTCCACCTGTGTCCATTGCCCAGTGATCACCTGGAACAGAACCAGAGAAGCTCCTTCCCTCTCTCACATTCCAACCTCAGAAATTCATGTAAATTTGGCATTCTTTTCTATATTACTACAGAGGTGTTTAAAGTAGAAAATTTCACCTCAAATCTTAGAATAAAGTGACCCACCATGAGGGGGCTTCATGCTGAAGTCATTTGAGCTGAAGCACCTATCTATCTGCAGTGTTTTCAGGGCACCACAGCTTCCAGGGCTGAACTTTTTTTTTTTTTTAATCCTCACCCAAGGGCATGTTTATTGATTTTAGAAGTGGGGGGAAGACAGAGAGAGAGAGGGCAAGAAAGAGAGACAGAGAGAGAGAGAGACAGAGAGAGAGAGAGAGATTGAGAAACATCGATGTGAGAGAAAAACAGCAATTGGTTGCCTCCCAGACCATCCGCCCCAACTGGGAATGAAACCACAACCTAGGTATGTGCCCTGACCAGGAATTGTACCCACCACCTTTTGGTGTATGAGGCAATGCTCCAACCAACTGAGCCACACTGGCCAGAGCTGAACATTCATTTTTGATCCAACTGGAAATCCCTCATTCGATATCCATCCTTTCCTGTTCAAATGAAAACTACCTTGGGAAGCTCTAAGCATTGGACCAAACTGAGACAATAAGACTCTACACTTGGGTCTGAGAAGCTGTCACAGCAGAATGGTCTGGGGCTGCTTGGATTAGCAGTAGCTGGTGAGGCAGAGCCACCTTTGTGATTTGAAGAAGAAGCCATACTTCTTTGTCAACAGTCATTTCAGACATTGACACACCCCCATTTGTTCTTATGGAAAACAAGACAGCTTTGCCCCAAGTACCTAATGACTGTTCTCTTTGATCCAGCTGAAGATTTTGGTGAACTTCTATCGATAGATTAGAGAGAGAGAGAGAGAGAGATACAGTTAGATCAGGCCTTGTGGGCAACATGCTCTCTTTCATATATATTTGAGAGAGAGGGAGAGACAATGAATTAAATTGTACACTTTAAATAGGTGAATTGTATGTTATGTGAATTCAAGAAAACTCCTTACAATTTTTTTAGAGAAAAGAGACAATAGAGTTGCTCTGAGATGCCCCCCCACCCCCCGCCCCTGGCCAGGCTGTGCTGGAGACTCCAGTGCTGCAGCCCAACGCCAGACACTGGAAGGACCCATGCAAGACCCTTGGCTCCCCAGCAAAGCTGTCTGTCCCCAAAGAGCAGTTCTGCCATGCGCAGGGCATGTGAGCAGCCCTGGGGACTCCCGTGGCACTTCCTTCCTCACATGCCACGGGGTAAAGAGGGAAGAGTCCTGCTACCAGCCAGATCCTGATGTGCCTGGAGCCCAGGTAGGCAGACTTTTCTGTAAGGGGCAGATGGTAACTATTTTAGGCTTTGTGGGCAACATGATCTCTTTTACAGCTACTTAAACCACTAAGCAGCACAAAAGCACCTATAGACAATACCTAAATGAACAGGCATGGCTGTGTTCCAATAAAACTTTATTTACAAAAACAGGCAATGACAGGTTTGGCCTGCGGACTGTCGTTTGCTGGCTTCTGTCCTAGTCATGGACCAGCCTACTTGGAAATAATTCCAGGCCATGGAACACAAAGGTTTGCTTTATTTGGGATCCAATCAGGAAGCACGTTGCTCAGTCTTCCAGGTCTCCCCAGAGAAATGGGACCAAGTGTCTATATACAGGGTGTCCCACAAAAATGTATACACACTTTGAATAAATTATAAAGGCAGTGTTTATTAAAATATATTTCATTTTCAAAATGTAATAGAAATCAGCTGCTAGACTGTGTATACATTTGGGGGGGGCGGGGGCGGGGGCGGACACACACTGAATGTTTGATAAAGATTTCAGTTCAGCCGGAAAAGAGACTCAGAATATGGCTGCTGCTCTCAAGGAGCCCAGCTGGGTCCTGGAGACATGTAAACGTGTAGAGAACTCTCGTTCTGTGTGATAACTTCAGGAGAGATGTAGGTACACATGTGGAGGTTTGGCATAAAACCATCACTGACCATTGTCACCGAGATTCAGATAATTAATTTGGGCAACCTGGCCCTCATGGTGGGCTAATGATGTGGTGATTGTACTTCCTTCCAGTCATGGTCTTTGCACATCCAGGAAGGCCTTGGTTTTTGCAAATTAATCTTGGAAACAAGGACAAATGTGACCCGAGTTTGTCACTGAGTCAGGCCCTGCAGATATTGTTTTGGTGCATAAGTCAGAGGGGTCTCCATCAGGAAGGGAGGGTGGTCACAGCCATTGTAGGGCAAAGGCCAGGGGCTGGGTGTGGCTGAGACACCACATCCCGGTCCTGGGCTGCTCAGCATATTTCAGTCTGTGTGTATGCTTTTTCCTCTTCAGTGCCATGACATCGACCTCGGAGTCTCCTGGGTGCCCTCCCAGGCCCTGTCTATGGGTGCCCTCTGGTGGCCTGTCAGCTGGAAAGCCTGAGGCCTGAAAACAGGCAGGGAGAGGGGAAGGTATGAGACTCGGTGGTAGAGATTCCTACTGGGCTTTCGCCGACAAGCTCGGGCCTCCCCTGGGGATTCCGAATGCATCCAGAACTGGTCATTCCTAATCCGATACCTTTGTTCTTTCAGTTTTGGTGATTCATACCATCAACCCGCCCAAGAGACCTGGCATTCTCAACTCTTTACGGCCGAGAGGAAATGGTAGTGATCTGCTAAACGCACTGGGCCCAATGGGTCAAAAGGCAGCTGCAAATTTTCCTTCTGGGGAGCCATTTCTCCTTTGCATCTGCCCCAAAACACCAAGTCACTGCCCCCCTACGCCTGTTCCTTCAATGTGCCCCACAGCTGGGGTCTCCGTGGGAGAGGACAATCTTCTATGTGTGCCATACACCAAGGAGAGCCACTTCTGGTGAATGTGCTCACTTTGGGGCAACAGTCGTTCTGGCTGAAGGTTGCATGCTCCTCGCCCTCCATGGAGACCATCCACATTTTCTTTCTCAAGGAAAAGGGCAGGGTCTGTGGTCTATTCCTTTAAGCTACACTGATGACGTCTGCGCCTCTGGCAGGGCCCATCCTTGGCTGCCAGATATAATGTTGGTGATACTCGCCTTGGTTCCAGGCTTCCAGCCTTTCTCCAAGGCCTGATCCTTGATGTCCCCTCCCCGGGGACCCACTCTTCACTCTCATAATGCACGCTCCATCATCCCAAAATCTACATGCACTGATGTTCAAGTGCCTCTCAACGTGGCTGCTCATTAGAATCACCGGGACGCTTTTTAAAGTGACCTTTGTTGCCTGGGGCCAAGCTCAGAGTCTCAGATTGATGTGGCGACAGGCAGCACCCAGCCATCAGGACTTTTCATAAACTCTAGACAGGTCTCACACAGAGTCAATTTGAGCTGTGCAAGGGACCACCATCCAGCAGAAGGTCAGCGGTTTGGGTGGGTAGGGGCGGGAAAGTATCTGAAGACAGTCCCCAGCACTGTCCACTCCTCTTTGCCTGCACATGGAGCCAGCCCTGGGTCCAAAAAATGCATGCAGAAGGCCACCTGGAACCAAGAGTAAAGCACAGGCAGCAAGGGTTGAAGTCTTTTTATAGAAACTCTACGCAGAGCCTTTTCTGGCCTCTGGAATGGTGGCGGGGCCTCCATCAGCTCTGGGATGACTGAGCAGCTGCCAACGTCACGTTCAGCAGTTGGTCCATCCCATAACTAAAGATGGGCTTACAGGAAAGTACAGGGGTCTGAGTCCAGACAAGTCTAAGCTGGCTTGGCTCTGGAACAGCGTGATAACTGGTGCTCTCCCGCCCCACCTCTCCACATGTCCAGGAAACTTAGCAAGGCCCTGCAGCACACTAGTTACCTATATGGGCTCCTGATCTAGGCTACCTGGGTTCAAATTCCAGCTCTGCCCCCTACTAGTCATATAAACTCAGATGGGTTACTTAGCCCCTCTGTGCTGTTTTCTTGTTTGTAAGGTGGAAATGATACTAGGATCTGTATCTTAGGATTGTTTGGAAAATTAAATAGGTTGGTACCTGAGCAGTGGGTGGCACTTGGAATGTGCTCAGTTCATGTCTCCTCTCCTTATTTGGGAGAAAGCTCACATAGCACTGGAATGAATGGGAATCTGAAGACCTGGCTTTTCATCCCAGCTCCATCTTTATCCAGCTGTGTGTTCTGGGATAGGTGACCTCACTTCTCTGTGCCCAGGACACTCCATTCCAAGATGAGGGGTGGGACTACCTCCCTGACTCTAAAATCCTCCATGGATCCCCATTGTCCTCATGATAAAGTCCCAGTTCCCTCACTTGGCCTGTAATATCATTGGTGTCCCCAGCCCCTGCCCATTTCTTGGCTGGTTAAGAGGTCTTATAAAGCATGTTATAAACATGTGACTCTCATGTCCCTCTCTGCATGTTATCAACATGTGACTCTCATGTCCCTCTCTGCTCAGAGGTTTCCCATGGCTTCTCCTGACACTCATAGTAAAACCCAAGGCCCTTTGCACAGCTTGGGGGGCCCCCACAGCCTGACCTCAGCTCCCGCCGCTCTCCCTCTCCACCCCTGCACACAGCTCTCTGACCACTTGGTTATTCCCAAGATGCCACCCTTTCCTGCCTCGGGCCCTTTACACCTGCTATTCCCTCTGCCTGGAATCCTCCCTCAGTAAACTGGCTCAGGCTCACTTTTTTCTGGTCTCTGTTCAAGAGTCCAGAGACACTGCAATAAGTAATAAATAACAAAGTCAAGGGTTTTATGATATAAGGGGTGGGCAAGGGACACATATGAAACAGAACAGAAAGAGATGGAGAATAATTATGAAACCACAATTGCATTAACCTCATGAGACAGCCTGGCGAGCTTCTACAGCTGCAGCAAGAGAAAGCTCAGGGGGGGCTGGAGTCGTCCTGGAAGCTTGGAACTAAGAAGAAGGTCTTTCCTGACCACCTTGCCGATGTGCCACGCTGCCCAATGCCCTGCCTTACGTTTATGAACAGCCCTGCTGTCCCTGATTGGTCACGTACTTGCTTCTGTCTGTCTCCCCTCCCGCAGCGTGGCCCAAGAGAGCAGGACCTTTGTTGGGCTCGGCCGTGGCCCAGCTCTCACAGCCATGCTGTGCACATCCGAGGCGCTCGGAAACTGTGTTGAATGAGGAAGGATGCGGCTTGTCTCCTAGAGAAAGTTGTGTTTTTGTAAAGAATTCCCAATGAAAACATATCTGCACCTAAAGGAGTGGACCTCTTTTACAGGTGATGTCAGGCATGGGGACAGGTGGATGGGGAAGATATTGTAGGAGCAGTGGGGACATTCCTTGCCTAGGTCCTCAGACCAGGACCCGAGGACAATCCCCGCACCTGTGAGCACAGGGAGCAGAGACCTTGGGAAACCATTTAGCTCAGCCCCCATTTCCTGGAAGACTAAGCCCTGAGCTTAGGCCTAATGGCTGGTCCTAACAGGCCTCAGCCATGGAGACAGCATCCAGGCTCACCACGCTCACCCCGCTCACCATGAGACCGCCTGGCACTGGGAGGCCACGAGAGGCTGGTGGCCGCCTGGGCTCTCCCACTGAGGGCAAGACGCCTCTTGTTACTTCTTACTTCTGCTTGGCACGACTTGAACACTTGGCGGCTTCCAAAATGAAGCCAAGTGGTTTGATGGCAGATCTCTGGGGGGAAATGCGGTCCTTTAAGTGTCCTCGCGACTGTTCCGAAAATAGAGTTCCTTTTATTCAAAGCTTAATTCGGTTAATGTTCCCAATAAAAATGAATAATCGAATGCGTAAGCGGATTCTCGCAGGCAGTGCTGACAGTGTTCCTCTGCGCTATTTAAAGGCCCTCCCTGGGCAGAGCAGTCAGCTTTCCCTGACCCTCCTTTAGTCCCCGCCCCGAGGCGCTGCGCTGATTTCCCCTGGGCCGGTGGTCGGCAAACTCATTAGTCAACAGAGCCAAATAGCAACAGTACAATGATTGCAATTTCTTTTGAGAGCCAAATTTTTTAAACTTAAACTTCTTCTAACGCCACTTCTTCAAAATAGACTCACCCAGGCCGTGGTATTTTGTGGAAGAACCACACTCAAGGGGCCAAAGAGCCGCATGTGGCTCGCGAGCCGCAGTTTGCCTACCACGGGCCTAGACCATTTCAGGCCCTCAGTCAATATTGGTTGAATGAAGTAATCTCCCCTACTAGACTGCAGTGTCCTAGATACACAAGGCCACGTATTATACTCTTTGTATTCTTACCTGTACCTACCACAGCATTAGCACTCTATTGACTAATTGCTGGCTGAATGAATGAGTGAATTAATTAATTAATCAACTAATTAATGGAAGACTTCATAGCAGACATGGGACTTGAACTGGGCCTTCAGGATGAGGCAACCCAAATGAGGCAAGCCAGAATGTTCCAGGAGGCATGACTGTGGTTAAGATTTTATTAGTCAGTCATTGTGATCCAACTCCGCTGATAGGACCTCTCATATTAGACCTGATGAGCAATGGGAAGATCCACCCAGAGGCACCATAGAGAGAGTAGGCCTGCCACCCCAGTTCCAGGTCTGCACCAGCTATGTACACATGCAGGGCTCATCTTTCTACCCTCAGAGCCCAGCACAGTGCCTGGCACATGGTAAGGCTCCTCATAAATATGTGCTGAATGGGATCTAATGTCTCCAACCCATTCTTAAGTATCTTGCAACCCACAAAATTGGGACATCCAAGACTGTAGGTTTAGGGGAAAGGTGTGCAGAAACAGAAACTCAAGCAAAAATGCCCCAGACTGCTGGGCTAGATTCACAGCCAAAGATTCTGCAGAAGTAAAGGGAGTCTAAGTCTCAGACTGGCACCAAGCCTTGTCAAGCACAAGCTGTATAACGTTTGTTCTGAAGGCCTGTCATACACCAGCCCTCGAGGTGAGCACTGTCCCCTTGCAGCTGAGTGGTGAGGGGGCCAGCCCAGCCCCTCATGGCTGACAGACAACCCAAGTGAGGATGGATGGGCAGAGCGGCGTCTGGGTGGGAGACAAGGTCCTAACAAAGGGAGACACACAATTCAAAGCATGGAGGAGGTGTCCGGAGGCCTCACAAGGCTCATCCATCTTGGTGAGCAGTGGGGTCACCCTGGTTCCCAGAATTGTGAAATCGCATTTCTCCCAGAGGATCTGATCCATAGGTAGTTTTAGCTAAAATATCCCAAATGCAGGGCAGTGACTACAAAGGGAGACATGTTACCCTTTCCTCCTGTCCACACTCTTTCCCTAGTAAAATGAGAAAGGGAGGGAGGAAGGGAGGGAGGGAGAGAGAAAGAGAGAGAGAGAGAGAGAGAGAGAGAGAGAGAGAGAGAGGCTAGGCTTTTGTCTCCCCATCCTCCAGTCTGCATTGCAGGGAAGTTCCTTTCTGTTTACCAGATAACGTAGGTGCTTCTGGGGAGAGGCCTCTCCCAGAAACTGGCTGCCAAGTTCACCCAACCTGGCGAGCAGCTGTGAGCCAGCCAGCCACCTCCTATGCTCCTGTGTGATTGCAGAGACCCTGGGCAGGATCTCGGGTAGGCAGTCAGGTGGGGTCACCCTCATCCCAAGCCTATGAACTGCCCCTGCCAGGAGTGCTCCAGTGGCTTCCAAGATGTGCTGTGAAGCTTTGCCCCTGCCAGCCCAGGGACAGAACCCAGCTGGGTCTCAGCCCAGGCTCCCAGCCCACACGGCCCCTCTTCCTAATTGGTGGCCCAGGCTGCATCCCTGCTTCTTTCTTTAAGGACTTGAGCTTCCATCCCTTTCAGTGAACAATGGGAACAGTTATAATGACCTCCTCCCACTACCTGAGACAACAGACAGAATCCAGGGAGACATTGGGTGTGAGGTCCAGGCTGAAACGCCAAGGGCTCCAGGTTTATCATCATCATCATCATCATTATTATTATTATTATTATTATTATTATTATTACTAGTGGCCCAGTGCATGAAATTTGTGCGGGGCTGGGGTGGGGGGGCTGTCCCTCAGCCCAGCCTGCATCCTCTCCAATCTGGGACCCCTCGAGGGATGTCCAACTGCCCTCTCACAATCCAGGACTGCTGGCTCCAAACCACTCACCGGCCTGCCTGCCTGATTGCCCCTAACCACTTGTGCCTGCCAGCCTGATCACCCCCTAACCACTCCCCTGCCAGCCTGATCAACACCTAACTGCTCCCCTGCCAACCCAATTGCCCCTAACTTCCCTCCCTTGCCAGCCTGGTTGCCCCTAACTGCCATCCCCTGCCAGTCCAATTGCCCCTAACTGTCCTCCCCTGCAGGCCTGGTCCCTCCCAACTGCCCTCCCCTGCAGGCCTGGTCGCTCCCAACTGCCCTCCCCTGCAGGCCTGGTTCCCCCAAACTGCCCTCCCCTGAAGGCCTGGTCCCCCCCAACTGCCCTCCCCTACAGGCCTGGTCCCTCCCAACTGCCCTTCCCTGCAGGCCATCTTGTGGTGGCCATCTTGTGAACACATGGGGGTGGCCATCTTATGTGTTGAAGTGATGGTCAATTTGCATATTACCTCTTTATTATATAGGATTACCTCTGCTCCACTGATGAAAAAAGTAGGGAAGGACATCATGTGCTCAGACAAAGGTGAGGCCTGGCTGGGATGGTTTGTCCTCTTTCAGCAGGTCTGCAAGCAGGACCTTTGGAAGTAGGGCCGAGGTAAGCAGGGCTTCAGGAAGCAGGCATATGTCCATAGCACAGAGGTGGTGCAACTGGCTATGGGAGGGGAACAGCCTGAACTGAGCACCGTGCCACAGGGTGACTGGGCCTTTCAGGGACCAGGCAGGTGGGCTGAGCAGGAGGCTGTGGAACCACAGGCCACTTGAAGAAGCCTCCTGGCTCATTCCCAGGTCTAGTCAGGATGAACCAGCCCAAGCAGACACTCCACAGTGCTGCCCAGGCTGGACGGGAAGCAAGGCTCCCCCAGAGACCCAGGTCCTCAGAGGCCTGTCCCAGCCAGACCTCCCTGTGGAGGAGTCACTCCCTCTTCAGGGGCAGGAGATACGTCACACTGAACTGAAACACCCAGCGAAGCACCCTGGGGGCTGGCATGGAGCTGGCACTGTGAGAACGCAAAGGGGAGGGGGACACGTGTCCTGCTCTCCAGGTGATTCCAGTCCTGCATGACCTCTGGGGAAAAGGGTGGTGGGAGGTGGCTGCCACTGGGGTGCAATGTGAGGTTGACCAGGAGAGCACCAGGAGTGAGAGCACTGGGACGTCCCCTCCTACGTGGGGTCAGGAAGGCCATATGGAGGGGTCAGCATGTCCAAGAGTCAGTACTGAGCATTGGTTCAGCCCTCGGGCTGGGTTCTGGTCTTGACTGGGCCCTCCTGCAAGCAACTGAACTGCCTCAGCATGCATTTTCTCATCTGTAAAATGGGGGAAAGAATGTACTGGGCCATGAAGTGGCTATGATGATGGAGTGTGGTCATGCACACAGCATAAAGCAGTGTGTCTGTGCAGAGTCCGAGTTGCCATTCGCTACCATTAAGAATGGGTGGGATATGAACTTACAGAGATGTGGGGAAAAGGAAGGTGCAGAAGGATGATACAGATCCATACATTTCATTGGTTTAGGTTTGTGCTACTCAAATTAGAATCTCATTTTAAATAACCAAGAACGTTTCTATTAAAGAACTCTAGTGAAAGAATGTTTTGCAAAATAAAAATTTGTTTTTAAAAAGTGAAGAATCCGCTTTCCTATTTTCAAGTCTGAGTTTCATGCAGTTGATTCAGCATGCATTAAGGATGCTGTGCTAAGAACTGTGGCAATCCAGAGAGATCTGGTAGTCTCCACCCTCAAGGAGTTTGCTAGTAACAAGTTCAAGTGCATAAGTCCTGTGGGGGAGGAAGGCCAACGGATGTCAAAAAGCCTAGCAAGGGCCCTCTCTCAGATATCTCCCAGGCACTGCTAAGAATGGATCTTTCACCCCCTCTCCTCCCGAACCCAGAG
Organism: Plecotus auritus; assembly: GCF_963455305.1. NCBI lineage: Eukaryota > Metazoa > Chordata > Mammalia > Chiroptera > Vespertilionidae > Plecotus > Plecotus auritus. The sequence continues at coordinate 11,864,222 of NC_137782.1, read as the reverse complement.
TGTTGAGCAGACCAGCTTCTTCTGCTGAGATCAAGGGCAAACGGGTCACTGCTTACTAAGGTGGCCTCTACTAACCAGCAGCTGGCGGTGAGCATGAGAGGTCTGGTGAGAAATTCCAAGACCCCAGGGCAAAACTGTCCCAACCAGCCTTCCTTCACTGAATTTGAAATTAACAGCCTAGCTGCAAAGAGAGTATTTGTTCTGTGTTCACAGGGAAATGTCCTGTTGCAGATCTGACCTTGGCTCTGAATCTCACCCCTCTCCCACAGAGAGAACCACAGAAAACATTAACCCTCAGTCTACCAAACTATTGCTCTTCAGCAAAAGGCATTCAGCTCCTCGCATGGGCTTAGCAGAAGGGGCTGCAGTGTGTCCCAGCAATCACTTACTGAGCTACCCGCACTCCATGAGAGGCTCATCATGCTACGAGATAGATTCTTTCATGACCCCCTTTTTACAGATGAGGAAACTGAGCTTTGCAAGGTTCGTAACCTAACAGTCATACAGCTAAAGGGAAGCAAGTGAGGGATGTTCATCAGAGCTGGACACCAAAGCCTGTCATTTTAAATATGGCTCTACCAACGCCCAACCCAGTGCTGTTTTAAGAATCCCCCAGGAGACTCTGATATTTTTCCTTACAACCCCTTCTAAGTCAGAATAACAGAACTGTGTGTGCAGAGAGGGTTGGAAACGCAAAGCCTTGGAGGTGTATCTGGTCAGGAAATATATTGGCTAGAATAATTTTTTAATAAAAAACTTTAAATTAGGTGTCTGGCCTGCCATGTATCCTCTGCCTTATATCTGGCTTTTTCCATATTAATGACTTGGCTGGCCCCAGGAAGCACTTCAATCTGTGACCTCAGGGGGTACTTTGGGGCTGCCTCGCCTGCATGAGAATTCAGATTGAGGAGTCAGCCAAACTGATGTGACTCCTACCCTTCCCCCCATCCACTCACTTTGTCTCTCCCTCCGTACCCTGCAAAGGACTAGGCATCCCAGCCAGGCCCACGCCTATTCCCAAGGCAGAAGTGCACAGAGTGTGGGCAGGTCCAAGGGGAGCCAGGCTGTCAGCACTAACCCCACAGTCTTCACCAAACAGTCATCCACAAGGCCCGGCATTGACCAAGGCCCTGAGCTTAAGGCTGGGTCACTGCCACTTGGCCCGAGAAACTGCAAACCCAACGCAGCTCCCTCCCATCCCCATGCTTTAAGTCCATGCCAACAGCAGCCGAGGTGAGGCCTCAAGGTCCAAGAGAGAGGCTAGCTGATCCCCTGGGCTGTGGGCACCCCCTTTGTTTACCACATGTCCCTGGACCAAATCTGAGGCAGCCTTGTTTCATGAAACAACTTCCTGTTGGGATACTGATCTGGAGAAAAAGTGTCTGAGTGTGAGTGTGTGTGAGTGTGAGTGAGTGTGTGTCTGAGTGTGTGTGTGTGTGTGTGTGTGAGTGCGTGTGTGTGTGTGTGTGTCTGTGTGTGTGTGTCTGAGTGTGAGTGTGTGCATGTGTGTGTGTTCAGGTGGGGAAACAAGGAAGGAAACAAAAAACAAAACAGCCCAATTCAAAAGACATGTGGTGTTCTTCTTGTGGTTTGATGCAAGGGCTTGGTGGTTTCAGTAGAACCCTGAGCCCAGACTGTGGGACAGTTAAAGACTAGGTAGGGCTGGGGAGAGCCCTAAGAACAAAGAGTCAATTGAGGGTGCCCTGGCCAGGGGTACAGGCAGCAAGTGGGCGGGGCATCTCCCCTCCCCTGTGGAATTGGCCCACCCCTAGGTGCAGGCTGCTGATCTACCCCCAAAGCTGGCACCGGCATGACTCACAGGGGAGCCCTTCCTTCTCGGAGAGGGCACTGCCAGGGGCAGCGCTGTACAGGGAAGTTGCAGAGGGAGTGTGATGTCACGTGAGGTCCAGACTTGGGAGTCAGAAAAGAAAATCTCCCCTGAGAAAGGCCTGCAATGAGGATACAGGTTCTGCTTCTGGTAGCCACTACTACTGACTCCGAGCTTGGACCAGGTCTCTCACAGCCCCACCTTTGCAAGATTCTAGACCCCTTGTTAGGGAGGCCGCCTTTCTTCCTGCTTTCAGGCTCAGCAACATCACGTTTATGTGGTACTTATTTGATGGACACCATTCTAAATGCCATTGAGTCATTTAATCCTCACAAGGTTATCAAATAGGTCCTATAGTTTTTACAGTTTTATAGATAAGGAAACCGAAGCAAGAGAGGATGACTGACTTACTGGATTGTGAGTCCAGGCAGAGAGCTCTGGCATCTGTGCTTCTAGTGATATTCTGGTTCATTTGGGGAGGATGAGAAGGCCCAGGATGAGGCCAAATATGAGATTCCAAGGCACAGACCCTGCAGCCATTCCCTTCCTTCAGGCCTCACCCCTTCCTCACCTCCCCCCTCCCATGAAACCCCTCCCCCACCCACACACACACACACACACACACACACACACACACACACACACACATAGCCAAGGGAGGTCTATGCCCTGGTTTCCTGCCCTAGAGGAAGGCAGGAAGGCCCACCTGGCCCCTTCTGAGAGGTAAGGACTAGGTTCTGGCAAAGGTGTGAGCTGGACATGTCAGACCCCTACTGTGCAAAGCAGCCTTTGAACCAAACCTCTACAATGATTACAATGCCCAGGGGGTGGAATTTTCCAGGAAACTGTAATTTTATGCATATTGGAAACCACATTGGCTTTCGCTGTTGTTGCTGGAAACCTCTTAAAATGGCCATAGAAGAATCATCCCAGAGCTACCATCAACCCAACTAGGGTGGCTCTCGCCACATCCGGAATGAAGGTAGTGGAACTGGACATCAACACACACCTATTGGATTTCCTTTCAGCCACCCCAGGTTCTGCAGGAACTAACTGCACCCCTGAACCCGGCCCCTCACTCCCACCCACCCCAGCAGCCTCCCGAGATCACAGAGTCTGTTAAAGCCAACAGGGGCCTTGGGGGCCACGTGAGATCCCATGAAGCGGTGCAACTGGTGGAAAGAGAACGTTAGAGTCCCAAAGACCAGCGGTTTGGAGCCCATCACGTGCACACTCTGAAACATCAATACAAATACCCACCTGGGGGTTCCTGTTGGAATTCAAAGGGGCTCTGCTCACAGAGCACGGTGCCTGGCACAGGATAGGTGCTCGGTAAGTACCCTCCGTGACCACCCAGACCCACACCTGAGTTTACTGATAAAGAAACAGCCTGGGAAATGATGTTAAATAATGTAACACGTGCCTAGCATTTTGATGAGCACTTTGCATATATTTCCTTATTTGTTCCATGAAATAAGACAAAGAATCACCTGAGACCTATTGAGATGAAGGGACTTTCTCAAGGTCACCCAGGCCAGTAAGTGGCCAAGCTCAGAGTCATAGACTGGAAAAGACTGGAGGAGGGAGGGGTCCAGAGATCGTTTCTGTGTGTCTGGCACCTAACAGACTGAAAAATGGGATGAATCAATGAAAGGATGAAACTTAAAAATGAGCTGGGTTCAGAAATATGCTTGTTGAAATAGTGTCATTGCCGTATCACCCACAGCCCTGCCACCACCAAGGAGACACATACTGTGCATTTCCTGGGACTGGCATGTGTCACAGGAGCTTCACTGGCAAAGGATCTGCTTGTTTGTGGGGGAGTTGGAGGGGGGAAGGAGGAAGCAAATATGTTTGCATAATAGAGATAAATCCATAAATCCAATGTATGCTCAAACCTGATATTTTGTGCCCAGATACTATCACTATACTAAACACCCTCCAGTCTGCTGGCCACTCAGGGACACAGGGAAAGACTGCTGGGTCCTGTTCTGAATAAGAGCTCTACAGACCAAGTTACTAGGAGGGACGGGAGTGTCCCTATCTGACTTGTCTAAAGTCTGGGCCTCCCCGCATAGGAGCGTCCAGTGCAAAGCACCGATGATAATTATGACTGCAGGAAGCACCAGTGAGAAGAAGAGCGTGTCCGAGAGGGTTTTGAGAGGTAAATTTTAACAAAAGAAGGCTCTATACCAGGCCTGAGGGCTTGTGCTGCAGCTGATGAAATTTGATTTTGTTGTTTCTCCTACTATGCGTGGTAAGTTCAAGAAATAAAGAGCAGTAAGAAAATTGAAGGAAGGAGAATGAGAGAAGCTTTACACTTTGATGCCTCAGGGCCAGAACTTTTAGAGAACATCCAGAGATGGCATCTACTCCAAGGATTTTAAAATGTATACAAATCAAAGCCATAAAATGTCAAAGGCACCACTCAATTGGCTCGCAAAGATCTGGCGCTTAGGAGGCCAAGCAGCAAGCATGAGCGGCCCCCCGCCCCGCCCGCCTTTTTTTTTTTTTTTTCACAGTAGCTGAGGCATGAGTGGAAATGCTGAGGCTTTCTGTGGAAATTCCAGATCTTTTTCTTGCCCTTTTAAATACTTTCTGTTTGGAGAAATTTTAGCTACACAGCAAAACTGGTCAGGAAGTAGAGAGTTCCCATATACACCCTGCTCCCACACATGGACAGCCTTGCCTTATATCAGTGGTCGGCAAACCACAGCTCACGAGCCACATGCAGCTCTTGAGCCACATGCGGCTCTTTGGCCCCTTGAGTGTGGCTCTTCCTCAAAATACCACGGCCTGGGTGAGTCTATTTTGAAGAAGTGGCATTAGAAGAAGTTTAAAAAATTTGGCTCTCAAAAGAAATTTCAATCATTGTACTGTTGATATTTGGCTCTGTTGACTAATGAGTTTGCCAACCACTGGTCTATATCAACATCCCCCGCCAGAGTGGTCCATTTGTTACAATTGATGAACCTGCATTGACACGTCAATGTCACCCAAAATGATAGTTTAGATTAGGGTTCGCTCTTAGTGTTGTACATTCTGTGAGTTTTGACAAATGTATAATGACATGTGTCTACCTTCATAGCATCATATACAATAGTTTTACGGCCCTAAGAATGCCCTGTGCTCCACCCATTTATCCCTTTCTCCCCCTTAACCCTTGGCAGCCACTCATCATTTTACTGTTTCCATAGTTTTAGGTTTTCCAAAATGTCATGTAATTGAATTTATACTGTATGCAGCCATTTCAGTTTCACTCCTTTCACTAACGTAGCATGCATTCAAAGGTCCTCTATGTCTTCTCCTGGCTTGCCAGCTCATTTCCTTTTAGCACTAAATAATATTTCATTGTCTGGATTTATCACAGTTTATCCATTCGCCTACTGAAGGACATCTTGTTTGCTTCCAAGTTTTGACAACTATGAATAAAGCTGCTATAAGAATTTATATGCAGGTTTTGTGTGGACATAAGTTTTCAACTCCTTTAGGTAAACACACAGAGAGCTACTGCTGAATCATATGGTAAGAGTGTGTTTATTTTTGTGAGAGACTACCAAACTGTCTTTCTAAGTGGCTGTGCCATTTTGCATTCCCACCAGCAAAGAATGAGAGTTCCTGTTGTTCCACATCCTTGCCTGCTTTTGGTGTTGTCAGTGTTCTGGATTTTGGCCATTCTAATAGGTGTGTACTGGCAACTCACTGTTTTTTTAAATTTTCATTTCCCTGATGACATGTTGTAGAGCATCTTTTAATATGGCTTTTTGCCATCTGTACATCATCTTTGGTGAGGTATCTGTTCAAGTCTTTTGTCTGTTTTTTAATTGGGTTCAGGTTAATTAATTTGGGTTTCTTATTGTTGAGTTTTAAGTTTTTTTATATATTTTGGATAGAAGTCCTTCATCAGATATGTTTTAGCAAATATTTTCTCCCAATCTGTGGAGTCTTCTTATTCTCTTAACAGCATCTTTCACAGAGTAGAATTTATAATATCAATAAAGTCCAGCTTATCAATTGTTTCTTTCATGGATTGTGAAACATACCTGGGATAAATCCCATTTGGTCATGTTTATAATTATTTTATAAACTGTTGTATTTGATGTGCTTATATTTGTTGAGAATTGCTGTATCTATGTTCATGAGAGACATTCTGCAACAATAAGACAGAGCATCCTATCTAATAAAAGAGTAATATGCAAATTGACCATCACTCCAACACACAAGATGGCTGCCCCCATGTGGTCAAAGATGGCTGCCCCCATGTGGACACAAGATGGCCGCCACAAGATGGCCAGCAGGGGAGGGCAATTGGGAGGGACCAGGCCTGCAAGGGAGGGCAGTTGGGGGCGATCAAGCCTGCAGGGGAGGGCAGTTAGGGGTGACCAGGCAGAGGAGGGCAGTTAGGGGTGACCGGGCCTGTAAGACAAGGTAGTTGGGGGGACCCAGGCCTGCAGGGGAGGGCAATTGGAGGGGACCAGGCCTGCAGGGGAGGGCAGTTAGGGGTGACCAGGCTAGCAGGGGAGCAGTTAGGCATCGATCAGGCTGGCAGGAGAGTGGTTAGGGGGTGATCAGGCTGGCATGCAGAAGAGGTTAGGGGCAATCAAGAAGGCAGGCAGGCGAGCAGTTGGGATTGTGAGAGGATTGTGAGAGGGATGTCCGACTGCCCATTTAGGCCTGATCCGGGATCAGGCCTAAACGGGCAGTCAGACATCCCTTGAGGGGTCCCAGATTGGAGAGGGCGCAGGCTGGGCTGAGGGACACACATCCCCCCCCCCCCCCGTGCACAAATTTCGTGCACCGGGCCTCTAGTCCTATCTAATAAAGAGGGGAATATGCTAATTGACCCTCACACAGTCGCAAAGATGGCAGCACCCATAGCCAATAAGGAGGGAATATGCTAATTGACTGCCAGGCCCTCAAAGATGGCGGTGCCCACAGCCACAAGATGGCAGCGCCCAGTCCCCTCAGCCCTGCGTGCCTGCCTCCGGAATCCCCCAGTCCCCTCAGCCCCCCAGATGCCCAGGGTCGGCCCAAGGCACAGGCAAGCCTCAGATGGCAGCTGCCCAGCCTCCCAGGGCCAGCCCGAGGCACAGGTAACCAGGGCCGGCCGAGGTTTGCGCTGCCGACAGTGGCAGCAGCAGAGGTGTGATGGGGGCATCACCTTCCCCTGATCGCCAGGTCGCCTCCTGCCCCTGAGGGCTCCTGGACTGTGAGAGGGGGCAGGCCGGGCTGAGGGGACCCCCCCCCCCCCAGTGCATGAATTTTCATGCACCAGGCCTCTAGTACCATTATAAAAAGGGAAAAGGCTATTTTTCTAGAATAAAATATATCCTATTCAACCTCATAAGGTGTTCACTCCCGAGTGTTCCTTCTGTCCACATCTACTATTCTAGTGCCTCCCAAGAACCCCTTGTGACCTGCCCTGCCTTTCAGACTTATTAAACACCCATGCCCGTAAGCAATGGATTTTGGGAAGAACCTCCAACACTGTGTCAGCTGTATGCTGGGACAGGTCAAGAACAGGGGTTTGTAACTCTATTCTTATTCTATTTCAATTCTAAAAATGCTGAGCATTTCCATAATTCTGACACTAAATAGTCATTAAAGACACAACCATGTAGAGAGACTTGGTATCTACGTCCAAGAAAATCAGTAACCAGCAGACACCCAGGAACTGATATAGAGTCCCACATAGTGAAGGCCCAAGTAATCCTATGGGTTTCTACTGGCAGTCATCCGAGTGGTAGGCATTGAAAAATAAGTACTTGTTCACTAGCTGCTCAGTTTTTCTGTACATACATACACACATACTACGTACATAGTTGAATGTATTGATAAATGGTCCTTTCTCTATTAAACCCAGGAGGATCCCTCATTTACCCAGGAGGCATCCAGAAGGGGCCTCAAAAATTGGATCCAGAAAGTAGCCCAAAGGGATCAGCACAAGTGAAAATAGGTTATTACTAACCATTGCCTAATGATGGGACTGCAACATGAAAATTTCATAAGGGGTTTTCAGAATTATAGATGACCCTCAGGCTCCATCTCTAGAGATTTTGACTCAGTGAAGGTGGTATAAGTCCCTGGTGTCTATATTTTCTAAAGATTCTGGGTTTATTCTGATGCACAATTGAGTTTGAGAACCATTGAGACATATTTCCAAGTCTAAGGGTCATTCCAGCAGGCGAAGGTCAGGAAACCACATAGGTCCAGGCAAAAAATGAGTATAAGGAAGACAGAAAACTTGCTTACAAGACCCAGCAAGGGCAGAAAATGGGGCTCCTGGTATCCCATTAATATAGAAACAGACCGGACTTCATGTTTGAAAATGACCTTGATTTGCTGGTGAGAGCTAAGGGAGTCATACATGACTAATAGTTTATTAAAGTAACATGGCTCTCAGAGTATTTAATGCTAATATCCTACTTTTCACCCTTGGTTCCCAATCATGGCACAACTCCCTCTGTGAAGAAATGAGTCTCTGGGTGGAAGAGAAAGCATCTCAATATTCACACAGTGAAAAGGACTGTGGGAATATGAAGCTGTCACTGCAATGATTATCTCCTCCATTAAACCCTGAAAGGTCAACATTGTTGAGCTCAATCATCTTAACTCTTCCCTATCTTGTCATTGGCATGTCCTGAGGCCATCAGAAGTTGGTGAAGGCGTCACTCTGGTTTTCTTTCACTGGCATCTGTCACTGTCCTGGCGCCACAACATCCAGCCCAGAACTGCAAGCCAGGCACCATCTCATGGGGAAAATGCATGCCCTTCAACTCCACTTAAGAATGTACACACACACACACACACACACACACACACACACACAGGAAGAATTCAATTAGTATTTGAACTGTATACTTGAAACCTATGTAATTGTATTAACCAATGTCATCCCCAATAAATGCAATAAAAATTTTAAAGAATTTTTTTAAAAGAATGTACACTATGCAGAAGCCATTGGCTTTATCCCTAATGAGTAAAAATTCAATCTAAGTGGGAAAAGAATAAAGTATATTTTTGAGGTCAAGAAACAGCATTGGACTGTAGTCCTTTAAGAAAACCTATCCTGCTGAAGTTGAACTCTTCCCACTGCTTAACAGCATGATCACACATATTAGCAAAATTAAAAATCTACACTTAACAAATTATCTACCAGGCTCCTTGAAACATGGGGCTATTTCTTGCTTTTCAGGAGCAGAGCTACTGCATAAAACAAGGCACACCTGGATGTTTTTATGGACAATGTGAGCCCACTTATCTCTTAATTTATAATGTGTGGAGCTCTTGAAAGTAGCAAAACTGCATCTGGCTAAATAGTCTCAATTACTCAGTAACACCAGCCTAATTTGTCCCTGTTATCCTGAAGCGCAATGCATCTGATGCAGACCTGATGCCTCCTTGGATTACTGTCCTGGCTCCCTTCCCAAGGCTCTGCCCATCTCCTGAACCACGGTGCTGCCACCTCCGCAAGCGGCAGGAATCCAGGCTAAGCCCCAGGCCCCAGAGCCAACATGTGCCATGCTGAGGTGTCCTCCATTTCTGGACTTGGATGAAATGCCACCCTCAGAGCATGGCATCTGCCTTTCTGAGCAGCTAGAGTGGAACCAGATAATGTGACACAGGGGACTCAGCATCCACTAGGAAATGGAAGGTACGTACCAATTTCTCCTCCTCTCTCCCTTTAGTGGACCATCCTGAGGACTAGTTCTTTCTTGAAATTCTTTTGGAGAAATTCTGATGTGAAGCATGAACCTGCAGACCAACTGAGCTGTGCGTCTTTTCATCGCTTGTTATGGAGCAATGGCCAATACAGTGACACACTGCATAGTTTCACATGCTTCATGGACTCGCTTCCCATTTTCCTTCACCCTCTCCTCTCCCTGGTCTTGCACTTCGCCATATAACAACAGCACTGTAACCCTTGCTTACTGCTCTGCTTTCTAGAAAGCACAGGCTAAAACAATTGTTCAAGACAGGTTCTAGAAACCAATTTGTGAGATGGAATTAGGGAGCTGGGATGGTCCATCCACTTGTCTGAGATAAATAGGTACTGCATTGCTGGTGGTAGGTGGAATGGTAATGATCTCTTGGGATGTGGTAGACTCATGATTTCTTCAACTTCCACTGTAGTTAATTGGGATAAAGTTCAGGTGCAGGGGGAGGTTAAGGCCTTGGGAGATCACGTGATCACGGCACTGAACCAATACAGAAACAATGTTCATTGCAAGGACTATGGATTAGGATGGATAGTTGTGACAGCATGAAAGACATTTAAATAAATAACAAGCTCAGGGAAGTCAGTTTAAGGCATGCTCTAAAATCCAGATAACCTCCATGGAAGTATTACAGGAATTCTTCATTTCCTGCAACCTAAGGGAAGACTGTGCTGGAAATCAGGGCAAGGGTCTGGTTCTCAGGGTCCCAGAGCTGCCATGGAGATGAAAACGCAGAGCCTGGCAAGTATTCTGTCAGGTCAGAGTGCTGGCCGGGGAAGCCTGGGACTCTGAGTCCTGGGGTGGAGACATGTAGGTGAGTGAACCTGAGCAGCTTGAAACGCTAAGTTCCCTCAGGCCCTCCTTCCCCGAGAGGCAGCACCCTCACCTTTGCCAGAGGGGACGAGGCTCTGCCTGCCTGGGTGATGTGCAGTGGCCTCACCTGAAGCAGGACAAGCGAGCCTGCACCAACCCTCCTTGTCTCCCAACTGATAGCCAAAGTCAAGTCTCAGCAAGCTCGGCTAGAGAAGCAAAATCACTCCCAGGAAGGAATGGTCTAGATAGGAAAGAGATGACAAAACCCAGCAAGAACTTGGGGACACAGATGGAAGTGAATGTTGAAAGTGCTGGGCCGGGGGTGGGGGCAGATTATATGGCTGCACAGAGGGGAATTCATTGACATGGGCAATTCATTAGTGACATACATTAATTTATGTCAAGCACGCCTGGCCTGGCCTGCATGGCTCCGTGGTTGAGCATCGACCTATAAACCAGGAGGTCACGGTTCGATTTCCGGTCAGGGCACATGCCTGGGTTGCAGGCTCTGTCCCCACTGTGGGGCATGCAGGAGGCAATTAATCAATGATTCTCATCATTGATGTTTCTATCTCTCTCCCTCTCCCATCCTCTCTGAAATCATATATTTAAAAAGAACACCTGAGTAGTTTGCTGGGATGGCTGCTTGATGCCTGGATCCACATGGAACTACAGTAAACAAAGTGGAGATGCCAGAATCACCTCGACATAGAGTTAAAGAGGTCAGAAGGCTTAGGGAAGTGGGAATATTAAACATGAATTTACCATGTATGGTCCAAGGACCATTCAGAGGTCATACTATTCACCAAGACAATAAAAATGCTTTGTTGGGGAAGATGTCAGCATCTTCAAGAAGTTTGGTAGTGGCTTTCACAGGCACAAGGAACCAACACAATTACTTATTAGGCAGCCAGTTTAGTTGTGGTCAGGGTTCCTTGATCCACAGGTGTGCCGCGCCAGCACGGCCAAGGGCCAAGGGTGAACCTGAGTGGGGGCGGTGAAGGATTGAGAAAAGACAGACAAGAGAATGAAAGCTGGTCTCGGTGGGACGCTGTCCTCTCTGATGGAGAGCCTCTCTGATGGAGAGCTAGTGACAACACCACGGACTACAAGCCGTGTCTTTATTTTATAGCCAGATTCCACGAGGCAAAGTAAGGGCGTGGTTAAGAAAGATGTTTACTACATTCTCATGGGTTTCGACCCTACTCAATTACATGCACCTGAACTCTATCAAGCCCACATCACTCAGGCACGTGGGGCCACGTGTTTGGACCATAGGTTCAAGCTTACAACTATAGCTGTTGGCTATAATTGTGCTGAGAGGGCCCTGCCCTCCAAGCTGGGACTTGCACGTGGCAATGAGAGGACTGTGCCCTCTCATTAGTCCGAGGCTTGAACCTGTCCAAACACTGTAGCCGCTCTCCACACACAGGGATCTCTGGCAGTAATTAATTGATTAATAGGAGTGGGATAGATGGACAACCAGTCTGGGTGCCATAGTCCTATATAATGAAAGCCTAATATGCAAATTGTCCCCTCGACCAGGAGTTTGACCATGGGGTGAAGCCAGCCAGCCAACCGCAGGAAGGGAGGCCCCAGCCAGCTGCAGGCAACCACCAGGGGAAGGGAGGCCACAGCCTGCTGCTGCTGGGAACCCTACCTGGGCACGAATTTCGTTCATTGGGCCTCTAATATTTATATAAACAGGAATATACCTAGATTGGCCAATAGATCAGAGCCAGGGTCGGCACCCATTTTCTGAAGACTAGCCCAGCACAGCCTTACTGCACACTCCATTTTCCCAGCCCTGCTTGTGCTGCAGACAAATGGTCAGTCATCTTTTTATTATAAGTAAAGCCCCATTAGAATTCACATATCCGAAAACAACACCGAAAACCTCTTCCTAACACTCTTTGCCTTACTGCACTGGGACTGGGCACAGGCATAACTGGAACTGTGTGGCCACGAGTTTTGTTGTAACAGAATTCTGCTGCATTTGGAAAAAGGGATGAAGAGGTCACAAATGATGGCCGAAGCTACGGTATTCCACTCTGTACTCCTCGAAGGCAAACTTTGCAAGGTTTGTGTGAGCCATCTATGAACATAGGAAAAGGCATTTCAATAGGGTCTTGCAGTCTCTTCTCAAGGTCCTTAATTGCTGCGCCCTCTCGTGGTGATGAATTGAATCTGGTCTGTCTATTCCCAGACTTTGGAGAAATAACAGAAATGCTCATGCTAGAGTATGGGAACCTCATCTTGTGGGAGATCCAGGGAATCACATTCACACACAAGCTCTGTAAGGAAGGCCAGGCGGGTGCAGGTGCAGGCCGATGGCAGAGCCATCAGGGTACTCTGCCTTCAGGCAGACAGAGAGCTGACGAGGACCTGCCTGCCAGAGAGGGGCTGGTGGGAATGGAGAGGAACGGGAAGTTCAATGGGGAAAATCACAGGATTTGGAAGTGAACTCGAATGAGAGAAAAGAGGCAAAACAATGAAAGAATCGGCTAGGAACTCTCTCTCTCTCTCAATGCCAGTCCACTGGCAACATCCAGGCTACTTTTCCTCTCAAAGATATAAACAGTTCACAACTCTGCTGGGCAATCTGAAGTCAGCACCATTCTCTTCAGCCATGCTGCCTTCCCCTCCTCTGTCTCCTTCATCGGTCATCATTGCACGGGCCAGAGAGGCTGGCCAACTAACTAAGCAAAGAAACGGTACAGGGGGCAATGTCTGAAATCTTGCACCCACTACTCTAATGTCTGAGTCCTTCTCCCTTCCACCCACAGAGATTCACTCCTTGAGAAAAGCCTTTTCTGGGCTTCAAAGTAGAATACAAGTAGATCTAGGAAAAAGTAGCACATTTTATCCAAAAAAGGAAAAACTGGATTAAGCAAAGATAAATAGCTTTCTATAAGGACTTATTAGAGCCTTACATACACTACTGTGCTATGAAAGACAGCTATAGGGGATTCTGGGAAGGCATTTCCAGATGTTATATGAGCATTATAACCTACTTTCCAAAAGGCATCTTTGAAAGACGTTCTCTAGAGTCCATCTGAGAAACATTTCTTTAAACAACTAGTAAGCTCATTCCTGTTAAGGTTCTAGCTACCAGAGGGCAGTTCCTTATAACAGAAAGAGGGCTGTTCTAGGTGCCAAAATGCCAGGGTTTCCCCTCAGGTCTCCCATTCGATGTGTGCCTTTGGTTAGTTCCCTTCATTTGGGGTGGATTCCATTTCTTCATCTGGAAAGGGAGAAGTTTGGAGAGATCTGTGGTTTCTAAGCTATTCCAGAGAAACTTGGGACTTCATAGAGGTACCTCATCGGTTCCACAACAGCCATATAATTTCCATAAATTAAGAAAAGGTGAGCTCCCAAGGGAATCCATTCATCTCTTTTAGCCTGTTTTATATTGAAGATTTACCAAAGATTTACTTCCCACCCCTCTGTGTGAGGAGCAAAGCAGCCCAGCCAGTGTGGCTCAGTGGTCAGGTGAACAAGGGGGCGGGGTTTCTGGAACAAGGGGGAGGGTCCAGGTGACCAGCTGGAAGTGGTCATGTCAACAAGGGGAGGGGCCAGGTGAACAGCTGGAAGTGGTCATGTCAACAAGGGGAGGGCCCAGGTGAACAGCTGGAAGTGGTCATGTCAACAAGGGGAGGGGCCAGGTGAACAGCTGGAAGTGGTCATGTCAACAAGGGGAGGGGCCAGGTGAACAGCTGGAAGTGGTCATGTCAACAAGGGGAGGGGCCAGGTGAACAGCTGGAAGTGGTAATGTAAATGAGGGGGTGGAGCCAGTTGATCAGCTGGAAGTGGTGACATAAACAGGAGAAGGGGGGGTGGGTAGGGCTAGGTGAACAGCCAGAAGTAGTGACATAAACAAGGGGGTGGCGCCAGGTGATCAGCTGGAAGTGGTCAGGTGAAGAATGGGTTGGGGCCAGGTCAACAGCTGGAAGTGGTCAAGTGGATAAGGCCATGGGGCCCTGTGAATGAGGAGGAGGGTCACAAGAGGACGCAAACGCCCCACCTTCCTGTGGTCCAGACTGGATGCCAGCAAGAAGGTCCCTGTCCTCAAGGAGGGGCGTTCCCTGGAATGAGGCAGAAAGCTGGCCCTCAGGGCCCGGCAACCAGTAAGTGACTCTGGAGGGGGCAGGACAGGGCTCCCAGAATGGAACGGGTTTTCAGGGGCTTAACACAGCTCTCTCCCCGATTTCAACTGGTTGAAAAGAAAATTTGATCTGTAAGGACAATTCCAGGCTCATATAGTTGTACACATGTATGAACTAGGATTCCAGTAGAACAGCCGGAAAGAACAAGATTTCCCAGTGTGGATGGCTGCCAGCTGAGGGTATGGCCAGGACACAAGACTTCAGGGGGATTTTTGGACCAGATCACTCTGCTCCTGGGAATAATTAAAGAAAGTGGATGTGACCGGACACTGTTCTCAGACACACCTGGGGGACGCAGGGACTGTCCTAGGTTGGCAGTGGGAACCAAATCCAGGACAGAGGCCCCGTGGCTGCAGCTGTCTCTCCCTGGGTCCTAGGCACAGCCTCTTCCTTCCCTCTCCACTCACCCTCCTGCTCAGTCCACAGCATGATCCCATAATCGTCCTCAAACAGCCCCCTTCTTGCCTCTGAACCTGCGAGAACACATGCCACCTTAGCAGAAGCTGGTCCTCAGGGGCGTGCCAGGTGGCTGCCATCCCCACAGCTAGCTGGCAGAGAAAATAAGTCTCATGGGTCAAAAAAAGAGAAGCCAACGCTGAAATGGCCCAGTCCTCCACAATCAGTGACATGAGAGCCTGACACATCAAACCTGTGGGCTTCAACTACAGCAGAATTCAGAGAGAAATTCGTAACTTTAACCAGTTAACTGCCACGCATCCAAAACGGAAACCATCCCCACACGCCACAATATTTTGAATTAATTTAAAAAATCAATTTGCAATGAATAGTGTAAAAATAAATGTATTACAATTTGGGTGTTCTTGAATATTTTCAGCTGAAAATTCTCACACACACAAAAAAATGATTTTAAAGTTGGTCAGGGCTGCCACTTAGGGAAAAATTTTTTTTATAGATGCACGTGGCGTGTGGGGAAGGTCCACCGCTTGCTTCTACAGACGCTTATGGCGTACAATGGGTTAAACCCACGTACATTAGAAAACTGGAAAGAGAATCAGTAAACTAAGAATGCAACTCAAGGGCAACGTGGTCACCATGGCCGTTTAGTGTTTCATCTCCCTGCAACGCCCCCTGACCACCAAGCAAACCAGATAAGTTATCCCCCTCCAAAAACAACACAAATCAACAGCAGCAACAACAACATAAAGAATCTCTTCAACCAAATTAGGTGACAGGAAATCCATCAAACCCTGGGCTATGGACAAGTGCATCCAACCAGCCACAATAGGACGTGGCAACAAAAATGAAAAATCACTCCCACACGATCACCCCCAAATGGCAAAGGTGGCACCTGGGCAGGAACCTGGGCCTACAGATCTGAGAGCATCCTGTGTGGGGAAGAGAAGTCCCACGGGCTGAAAGGTGTGGGAACAGCAAATATAACGGTGTGTAGACATAGGCCGAACAGGCCAAGGTCAGCGCAAGTCGTTGGAAATCTCACACGGATCGGGCCATCAGTGCATTCTAGAAGGCAAGAGCCTCGCTTTGAGGGAAAATTACTGGAAACAGAAACCAAAGTGAGCAGGGCGGGAACACTAAGAGTATGCGCAAGAGAAAGCGCAGATGGCAGGAGGGGCAGCAGCACCAGTGGAAGAAGGTCTCAGAAAATACCAACACGCAGCAGGTGGAAGGCACAGAGAGCACGTGCCAGAGGCTAGGCCTGTCGAGCTCTAGGGCTGGGATGGAGCTGGAGCAGTAAATCTCCAAGAACCCAACCTATATTTCAGAGACAAAGAAGTGGCCACAGAGAAGGGCCTTATGCAGACTCATTCAAATAAGACTCTACCCACAGAAGAAGTGACCTTGAGCCTTGAGCTGGGAAAATTTCCCCGGCCCATCTCCCCTCAAACTTCTTCCCACTCCCAGCTGAAACCCCTCCTATAGACAGAACAAGACCTCCTGCTTTAAACAAGAGGGAAAGGGAAATACAGCCCAGCTCCACACAAGTTCCTTCTCAAAGGTGAAAACGAAGGACACTGGAGCCAGAGCAGGTGCTTTTAGTGCCCTTGGCCGCCTCGGAGGTCAGCCCCAGATAGATGCATGTGAGCTCAGACCCGGCCCACCTGGCAGTGCCCTCTTGAGTGGGGCACTCTGCCTCTTTTTGTGTTCTGCCCGGGGCTTTCTCTAGTGCCCGGGAGCCCGCCAGCTCAGTGTAAGAGCAGCCCCGTGCAGAGCTGCTGTCCTGCAGAGGAACCCACGACTAGGGCTGTAATGCACATAAACCCATCTGTAACCCTGGCCCAAGGTTTTTCCTCCTCTTCAACTGACCGTAAGGAACTCCCCATGAGGCCGTAGTCATATACTGAGAGAGAGGAAGCAACGCAAAAGGAGAAGAGAAAGCTGAGCTATCTGCTCATGCAACTTACTTGTGTCTTCCGGACCTGTGTGAGCCCGAGATCTTCCACTGTTAACCCTCCAACAACACGGGTTTGAACTGGGCGGGTCCACGCAGACTCAGCTGTTTTTCAATCGATACAGTCAGCCTTTCATATCCACATGTTTCAAATCTGCAGATTCAACCCATCGCTGATGGAAAACAGTATTTTCACATTCCCAACTGCAGATTCCCCTCTTGGGGTTAAACATACTGTTTTCGTTCTGCAGTTGGCTGAATCCCTGGATACAAAGGGCCAAGTGTTTGGGGAGTCAAAAGTTATACTTGGATTTTCAACTCTGGAGGGTGAGCACTCTTACTCCCCCACCCCCCCTCGCTCCACAACCACGTTGATCAAAAGTCAACTGCATATCATTTCTATCAGATACTAGGTTGTTGCTGCACACACCCAACTCCATGGCTTCGTGAGTCAGATGACCTCCAGTTCACGGTAAGCTAAGGCTATGGTCATTTCCCGTCTCATGCGTACGCTTTCTGTTTCTACCAAGGCCAAGTAGCAAACCAGAAACTTTCTCAAACTAAGACTCTGCAGAAGTGCATAGACTTGCTCAGAAATCCTAGAGGTCTGAGCTGTAATTCTCGTACTGGTATTTTCCAGAGACTCCGGAGAGCATCTCTGTTGGCCAGTGCCACTTTGGGTATCGCTGTGTCTGCTGGGTCACAGGCCCAAGTGGTTGAGCCGTTTGCACTGCAACCTGGACTTGCTGGTCTTGCTCTGGGTCCCACTTGAAACTGCAAATGAGGTGTTAACTCAGACTTCCTGCTGACAGCTAGACCGTTGATTTGATGAGTCGCTATATCGTTGGAAAATAACACCGCCATGACTTGTTTCACTGACGTTTCATCCAGCAGGCATTCAGTCCTGTCAATGATGCCGGGCTCCATTAGCCTTTCAGCTGTTGTGTGTTTCTTCACCCAGTGCCACCTGCTGACTTACCTGTAAGATGCTTCAGTGGCTTTTTCAATTCTAGTTTGAAAAGCTGTGACAAAGGCGTTTTGGGCTTTCAAGACTTCATCATGTCTACATTTGAAATACAGAGGTTGGCAAAATTAGGTTTATAGTTGTAATACAACTATAGATAGATATATTCTAGATAAGTAGGTAGATAGATAGATATCCCTCCTTCCCTTCCTCTCTCTAAAATCAATAAGCATGTCCTCTGGTGAGGATTAAAATAAAAAAATAAACTGTGGTTTTTGTACTCAAAACTGAGAACCTACCCTCATATTTAATTCCTTTTTCTTTAAACTCTAAATGAAGAGTCTCAAAATTGAGCCACAAATTACATGATGCTGTAGTACCATTCAAAATTTTTCTGTTGTATAAGATACAATAAATTATGAACATATAAAGTTGAAAGAAAGATAATTTTCCTACTTTCATTTTTTAGTTACAGCCTCACCTGGTTTCTTTGACATCTAGTCCTCTCTTCCCTGGTCAGAGGACAAGCCGGTATCACAGTTTCACCTTTTTCATCTTCTTTATTTTTTTTTAATATTTTTATTGATTTCAGAGAAAGGAAGGGGAGAGAGAGATAGAAACATTAATGATGAGAGAGAATCATTGATTGGCTGCCTCCTGCATGTCCCGTACTGGGGATCAAGCACACAACCGGGCATGTGTCCTTGACCAGAATCGAACCTGGGACCCTTCAGTCCGCAGATCGATGCTTTATCCATTGAGCCAAACCACATAGGGTGTCTTTTTACCTTTAAATGTAGTAAGAGCGACTGGAGGTTTAAAAGGGGCATTTTCTAATCTCTCTTTTTAAGCCAATTATCCATCCTCAAGTACAAGAAAACATATTGTAAGTACATTTTCTTTTATTTTAGAATAGAATATAATTAAACTATCTATAATAATAAAAGGGTAATATACTAATTAGACCAGACGTCATTCCAGATGGACGTCCTTCCGGATGAAGCCAGGACCAGAGTGAAGCCTGGGTCCCAGGTGCCAGAGGGAAGCCAGTGCTGGCAGCCGGGGGAAGGAAGACCTACTCTTGCACGAATTTCATGCATCGGGCCTCTAGTAAAATAATATATATTTTAGATAACATTTAAAAATTTAGAAAAGTTTTCCCCAAATTTTTAAAATATTATTGCAAAAACAAAACAAGGAATACACACTTCTTGTTGTTTTTGTATAGATGCAAACAAAACTTTGGGATTTCACAATACTGACTTATTACATAATAACAAAGTCACAGAGGCTATAGCAGGTACAACCAAAGAAAGGTAGTAAGAGAAGTCCTGATAATAAACTGAGTTAATCTATGAAAATGCAATATTACACCTTAATCCTACTACTTAAAAAGTTCTAGAAAACACAAGAATATATAAGCACATATTCCCCATTATCTGTCAGAGTGATATTTATACAGTGGAATATTATACAGCAGTGAAAATAAACTAGGTCTACACATATCAACAAGAACATCTCAAAAAATTAACACTTATTGGGAAAAACAATAAGTTGCAGAAGGATACATACATATTCTATGGTATCCTATATAATAATCCTATATAATAAAAGGGTAATATGCAAATTGACCCTAACAGCAGAATGACCAGTCACTATGACACGCACTGACCACCAGGGGGCAGATGCTCAAGGCAGGAGCAGCCCCCTGGTGGTCAGAGCACTCCCACTCAGCCACAAGCCAGGCTGACGGCTGTAAGCCCAGCGGTGGTGGCAGGAGCCTCTCCCGCTCTGTGGCAGTGCTAAGACTGTCCGACTGATGGCTTAGGCCTGCTACCCCAAGGGCTCCTGGGCTGCCAGAGGGATGTCTGACTGCCAGCTTAGGCCCAATACCCCGGGGATCGGGCCTAAGCTGGCAGGTGGACATCCCCGAGGGCTCCCAGATTGTGAGAGGGCGCAGGTCGGGCTGAGGGATCCCTCTGAGTGCATGAATTTTCATGCACTGGGCCTCTAGTATTTATATAAAGTTTTTAAATGTGCAACTCTGCCATGTGTTATTTGGGAATACATATGTATATAATAATGCTATAAATGTGTGCCTGGGAAGGAGACACACCAAATTGAGGATAGCAACTCCCTTGTGGAGGAGAGTGGAGAAGGAAAATGCAATTAAGGAAAGGCCAGGAAACTTCAACTATTTTTATTTTACTTCCTAAAATGAATGTTATCTTGTTTTCTAATCTTTTTGTATGGTTTATATACATCACAATAATTTTTTTTTTTTTTAATAAAAAGAGACTGGGTCCTTGGTCACACTCCTGGACCAAGGATTTCTGAGTTATATTAGCCAACACAGCCTCCTAAAGCCGTGGTCTGCAAACTGTGGCTTGCGAACCACATACGGCTCTTTGGCCCCTTGAGTGTGGCTCTTCCACAAAATACCACGGCCTGGGCGAGTCTATTTGGAAGAAGTGGCATTAGAAGAAGTTTAAGTTTAAAAAATTTGGCTCTCAGAAGAAATTTCAATCGTTGTACTGTTGATATTTGGCTCTGTTGACTAATGAGTTTGCCGACCACTGTCCTAAAGGATTGGGTCTCCCTCATGAGGCCTTGCCTGAGCACTGTGGCTCTCAGATGAGCTTCTCATTCAGCTTCTATACGCTATGGAGGCCTCCACCTGGCCCGATATTGTAGAGATGTATTCCCTAATTATTTTGTGTATAGTGATCTATCAGAAAATAATAACAACAATGACAGTATCCACCACTTCTTGGGTGCTCTGTGTGTGCCAGTCTGGCCTTAGCTTTCTCCATTCATTGTCTTAAATCTCACAGCAACCCTGAGTCAGGTATTACTAACTCCATGTTGTAAACCAGGCAACTGGAGTTCAGAGATGCTAAACGACTTGCTCAGGATCACACAGCGAAGAATGCTCAGCCCATTCACCTTCTGCCAGCTCTTCACAGGTCTTCTCTCCTGTGCCTGCCACGATCTGAAGCTAGATCCAGCAGTGCCAACTGACAGTGACAGACTTTGCCCAGGAGTGTTGTTCTGATGGAACCGAGCGTTGTGACAAGGCAGCAGCCATGTGGATGAGCAGGGCTTCCTGCTGGTGAAGGACGTGGCCCCTGAGCCCTGTGCCCCAGTGTGAGGACATGGGCCATAGCTGTACTGCCCAGCAGGCCCCCTGGACCAAGGATTTCTGAGTTACATCAGTCATCACAGCCTCCTAAAGGATGACTGTCATCGGTCACAGGCATTCATACTTGCCTGAGCATTTGCTACCAGATCCCACTAGGTGTCTCTATTACTTTATTTTTCTGGTGCCTACGGTGAACCACGCCACATAAAAATATTTGAATCCAGGTACATGGGTTGCCTGGAATTCTGTGGTCTTCAGAGAAATTAGACTTCTGCAGACAGCTGTGGGCATGAGAGGGGGGAGAGAAGAGAACTGACATTTTTTGGAGGCCCTCTGCATGTCAGCCAGTTTGTGTACCTTAACATTCATAATAGCCAACCCTGAAATAAAACTCGGTATGTGCAAAGCACTGTTGTAGGCTCTTGACAAACATTAAACTCAGGCCTCACTACAACCCAGGAGATAAGTAGAGAAGTACAGAGAGGTTAAGTAACTTGCCCGAGGTCACACAGCTAGTGAGTGGTGTGGTCATCTGGATCTTTTCATGCTCACCGCAGCCCTGAGAGGGGGTGTTCCACCTGTGCTTTGTAGATGAGGAAACCAGGCTCAGCTGGGCAGTGACAGAAGCAGAATTCAAATCTAGGTCTATTTGACTCAGGACAAAATATAAGATGTGGCCCCTTCCCTGAGAGGGAGAAAACACTAGTTCACAGGGAGGTCCTGTGTCCTCAGCCCCACATGGTCACAGACTCCGGCTGTGGACCCCAGAAAGGAGTGTGCAGCCCCCTTCACTGTGGTCAGGCCTAAGCTGTTCGGGGCTGTTTCAGGAATTGCTTTGAAGGAAATAGAGGAGCAACAAGGTCTGTCATCTTACTTGCACCACCACCACCACTATCTCCCCCATCCTGCCACCCCCACCCCTACCCCCACTCCACCAGCCCTATCTACAGGCAGGAGCATATCCCACCCCAACTCAGGAGGATGAGGGAGCCTGGCCTTAGATGAGGGGGTGGGGGTTCCAGGTCAGTACCAGCAAAGGTTGCTGCAAGGTGGGATCCGAGAGGATCTACGGAAAGCCTCCGAATTACTTCCTTTACACAGCTTTTAACTGCCCCCTAGAGTCCCCCCTGTGGAGATGTATTTATTTGGCTTAAGGCATCGGCCTCTATTGAAATACAAATACCACCTGCGGTTGTTTTGGTGCCCAATATTCCTAGTTGCCCGTCCAGTAGCATGGTACACCGCGTGGGTTGGATGTGGCCACATGACTCGCTGTGGATGATAAAACGTTAGTGGGCATAACGAGAGTCCCTTCCAGCTGGCTGCCTCCCTCCCTCTGTCGCTGTGACCAGCAGTCTCTAGTCAGTGTCAGCTCTAGCCACTTGGGTTCCAGGGTGGAGATGTCAACCTCGGTGGACGAGTGGTGTGTGTGAGAAATACCTCTGCGGGATGGTATACTCTAGTCCATCTGACCCATACCCAGCAGGGCACACTAATCTAGTGGTCAGCCACTAACACCTTCGTGTGAGTTTTCACGGAGCCAGGACTTCGGGGAAACTGGAGCTTTACTGGAAGGAAAACAAAGAAAGAAAAGATCTGCACTAGTTAATCTCCATAGAAGGTCCCAAACAGTACAGCCTCCTGGTGCATACGTGCTTCTCACATCGAAAGGAGAAATCTAATTTTCCCAACCTTGAACCTGGGCTGACTGCAGGAACTTGCTTGGCCAGTGTTGAGGTGGATGCGATATTCTGGGACAGCCAAGGCTAGGTCCTGAGGACCTGAGTCTCTTGAAACCTTTACCACCCTAACGTGCTCCCTTCTTCCTTCCCCAGTCACTTTCTGTGAAGACTGAAGCCAAGTACTTAGATTCAGAGTCTGTTTCTCCATCTGTGAAGAAGGAACCATGGTCCCCACATCACAAGGTTATTGTGAGAATGGAGGGCAGAGCCTGGGCCCATTAGACACTCAATGCACATGATCGTTTAATTCCTCCCACCACCATAGGAGGCAAGGCTGCCATATTCCCTCCTACAGAACTGACTCTACACTTTCTCTCCCAGCCTAGTCGAGGAGTACCACACGAAGCAAAGTATCCCAAATAGTGCGAGACGGGGTTCTCCCTTACATCCTAAGGCGTCATTAGCAAAGGAATGACTTCCATCGGGTTTCCACTCTCTCGGTCCCTCTTCCCTGTCTCTCTCCTCCTTTAGGAAAACCAGGCCCCAGCTGGGTCAGAGACCACAGGGGGCTCCCTGCCTGAGCCTGAACATCTTCCTCTGCTCCTTCTGCGTGCTCCAAGCCTCTTTTCCCAGGAAAGTAGACAGATCTCTTTCACTTTTATCTCCTTGGGGTTCCTCAAAAGAAGTGAGCAGCACCTGAGGGAATGAATGGGGCATTGAAAAGAGATCCCGGATGTGATGGTTAGTTTTTGTTTTTGTTTTGTTTTTTTCTTTCCTTGAGCTTTATTGTTCAAACAGGAAGGCTATACAAGTAGTAGTTCCTCAAGGGAGCACTTGTCATTGTGATGGTTAGTTTTATGTGTCAACTTGACTGGGCCAAGAATGCTCAGAGGGCTGCTGAAACGTTATTTCTGGGTGTGTCAGTGAGGGTGTTTCTGGAAGAGATTTCTCGTTTGGATTGGTGAGTAAGGCAGATGGCCTCTCCAATGTGAGTGGGCATCAGCTAATCCATGGAGGCCCCAGATAGAACAAAAAGGCGGAGAAAGGGTGAATTCGTTCTCTCTGCTTGAGTTGGGACGTCCATCTTCTCCTGCCCTCAGAGACATCGGTGCTCCTGGTTCTCGGGCCTTTGAACTCAGACTAAATTTCATCCCTGGATTTCCTGGTTCTTCAGCTCACAGATGACAAACCGTGGGACCTCTTGGCCTCCATAATTGCATGAACCAGTTCCTATAATATTTTTTTTTGACAGACACTAAAATCACTTTAATTCCTTGGAATGCTCTTAGAATCCTGGAGCTAAGATCACAAAAATTACTTTGGTCTTTTACATGTCAATATTCAGGAAGGAGGTTCTCTCTCTTACCGCTAGTGATAGAGACCCTCCCTACTCTAAGAAGATGATAGATGGATGGATGGATAGATAGATAGATAGATAGATAGATAGATAGATAGATAGATAGATAGATATCTCCTATCAGTTCTGTTTCTCTGGATAACCCTGATAACACAGGAGTTCTGGTGTCCAGTCCTGCTTCTTTAATCCCCTTTTCAATTACTGGAGTTGCCTAAATACATGATGAGTTCGTAGTAAGTTCCCTGTTACAAGAAGTATTCAAGCACAGCTCAGAAAACAGCCTAAGGAGGCCTTCCGTTCAGTGGATAAATGACTGACATAATAAACTTTGTCTTGAGGGCACTAGAGAGCCATGAAGGAATATTGAACCTTTTACACTTGTTACAAGTCTTGTTTCAGACTTGTGACACAAGCAAATGCTCATTTATAAAGATTACAGTTGCAGTAGGTGGAGAATGGATTAGGCTGGAGGGGCCTGGAGGTTGGGAGACCATTGGGAAAGTATTGTGGTGATCCAGGGAAACACTAAAAAGGCCTGAATTGAGGCATCTAGCATATTCATTCGTTAAACAAATATGTATCAAGCCCCTAACATGGCTCATGCATCCTATATAATAAAGCCCTTTATGCAAATCAACTGAACGGCAGAACAACCGGCGGAATGACCGGTCGCTATGATGCGCACTGATCACCAGGGACAGACGCTTAATGCAGGAGCTGCCTCCGGTCAGGGGAAGCTCCTGTGTTGAGTGTCTGCCCCCCGAGAGGGAGGTGACCTGCAGCAGCAATTGGGGTGCAGGGCCAGCCAGTGGGCAGCGCCAGTCTGCCAGCCAAGGCAGGGGCCAGCAGGGCCCCCCTGATTGCCCCGCCAGCCAGTCGCCCCACAGATCGACTCTGATTGTCAGCCAAGCCTAGGGACCCTACCCTATATATTGGGAACAGTCTCTTAGATTTAAAATTAAAACCTGGCAAGGCTACTCTAACACTGAAAAAACAGGATGATGCAGCGATGACGTGCATGGACTCTGGCTTGCACATTTTGTGGTCAGCCCTGATTCTGACACTTATCACTGTGTGACAAAGCCAATTACTAACTTCTCTCTGCTTCAGTGTTTCCACCCATAAGATGGGGAAAATGGTACTAATGCCCCAGAAGGATCATGTTATGTACTACTTTTTATAATCAGGGCAAAAAAAAAATGTAGCTGCCCATACAACAGCAAGATGCCTTTCACATGTATGAAAAGTATGGTCACTGGTGCATGCAGCGTCCCAGATTGCGAGAGGGATGTCCAACTGCTGGTTTAGGCCCAGTCCCCGGGATTGGGCTAAACCGGCAGTCAGACATCCCCCGAGGGTGCAGGCTGGGCTGAGGGACCCCCCCACCCGCACGAATTTCATGTACTGGGCCTCTAGTATATTAATATTGGGAATTATTATGGAGGACAAGAGGGTATACACCATATTGTTTTGTTATTTAACTGTTCTCATTAACTTACTCCTTGGCCAAGTTAGAGTTTTCTTTTACATTTTGCTCAATAAACAGGAACTGAATTGAATTGAATTGAACTGAAATCATATGAGAATCAGCATAAATCCCACAATTCTCCAGGTAGATGATTAAACCTTGGATCAAAGAGATAGACATGATATGTCACCTAGGGTCACAGGAAACACTCCCACGTCCCAGTTCCTAAATTACTCACAAGTGCCCGCATATGGTGGGCTGAAGGAGACACAGTAACTCGATCTGTGTGCTCGTTCTTGCAAGTTCTCAGGCTAAGTCCTGCGTGCAGAGGCCGAGGCTGCTAGGTGCTCTGGTGCCGCCTCTGTAGAGCACCACTCCCCACTGCCAGCTGAAGTTCCCATAAATATGTAGAAGGAGACAGAAACGAACACTTTCCGAGAAGATAGGGGAGAGAGGAAGGAGGAGGGAGAAGACTAGTTTAACAACTAAGGGAGTAAAGGGGGAAAGAGCACTCTTCTTGGTGTTTCTAAAAATAGCTCCTGTCAAGCGACCTCCTTCAAAGTTGTTCAAATATGAAATGAACTAGAAACCCCTTGCTGTCATTATTGGGAGAGTGTTTGAAGGGGAACACGTCACCTGATGTGTATGACAGCGCAGACCCAGAGGATCTCTTCCTAATCTCGTGCAAAACAGCCGTTCAGGGCCGTGTGGCCAGCCTTGGTGCGTGGGCAGGTTAGTGTGGGGGTTAGTGTTTGCCGGCGAGAGGAGAGGGATCAGGACCAAAATGATGAACAAAATCAAAATGGTGGCACACTTGTCAACTGCTCTTGTGTTCAACTTCACTTTCCAACCTCGTGTTCACATTGTTCGTTTCCACTTCAGGAGAACATGGGAACTGGCCTCAGCTCTCCACTAGCAGGTCTGCAGCCTTGACACACAACTTGTCTGGGTCTCAGTGTCTTTATTGTATCTCAGGCCTGCTTCCCGAGTGGCTGTGAGCATCCCGTGTGAGTACTGTCCATAGAGGGGTTGGGAAAGGTGAAGGTGCTTTAAAAACAGATGATATTGTTGATTGTCTACTCATCACCCATTCCTCCCCCAAACTGTGACTCCCACTCTCTCTCTCTCTCTCTCTCTCTCTCTCTCTCTCACACACACACACACACACACACACACACACACACACACACCATTCATTCATCCATTCATTCACATATTCAACAGAATTTCTTTAGAACACACTATGTGCTAGGCAATATTCTAGGCACTGGGCTATATCAGGAACAAAATATCACTCTTGCAGCTTATATTTTAGTGGGACAGGATAGATAAGCAAATAAACAGAAAATATGTTAGGTGGTGACAAATAATATAAAGAAAATAATAAAATATACTATAAAAACCTTAAGTATAAATACTACTCTAGTAAAAGATAGCGCCTTGCACGCGTGCATGAGCGTGTGCGTGTGTGTGCGAGCACATGTGTGTGTGTACATGCGTACATTCTGAGAAGGATTGGGAGGGAAGGGGAGTAGGGACTGGAGATGGAAACACCATATAAGTACACACGCACGCGTGTATAAGTATAATTTGGCAGTAAGAATTGGGATGGAATTGCTCTGATTCTTGGAAGAACGTAGAGTCCAAGTCCTGTTTATCCTGTGATTCATTGTTCTGGCTTTGTCAGGACGGGGGCAGGGAGAGAGTCTAGACAGGGTGCCCCAGGGGCTCAATGGCAGATGACCGACTGTGGGAAGCCAAATGAGAAAGTAGCTGGGAAGTGCACCCGTCAGGACCCCTTCCTCTCAGCAGAGGTAAAAGCAGAAATGAGGAAGAGTTGGCACCTCCCTGGAATCTTACAGGCCTTCCTCTCTCTCCTGCTCTCGGGCTCAGCGCCTCCTGAGAAGAACATCAGCCTGGAGACTGCAGGTCCAGTCGCCCTGCTCTCTCCAGGAGGCGAGAGGGCAGATTTTCTCCCCTCCCCGGCTCTAGCCAGGCCTCTCTCATCTGGGCTCACCTGGGTTATGCCTCCAATTCAGGAAGGTGTAGCTTAGGAAAATTTCAGAACATAGCAGACCCTCCATATTTGGTAGCTATTACCATCAAATTAGTCCTGAGTTTTAGTCCTCACGTGTAAATGGGTGTAACAGCTGCTACCTCCCAAGATAGATCGTAAGTCTAAGGATGCATTATGTACCACAGGCACTGTCCTAAGTCCTTCACACTCACCATCCAATTTATCTTAACAAAACTCTATAAGCACTATTATTGTACACATTTTACGCATGAGAGATTTGAATAGAGACAGTTAATCAAAACTGCCCATGGTCACATAGTTAAGTTATAGAGTCAGGACTCAAAGGCAGGTTTGCCTCTCTCCAATGCAAGTGTGCTTGACTAATGTTTATAAAGTACTTCCGTCATAATAAGAGTTACCAGTTTTCTCACTGGTGGGAAACAGGTCACTCCAAAACCAAGTGGCTTAAGACAACCACCATTTATTCAGCCCGCACACCTGCAGGCCGGTAACCTAAGCTAGGCTCACTTGGGTGGGTGGCTCTGCTTTTTGCTAGGCTGCCTCATGTATCTACAGTCAGTGGCAGGGTGGCTTATATGAGTTGATGGGCTATGGCTCTCCTCCACAGGGTCTCTCATCCTCCACGAGGCCAACCTGGGCTTTTTCCCAGGACAGTGACCTAGGCTTGGAACTGGTACCCTGTCCCTTCTACCCCATTCTTCTGTTCCAAGTAAGTCTTAAAGCAGCCCAGAGTCAAGAAGTAGGGAAATGGGATGCATTTCTGTTAGGAGGTGCTGCAAAAGACACATTGAGAGGGTGAGATGCAGGGTGGTTATGAACGGAGCAACGAATCTATCCCCACGAGCATTCAGTGATCAGCAGGTAGTGTTACTATTAGATATTTTTAGACAAGATCCACCAGACAAACCCAGGTGATTACTACATAGGGAATTCTTATAGTCACTTGGACTCCATCAGCTAAGTACAAGGGGGCAGAAACATAACTCATCAGGAATCTCTCTCCACCTTTAGCTCTCATTCCTCTGATATCCCTTGAGGTGGAAGAAATGACCAAAAGCAGCTCCAGGCTCCCACTCTCCCCCATTCAATCCCCACATTCAAAGACAATGGCTCTAGCCCCAGCCAGTATGGATCAGTAGTTGAAGTGTTGGCCCACAGACTGAAGGGTCCCGGATTCAATTCTGGTCAAGGATGGAACCATATCCTCAGGTGAGGATTGAGAGAGAGAGAGAATGGTTTTATTCTAACACCTTAAAGAAAGTGCTGGGATGACTCCCACTGGCTCAGGTGGTATCCCCAAACTCATCTCACAGGTCCTTGAGGTCACTGCTTGACCAGGTCTGAGTCACAGCTCCATTCCTAACAGAGGAGGGAGGGATGTGCCCATCAAAAGGAAGGTCCCCCTTTGTTACCAAGAAAAGATGAGAGGACACTGAGAAAGCCACTCAATAGATGCCAACTGTCTGCCTTTTCTCACTCCCCTAGAGCAACCCCTCCCTACGTCCCTGGAGCCCCTTCATTGATCTAAAGTTTCTAGATGAAAATGCACTAGCCAGACCTTAGGTGTTTTTTTATGTTAAAAACTTCAAGGGATCTTATTTGAGGTCGAGTGAAATTGCCTTTAAATGTTAATAGTGAAATCCTAAATGAGAATTTTGTGAAGGGATCAAAATGAGAACCATTCAGACTAGAAAGTGCAAGGAAAACAAGAAGAAAAAAAAAAAAAAAAAAAAAACAGGACAGGAAGCCGATAAGAAGAGAGGGAGACCTTCTGCATACAGAATATACTGGATGCTTTATTCCTGGTCTGAGAACATCCTGGAATAAAGCCTGTGCCGAAGGCTGGAGAGAAAAGAGAATTCCTGGCTTCTGCCCTAGGGAGTCTCCTTACTTTTAACCTTGTAATTCCCACAGTTCTGACTCAGAGTGGCCAGGGTTCAAATCCTTGCTGCCTCAGCTTACTAGCTGGAGTGATATATAATTTACTGTCCAAACCAGCACACTTTTGAAAGTGAAAGGGGATGTTATCAATGATTTCACAAGGGCAATATAATAATATGGTCAGTCATCCCTCTCAAACAAAATGATAAAAACATATTTTTGTGGCCCATAATAATAAATCATAAGAAATCAAGAGAAGACTGATACTCGGGAGGGTAGCAATGGAAGAATTAGGAAGATCACCAGGAGCAAAGATATGTCATTATAGAACAAGGCTGAGATCATCCATGTCCTCGTATTCCCAATTACGATGCACAGATGCGAAAGTTGGGCATTGAACAAGGCTGATAGGAAACAAATGGATTTATCTGAGATATGGTTGGAGGAGAGCTCTGTGGATACCCTGGATCATCAGAAAGAAACAAGTGGGTCCCAAGGCAAATTAAGCCTGAAACATTGCTGGAGGCAAAAATGACAAAACTGAAGCTGTCCTACTTCTGGCACATCATGAGAAGGCAGGGTTCTTTGGAAAAGACAATAGTACTGGGGAAAATAGAGGGCAGCAGGGAAAGGTGACCGAACAGGAGGTGGACTGACTGCATAAAAGAAGCGGTATGAGTCCACAGGAGCTGAGCAGGGCTGTTGAGCACAGGGCATTGTGGACATCAGTCAGTCATAGGGTTGCTAGGAATCAGAGCCAGCTCAGTAGCATGGAACACAATAATATTTAATGACACAAACATATAACATTTGTTCAGCACTTATTGTTAAACTAGAGGCCCGGCGCACAAAATTCGTGAGCAGGTATGGTCCCTAGGCCTGGCCTGCGATCAGGGCCATCTTTCCCAGCTGCTGGCAGCTGGCCCCGCCCCCCACCACCACACACCTCCGGTTCCCCATTCACCATCGGGTGATCGGAGCCTGCTGGCCGCGGGGAGGGACCAAGAGGTTGGCCGTTCCTGCCCAGTCGCTGGCCCCACCCCCACCACAGGTTGCCCTCTGTGTGTGGGGCAACCCACGAGGCGGGGGCCTTGGCCTGGCACCACCTGCGTCCCTCACCACTCACCCCCAGTTCCCCATTCACCATCCGGTGATCAGAGCCTGCCAGCCGGACAGGAAAAAGGACCAAGAGGTGGTCAGTGCGCCTCACAGTGACTGGTCGAGCGGTCGGTCTGGTCATTCCGCCGTTAGGGTCAATTTGCATATTACCCTTTTATTATATAGGATTGTGCTCAGTTCTTTATGTACTCACTATAATCCTATAGTTGCAATTATTATTATCCCCATTTGACAGATGAGAAAACTGAGGCTTGAAGATGTTCATTAATTTTACCAAGATCCAGGGAACAATATGTTTTAATTTTCCTGTAATCACACCGTAATGAGATGGTAAAGAACCATTGGAACTGAACATTCAAATGAGTAGTATCCTTGCCGGGGGTGCTCATCTTGAGGAACTATACAGCTATCCAGTGGTGTCGTTACTAAACACGTGGTTGGAATTGTGCTTTTGGAATGTCCCACAGATCGTGAGGCACATATTCTTGAGAATCACTTTTATGGTACTAAGTTTTCATCCAAAGAGGATAAATATGATTTTTGAATAGAACCCAAAGTGGTTTAGGATAAAAATGAATCATCTAAAAAGATATTTTTACTTCTGGCTTCCACCTAGAATGTAGAAAGCTGAAAAGAGTGTCACTCCTGACTTAACAAAAAGAGAAAGCCGATGAATCTACGTAAGCATAACCTCTCTTGAGCCCAGCACACAGGGCAACACAATCAGCATGAAGTTTAAGGAAAGACGGCTCCTCTGAAGGTGGTCAGGACATGAGCACTGGCTCACCTGCGAGCAAAGGAGGACGGCAGGGCCACCATGCAAGTCAGTAAGAAGCTTCCAGCTAAAATGTTTGAAGAATCACAGAGGCCGATTGTGGGCTGGGGTGAGACCACAGAGCTCCTGGGAGTGAGCTGCAGACACGAGGCAGCTCCCACCACTCAGCACCTCTTCTCCATGGCCCTCCACCGGCACGCATGGAAGATCTGGGGCAGGTGGGAGACCAGAGGAAACCAGCCTCTGTGGTTGGAAGTGGGGCGTGGGCATAACTCTGTGAAAGGCATTCAGCCACTGTGGCGGGGGGCGGGAGGTCAGCACCCTGGGGCCCCTAGGACACAGGGGAAGGAAGACACACTGAAAGGAGGAAAAGAAGAGGAAAAAGTCCTTACTCCAAAAGGAGGGGAGGGTCCTGGGCCCACACCATTAGGTCTAACAGATTGGAAGAAAGTCCAGATAAACTGAGACAACCCCACTCCCAAGACAGAGAGGCCAGTGCCTCCCAAGGCTGGGCTGAAACAGAACAGCAGAGAACCCACTGCCACCCCTCCATACCCACCACCAGGATGGCAAGCACCAGGCTACAAGCACCAGGAAACAAGCACCAGGCAGTGAGCACCAGGCAACGAGCACCAGGCAGCAAGCACCAGGCTACAAGCACCAGGTAACAAGCACCAGGCAACAAGCACCAGGCAGCAAGCACCAGGCTACAAGCACCAGGTAACAAGCACCAGGCAATAAGCACCAGGCTACAGCACCAGGTAACAAGCACCAGGCAACAAGCACCAGGCAATAAGCACCAGGCAACAAGGACCAGGAAACAAGCACCAGGCTACAAGCACCAGGTAACAAGCACCAGGCTACAAGCACCAGGCAACAAGCACCAGGTAACAAGCACCAGGCTACAAGCACCAGGTAACAAGCACCAGGCTACAAGCACCAGGCAGTAAGCACCAGGCAGTAAGCACCATGCAACAAGCACCAGGTAACAAGCACCAGGCAGCTAGCACCAGGCTACAAGCACCAGGCAATAAGCACCAGGCAATAAGAACCAGGTAATAAGCACCAGGCAACAAGCACCAGGCAGCAAGCACCAGGCTACAAGCACCAGGTAACAAGCACCAGGCTACAAGCACCAGGCAACAAGCACCAGGTAACAAGCACCAGGCTACAAGCACCAGTTAACAAGCACCAGGCTACAAGCACCAGGCAATAAGCACCAGGCAGTAAGCACCATGCAACAAGCACCAGGTAACAAGCACCAGGCAATAAGCACCAGGCAACAAGCACCAGGTAACAAGCACCAGGCAATAAGCACCAGGCAGTAAGCACCAGGCAATAAGAACCAGGTAATAAGCACCAGGCAATAAGCACCAGGCAATAAGCACCAGGTAATAAGCACCAGGTAATAAGTACCAGGCAACAAGCACCAGGTAATAAGCAACAGGTAATAAGCACCAGGAAACAAGCACCAGGTAACAAGCACCAGGCAACAAGCACCAGGTAACAAGCACCAGGTAATAAGCACCAGGTAATAAGCACCAGGTAATAAGTACCAGGCAATAAGCACCAGGCTACAAGCACCAGGAAACAAGCACCAGGTAATAAGTACCAGGCAATAAGCACCAGGCTACAAGCACCAGGCAACAAGCAACAATGCTGGCCCTGAGAGAGGGGGAGAGTATGTGCAGAGAACTCCCTCCATGGTGCAGGCACACAAGGAAGCTGAGGGTAGAGAAGGATCATGGGAAAAAATTCCTCTGGCATCCCAGGCCCCTCCCTTAGCACATGTGATACTAACCAATGGAACAAGTAGAAAGAAAGTGAGTCAAGACTTAGCCGACCCACACAACACTGTCGACCATCTTGAGCTAATTGGATTTACACAACATTCCAAACAATGACATCAGAATGCACATTCCTTACAAGTGCACCTGGAATATTCGCCAAGATCACCCATAAAACAGACTTAAACTGGTTTAAACTAATTGAAATCGCAGAAAGTATGATCTCAGACCACATTGGAATTATACTAGAAATAGATAACAGGAAGATATCTGGAGAATCCCCAAATATCTGAACATTGTGGGCCACGCTTCCAAGTAAGCCATGAGTCCAAGAAGTCACATGGGAATTAGAAAATATTTTGAACAGAATTAAAATGAAAACAACACATATCCAATGCGTGGAATGCGCCTAAAGCAGCACTAACAGAAAATTATAGCATAAAGTGATCATATTAGAAAATGAAAAAAGGGTCTCAATTGAAAGGAAATGGATATCTTAAAAATCTTGAATATCCCAATACATTTCCTTGTCTTTCATGTTTTGAAACTTTTAGGATAGAGATCTTTCATGTCTTTCACCATAAAGTTTTGAGTTTCCAAAGAAAGAAATGACATCTGAGCATAAAGTAGAGCTTTTAGTTTTATTAGGGGCATATTCCAAATCAAATAAAGAAATAGTTTTACTTACTCATTTTATCAACAAATCCTATATAATAAAAGGCTAATATGCAAATTGACCGAACAGCAAAATGACCAATTGCTATGATGCACACTGACCACCAGGGGGCAGACACTCAACACAGGAGCTGCCCCCTGGTGGTCAGTGCGCTCCCACAGGAAGAGTGCCGCTCAGCCAGAAGCCCTGAGCCAGGCTCACAGCTGGCGAGCACAGCAGTGGTGGCAGGAGCCTCTTCTGCCTCTGCAGCAGTCGGACATCCCCCGAGGGCTCCCGGACTGTGAGAGGGCACAGGCTGGGCTGAGGGACCCCCCCTCCCCCAGTGCACGAAAGTTGTGCACCAGGCCTCTATCCTATCTAATAAAGAGGGAATATGCTAATTGACCATCACTTCATCACAAAGATGGCTGCACCCACAGCTGAGGCCAAGTTCCCATAAGGAGCCTTAACGAGCAATCAGCAGGGACCTGAGGCTATGCCCTCCCCCACCCCCGTGGGGCTTGACAGGGGACCTCAGGCCACGCCCCCTGTCCTGGTGCCAGGCCAGGGGACCTGAGGCTACGCCCTCCCCCACCCCCATGGGGCTTGATAGGGGACCTCAAGGTGCACTTCCCGTCCTGGTGCTGGGCTAGGGGACCTCACCCTGCTTCAACCGCCCCAGCGCCAGGCCAGGGGACCTCAAGCCGCTCCCCCCACCAGGTGGGGCTTGACAGGGGATTTCAGGCCCCGCCCCCCACCCTGGCACCAAGCCAGGGGACCTCAGACCGTACCCCCCACCTGGCAGAGCTTGACAGGGGACCTCAGGCCATGCCCCCTGCCCCAGCACCAGGCCAGGGGACCTGAGGCTGTGCCCCCCTGCCTGGCTGGGCTTGACAGGGGACCTCAAGGTGCACTCCCAGTGCTGGGTCAGGGAAACTCAGGCCGCACCCCCGCCCAGTGGGGCTTGGGGGACCTGAGGCTGTGCCCCCTGCTGGTGGGGCTTGATGGGGGACCTGAGGCTGCGCCCCCTCCCACCTGTCAAGGCTTGACGGGGGACCTCAGGCCATGCCCCCCCACCCAGCCAGGCTTGACAGGGAATCTCATGCCATGTCCCCCACCTGGAGGGGCTTGACGGAGGACCTCAAGGCATGCCCCCTGTCTAGGTCTGGGCTGGGGGACCTCAGGCCATTCCCCCTGTCCTGGTGCCGGGCCAGGGGACCTGAGGCTATGCTCCCTGTCCGGCAGGACTTGACAAGGGTGGGACTGGCTAGGTCTGGATCTAGCCCAATTGGGGGAGGGGCTGGCCAGGTCTGGGTCTCACACGATTTTGAGGTGCATGTGGGTGGGCAGGGACTTGACTCTGGGTCCCATAGTGAGCCCCAGACTCTGACAGGAGGAAGGTTTTCATATACATTTTACTATTTTCTTTCATCTCTGACACTTCTATTATAGAGAAAGGGCAAATAGCAATATTAAATTATTTCCTCTAATTAATCCCCTTTTAATGTGTACGAATTTTGTGCACCGGGTCACTAGTATTTAAATAACCATTAAAAGGGGGGGGGAGGGGCAGGGGAATACTGTTATTTTCTATTTACCCAAGAGGCAGATCTGATTATTAGCTCCTCAAAAGTAAAAGAGTGTCTGTTTGGCTGGATTTGAACAACCCTTCACAGATTTTCCTACCCCAATGGGATGCCCATAAAAGCATTTTAAGACTCATTATATCCCTTAGCCCAATTCTAAGTGTCCTTCAAGACTCAGCTCAAGTGGCACCTGTCTAAGAATCGTCTCCGATGACAATCTGCCACCATGCTGAGCTAGAACCTTACTATGTCTCCCATGGCAACTCGTGTTTGCTGTCATCTTAACTTGTGCTTCACTTTGCTGGGCTGTGTGTAATAGAGGCCTAAAACACAGTGGCTCCACGCACACGCGTTCCCTCACTCACAGAAAGAACCATCTGAAGGAAGGCATGTGAGGCTGGCATGGCCGCTCCACACAGCCATTCATTCCTTTCTTTCTGCTCTGACATCCTCCCCTACATGGCTTCACCCTCAAGGTCACCACATGATCCCACATGGCAAAAGGCAAGGCTGCCTCTGTCCACACTGCAGACACCAGCAGGGGCCTCGGTCCCACAGGTGGCCCTCCCTGTACGCAGTTTTTCCTTTACGTCCCACCAGAACTTCCATGTCCATCCCATTGGCCAGAAGCTAATGCAGGGACCACACCCTGGTAAAGAGGCCTGAGCGCTATAGTCTTTTTCCTGGTAACAATGTTCCCAGCTAAGAATCAGGATTCCATGACTACTGAAGGAGAAAATGGATATGAACAGGCAACTGGTAGTTCCTGCCAACCGGACTTAAGACACCATAACTGCCTGGTTGTCTGTTCCTGTTGAAAGAATGTGTATCCCGAGCGCCTGGTGCAGTACCTGGCATACAGTAGGCACATAAAAGGATTTTTAATTTTCATATTGAAGTTTATCACATACACCTGAGTGCACTAATCATTCGTAAATGTACATTGATATACATTTCAATGAATTTTTGCATACGAATACACCTATGTAACCACCACCCAGGTCACGATGTGCATTGCCCCTCCCTACTCCAAAAGGTTCCTTCCTGCCCCTTACCAGTCCACTCCTCTATAAGTAACCACTATTCTGACTTTTCTCACCTCAATTCCTTTCGCCTGTTCTTGACCCTCATATAAAGGAAACATATGGCACTCAACATTTTAACCAACTAACGATTTCTACCAACTGCAACCATCCAACCCAGGTTTTCTGGGTCAGTCTTCATTTCAAATAGGCTGTTGTAATAAAAACAGTCTTACTTTCTAGAATATTGTGTTCCTAATTGACATGCCCGGATGCTGTCCCCAGATGTTCTATAGTCCCATTCCCTGTGGCCTGCGATGCTTTCCATCCAGCTCTCTCATCTGTCTCCCTTTGAAGCCACCTCCATCAATGCCTCCTGCTGCTGTTCCAGGTGTGCCGGGGCACTCACCGTCCCCAACTGTGAGGGGACAGTGATGACCGTGGCACAGAAACAGAAGTCGGCAACGGAGACAAGCAAACTCGAGGCCAGCCATCTGGAGCACCTGCCACTGGCCCGGTGTGGTGCTGCACGCCGTCCAAACCGCTCAGCTGGAGGATTCTCTGCCTCTGCCACCCCCACCATTGGCAAGGAAGCATCCCCTCCAAGCTGGCAGTCAGCTTGCTCTCTATTGGTCAGAAACAGAAACACGGGTCCAGATTTGTTCACCAGGCCCAGCAGGACACGGCGGAAGCTTGGCAGAAACATGAGCAGCAGACAAAAGGCTGTCGGAGCTGGGTTTGATGGGAAGACAGCGCTGTTCCCTGGTGTTGGAAAATGACCCCATTTTTCCTGGAAGCCACCGCAGAAACTTTGTCCTGCCATGCGTCAGCCTCTGGCTAAAACTGGGAAGTTGACTGGGATGAGGGGGAGGGAGGGGAAAAGCAGGAGGGGCAGGGGACAGAGGGGATGTGCCACAGTGAGGATGTAATCATTCGTGTTAAGGTGGGGAATGGGACATGTGGGAATGATGGCATTGCAACCCGGGTGCCATCTTCCCTTCAGCTCTGGGTTATCCGCATGCCCCCGCACCCGCCCCCCGCCCCCAGAGGACAAATCTCAACCCCTAGCCTCCAGGTCTGGAGGTCCTGGGTGATTACTGAGAGGCAGCTCAAGCCATGACCCAGGGTGGAACGGGAAATGCCAGTCTAGACCTTCTACCCCAGCTGCTTCTCCTGGCCTGGTCCTAGGCCCCCTCCCATCCCTCCTCCCTCCTGTAGGGTACTCTAGGACCACAACTCAATTCAGCTTTGTGGAGTCAGGCTGGGTGACCTCCCCTAGAGTCATCTCCAAAGTAGATGAGCTAGGCCAGTGGTTGGCAAACCGCGGCTCGCGAGCCATATGAGGCTCGCGAGCCGCAGTTTGCCGACCACTGACTAGGCCATCTTCGGGGGCCAAACTACTCAACCGCTAGCTTCTCCTTTGTATCCTCAAGCATAAAAGTATGGCTTTCCTACCTGGAGGGGCAGCATGTGAATGCAGAAAAGGGATCCAGACCAGCATAACACAAAGATCTAACAGGGAAATGAGGCAATTCACCCCATGTCTCAGAGGTGATTCACCCTCCTGAAGTCCACCAGGTGATTCTCTGCACTTCTAAGATACTCACAATCTTAGAAGTCTCAGATCAGAGGTTCTCCAGCCTGGCCCCACATTAGACCCCCTGGGGAGCTTTTCCAACATACTGAGCCCTGGCTGCTGTTGCTCTGTTGGCTGGGCATCGTCCAGTGCACCGCAGGGTCACCAGTTAGATCCCCGGTCGGGATACATGCCCGGGGTTGCAGGCTGGATTCCCACAGTAGGAGGCCCGCAGGAGGCAGCTGATTGATGTTTCACTCTCACGTGGATGTTTCTCTCTCTCTCTCCATCTCCCTTCTTCTCTCTCTAAAAATCGATAAAAATATCTTTAAAAAAAATAAAAACATTGACACCTCAGCTCTGTCCCCAAATATTCTGATTGAACTGATGTGCCATGGATCCCGGACATGAATATTTTTACAAAGCAGCCCCAATGGTTCTGGTGCATAACCAGGCTGGAGGCCATGGATCTAGTCCCTCCTGTCCCAGCTCCATGACCTTATTCACAAGGAGATGGAACCAGAGACAGTGAATGGGACTTGCCCAAGGTCACAGAGCCTCAGCCCCTTGGTTCCTGTTCAGAACTCCCCCTTCTGCTCCACAGCTGTAAATGCCAGGCGACAACGCTCTTCCCAGGCGTAGCCTCTGAGAAAGGAGGGATGGGAGAGGGACCAAGGGTGCTGGACGTCTGGAGTGAGGAGGATCGAGGTGGCCAGAGGGGACCAGCCACGGTCAAGTTAGCCTCAGTTCACAAGAGGAAAAGGCGGTGCGGATGGACAACCGTGCTAGCTCTTCGCACAGCCTCCCCCAGAGGAAGAAGGGAGTCGTTTAGTCCTAAGATTACACTCCATGGTCCCTGTCACCGCCTCCACTGTTACCAGCTTTGTATCACCAGGAGCATTCCGCAGGCCCCAAACCTAGCTAGGATTCCCAGCTCTGACCTGCTCATTTCCCCTGCCCAGGGAAAATTGCCGCCGGCACAAATCCGGCCACCCCCAGGGACAGCCGGCTGAAAGGGCCCTGTGTCTTAGAGGCTGCACATAATACCCAATTATCCCCTGGCCTCCCCGGGGAGAGAATGGAGAGGTGAGGGCTTTCAAAAGCCCGCGGCCCTCAAGGCTCCATTATGGGAACACTCACACAGCTGCCTTTCTCCACACGCCACAGAAGGTCATGGGGACGCGGGGCAACAGAAGCAGCTCTCTGGGGCTTGGAGAGCGGCCTCTCTCCCTGTCCTGGCCCAGCCAGAGAGCCCCAACTTCCATTTTTAGCAATGGAAACCAAGATGGAGGACATGGAGGACATTGTGGCAGAAATTCAGCATCACGCGGGAGGCACCTCCTGAACAGCCGTTTCTGATGGCTTATTATTAGTGGATGTGGCAGAACAAGCCGGTAATCTACCAAATACCCACCTATTCATCCCTCCCTCTCTTCCAGGAACCCTTAGCAACCGCTGATCTTGTTAGTGTTTTGCCACAGTATTGCCTTTTCCAAAATGTCGTACTGTTGGAATCATACATACTTTTCAGATTGGCTTCTTTCGCTCAGCAATACGTATTCACAGTTCTGCCATATCCATTCATGATTGACAGCTCATTTCTTTTAAGCGCTGGATACTGTTCCACTGTCTGGATGTACCACAATGTTTTTACCTATTCACCGACTGAAGGACATGTTGGTGACTTCCAACTTTTGACAACTATGAATAAAGCTGCTATAAAGATCCATGTGTAGGTTTTTGTGTGGACATAACTTTTCAATTCCTTTGGGTAAATAACAGAATATGTTTGCTGGGTCACGTGGTAAGAATATGTTTAGTTTTGTAAGAAATTGCCAAACTGAATTCCAAAGTATCTGTACCAACTTTTCTTTTCTTTTTTTAAATATATTTTATTGATTTTTTACAGAGAGGAAGGGAGAGGGATAGAGAGTTAAAAACATCGATGAGAAACATCAATCAGCTGCCTCCTGCACACCACCTACTGGGGATGTGCCCGCAACCAAGGTACATGCCCTTGACCGGAATCGAACCTGGGACCCTTCAGTCCGCAGGCCGATGCTCTATCCATTGAGCCAAACTAGTTAGGGCCCAACTTTTCTTTTAATGTGAGAGAAAATCCCTGTTGCTTTTTGAGCCCCTGTAATTAGGTCTCTGCAGCCGATTCAGTTCCTAAATGGTATGGGGGGATGTGCCTACTGAGTGCTGATCACCTGGACCAGTGGTCGGCAAACCGTGGCTCGCAAGCCACATGCGGCTCGCGAGCCGCGGTTTGCCGCTCTGTTGACTAATGAGTTTGCTGACCACTGACCTGGACAGACATCTCCCGACACATAACTCGTCCTCTTAACCAAAAAGCCAGAAGCGACTGCTCATCTAGGTATGTGTCCTCTTCCGTAGCATTCCTTCCTTTTCAGGAGGCCAGGAGAGCCTGCCAAATGCGTCACAAACCCATGCTCTCTCCTATTCTAGCTATTTGCATTAGCAGTACAAGAAAATATTTCTCTTTGGCTCAGCTTCTTGTTTTTGTGTTGTTAAAAAGTGTTCAAGCAATTCCTTCTTCTGGTAGGTGCTCACAAACCATTCGTTTAATAATCTGTTCTTTTGGGATTTCTCTGGCCCCTCGTAATTTTCACCAAGATTAAGACTAGTTGTGCCTGGCCAGTGTGGCTCAGTGCTTGAGCATCGACCTATGAACCAGGAGGTCACGGTTAGATTCCCAGGCAGGCCACATGCCTGGGTTCTGGGCTCAATCCCCAGTAGGGGGTGTGCAGGAGGCAGCCGATCGATGATTCTCTCTCATCATTGATATTTTTCTCTCCACCTCTCTCTCTCTTCTCTCTCTCTCTCTCTCTCTCTCTCTCTCTCTCTCTCTCTCTCTCTCCCCCCCCTCCCTCTCTCTCTCACCAATAAAAACATATATATTTTTAAAAAAGAATAGTTGTAACCTATGTACACAGACAATAATGTGGTGAAGGTCTGGGGGCCAGGTGCGGGGTGAAGGGGTCAATGGGAAGAATAAGGGGACCTCTGTAATACTTTCAACAATAAAGATAAATTTTAAAAAAAGAATAGTTGTTTGATAGTTGGGTCTACAAATCCTTTTGTAGTTGGAATTCTCAAATGCTGAAGTGAGCAAATATTCCCCACTATCATTATCCAGTAATCAAAATCATTTTAGCAACTTGAGTTGCATCATGCTGTGCAATAGATGTGTTCTGAGGGAGCTATATATACATCACATTGTTATAAATTAATTCCTATCTTAAATGAATGGGAAAAGCTCATCACAGAAGAGAATAATTCAGTGAATCCTTCTACAAAGCAGTAATTCCATTATGTGAAAAATCACCACCAAATTTAGTTATCTATGAATATAAAATGTTCCAATATTGGGGTGCTTTTTTACATATGAAGATTGAAGGCGAACATTTGGTTATATTCAATTCCTCTTTTCTTCTTTAACATCATCATTATTGTCTTCATTATTGTCTGTTGTCATCACCAGAAAAGGCACTAAATTTTAGAAACATAAGAACTGCGGTACTAGAAGTTGTCCTGTCCATTCATAAGCAGGTCTCGTCCTGTGTTGAAGAATCGTGTAGCCTTCTTCAGTGCTATATATAATGATTAGTTGTTGATATGACTTTGGGTAAATCTTCAATTATCTAAACTCTCTGGACCTTAGTTTCTTCATCTGTAAAATGGGAATGATAGAGTTGGTGTGAGAAATGAGGTAACTAAC
This sequence comes from Plecotus auritus, assembly GCF_963455305.1. Taxonomy (NCBI): domain Eukaryota; kingdom Metazoa; phylum Chordata; class Mammalia; order Chiroptera; family Vespertilionidae; genus Plecotus; species Plecotus auritus. The sequence goes on along the minus strand of NC_137782.1, from coordinate 11,822,529 downwards.
AGAGTATTGTGATGGTTAATTTTATGTCTCAACTGGCCTAGAGTTGCTCAGGTAGCAGCATTGAAATTGGAAGACCCAGTAAATCAGATGCCTCACCAATGTGTGTGTGTGTGTGTGTGTGTGTGTGTGTGTGTGTGTGTGTGTAGGGGGGTGGGGGGGTGTCATCCAATCTGCTGACGGCTCACCTAGAACAAAGAGGCAGAGAAAGGACAAATTCCATCTCTCTGCTGAGACATTCATTTCATCCTTCTCTTGGACATTGCTGCTCTTGGTTCTCAAGCCTCAGACTGGGACTGAATTATACCGCTGGATTTCCTGGCTCTCCCGTTTTTGGATTGTAGATTCTGGAATTTCCTGTCCTCCATAATTGTGAGAGCCAATTCCTATAATTAATCAATAAGCCTCCCCCCCCCTCCTATTGTTTCTGTTTCTTTGGAGAACCCTAATATAAGTGCTTACCACATGCTATTCAATTAATGTTAGCTATTATAATTAATAATTGCTATTACAAGTAAGTTATGACCACCTCACACCCAATAAGGATGATAACTATAAAAAAAAACAGAAAATAACAAATATTGGTAAGAATGTGAGAAAATTTTGACCATTGTGCACTATTGGTGGTAAAGTAAAATGGGGGAGCCACTGTGGAACAGTATGGTAGTTCCTCAAAAAATAAAAATAGAATATTATATGACCCAACAAGTCCACTTCTGGGTATAGAACTAAAAGAATTGAAAGCAGGGGCTCAAAGAGGTATTTGTACACTCATGTTCATAGCAGCATTATTCACAACTAGAGGCCTGGTGCACAGATTCGTGCACTGGTGGGGTCCCTCAGCCTGGCCTGCGCCCCCTCGCAATCCGGGACCCCTCGGGGGATGTCAGACTGTCTGTTTCAGCCCATTCCCCACAGGCTCTGCGGGGATAGGGCTAAACCCCAGAGGGATGTAGTAGTGCACAAAGCAGCAGGAGGCCAGGCAGGCAGCTGTGGGAGCGCACTGACCACCAGGGGCCAGCTCCTGCGTTTAGCATCTGCCCCCTGGTGGTCAGTGTGTGTCATAGCGACCAGTCAAATGGTTGACCAGTTGAAGCATTGACCGGTGGCTTAGGGTTTTATATCTATAGATAGCCAAAAGGTGGAAGCAACCCGTGTTCATCAATGGATGAATAGATAGACAAAATATAGTAGATACATGGAATATTATTCAGCCTTTAAAAAGAAGGAAATTCTGACAACAGGCTATATCATAAGTGACCCCTGAGGACACTATGCTAGGTGAAATAAGCAAGTCACATTCAGGACAAATACTGTATCGTCCCACTTACATGAGGCCCCTAGAGTAGTTAAATTCATAAGACAAAAAAAAAAAATAGAATGGTGATTGCCAAGGGCTGCGGGGAGAAGGGAACAGCGAGTTGTTGTTTAACGGATATAATTTCAGTTTTGCAGAATGAAGAGTTCTGTGAGTGGATGGTGGTGATGGTAGCACAACATGTGAATGAATTCTGTGCTGCTGAATTGTATACTTAAACATAGTAAAGATGGTACAACTTATGTTATATGTATTTTACCACAATTTTATTAAAAATTTGGGGAAAAAACAACCTATAATTCTGTTATCTGCAAGAGGACGAGACCTCGGTTCTTCTTGAAGGAAAGATTTCAGTCAAGAGACAAAATGCAGCAAAGCAAGCAAGAATTTATTGGCCGCATCCAAGCACACTCAGGACGTGAAACCAGGAAGGGCCTAGAAGCAGCCGCAGCAGAGCCTGCGCTGGGCTGCTTTTGCTCACTGGGAAGTCAGAGAAAAGGGGGATTTGTGGAGGCTCGGGGGGTTAGCTGGGAACGAGCTGCTGCTGCTGCCCATTGCTCCCCTGGTTACAAGTCTCATGGGGTCCCTTGGGGTTGGGAGATGCATGCCTGTGGAGGAAGAACAGGGGGAGGGAATGGCATGGGCGTGCTCCCCAGAGCTTACGCTGGGTCCTTCACCCGGAAGGGTTTTTGGTTTTTTTAATATGTTTTTATTGATATTTTTCTAGAGAGAGAGGAAGGAAGAGGGAGAAAGAGAGAGAAACATCTATGAGAGAGAAACATCAATATCGCTTGGCTGCCTCCTGCACACCCCCTATTGGGGATTAAGCCTGCAACCCAGGCCTGTGCTGAACGGGAATCAAACCATGACCTCCTAGTTCAGTGGTCGGCAAACTCATTAGTCAACAGAGTGGCAAACCGCAGCTGGCAAGCCGCACGTGGCTCGAGAGCCGCGGTTTGCCGACCACTGTCCTAGTTCATAGGTCGACGCTCAACCATTGAGCCACACCGCTGGGCCAGAAGGTTTTTATCTGTCTCTTGCAGGAAGGGAATCTTAAAGGAGTTCTCAGGGGAGGGTCTCAATAGACTATGTATCAGCTTTCCAGGTGTGCTCTTTCAGGATGGTGGTCTTGGCTGATGGTTCTGATCCAAGGCAGCGGGTCATTAGTCATTGCAGCTGGTCCTGGGGCAGCCATGGTGTCTGGTTGTGCTGCTTTTCCGGGCCTGGAGCTGAAATACAACTGAGGCCTAGATGTTATCTTTAGGGAGGAGAAGTCAGGGGGTCCAAACCACAGGACCAGCCGTATGCTAGGGGAGGAAAGGTTACCCTGGGAGCAAGGTCCCTGTTTTCCCAGTTTTGCCCCTTGCTTTCCGCCCTGGTGACCTGTACCTGGCACATCAGCCTTGCTTGCTCATGTCTGTCTAACTGCTTATTACTATTCTATGCCTGGAGGTTTTCTATACCTAGGAAATGGGAACATATCAGGTGGAAGGAGATCGTAGGGAACAGAGGAGTGACAACCTAGGACAGTGGTCGGCAAACTCATTAGTCAACAGAACGGCAAACCGCGGCTTGCGAGCTGCATGTGGCTCGCGAGCTGCAGTTTGCCGACCACTGACCTAGGATGTGCTTTGGTGGAAATGAGTGTCTGCCAGAGCTCACAGGTGGGCCACTCAGAGTGTGCTCGCATTTCACGGTAACCCGGGAGCTAACCCCGAGGCCCAGTGGCTCCACGGAGCACAGCATAGGTTGAGACCTAGATAACTACCGCTTCCAGAGCTAGGCCCTGCCCAAGAAGCTGGCATTCAAAAATTACAACTCAATTGAGAGAAGAGGAGTTCACTGGTGTTGGCTTAGTAATTAAATTACAAGGTGATTATTAGTCTGCTCAGGCAAAAAGATTACATCTGAGTACTTTAAGTAGTCTAGGACTAAAACTCCTCTGGCGGGGGGGGCGGGGGGGACAGAAACCACACCTGTAACTAAATTAATGCCATTTTTTACAGATGCCCTCCAGTGACCATAAGGTTGTCATGGCAACATGCCCTCTGAAAGCACATTTGATAAGGCCTGAAATAAAGTATGTATAGCAGAGAGTATTGTACATCTTATCTCTGTAGCAGACCAAATCTGTTTGTTTTTAATCCTCACCCAAGGATATGCTTAGAGAGAGAAACATCGAACGGCTGCCCTCCATACACTCCCTGACCCGGCATCAAACCTGAAACCCAGGCTTGTGCCTTGACCAGGAATCAAGCCGGCAATCTTTCTGTGCAGACTAACAGCCACTCCAGCCGGGCCAAATTTGTTTTCCAAGGTGGGGGACAGGTGAACTGTCACGGGCCTGCTTCAGTCTCTTCTGTGGCCCTTCTGAGGTTCTAGGTTAGCCAGCCACCCCTGCTGCTGCCCTGTATGGAGAACAGCAGCCCCCACATCTCTCCACACTGCTACTTTCCCCTGGGATGGTCTCCCATTCAACTCCAGCCACATCGTATCTTACCTTATTTTCTAAAAAGAAAACCACAAAACGCCTCTGCCACCTCCTCCAAGCAGGCTTCCCTGACTAACTGGCAGCTAAATGGTCTCCAAACCAGAGTCAATTTATTTTTTTAATATATTTTATTGATTTTTTACAGAGAAGAATAGAGAGTTAGAAACATCGATGAGAGAGAAACACCAATCAGCTGCCCTCCGCACACCTCCCACTGGGGATGTGCCCGCAACCAAGGTACATGCCCTTGACTGGAATCGAACCTGGGACCTTTCAGTCCGCAGGCCGACGCTCTATCCACTGAGCCAAACTGGTCAGGGCCAGAGTCAATTTAATCACTTAACGCTGTACAGTACAGAATTTACAGAAATTCACCAAAAAAATACAGCAGAGCCCCTATTTTGGTTTAAGACAGCACAAAATGAATTCAAAAGCTTCTTATATACTTTATTCAAGTACCAATTTTGATCAAAGTACCAAACTTGATCAAAGTAAGTCAGTGCTGTGAACATACTAATACCACTGACGCATTCCAGAAAAGCTGCTAGCGATGCAAGATTCTGTCAGACCTGATGTTGAATGCACCAGAGGAGCTGCTATTTAAAGAAACCATGCTTACTCCTTTTGTAAAGAGATGCTCATCTCCTAAAATGTCTTTTGTGTAAACTTCTATTTTCAGATACTAAGTATATTTTAGAATTTAAAAGCTGTCTCAAATTCTTTCTGGGAAGAGTAGAGTATAAACAAATCTGCTATCAATATCGTCAAAACAGACACAGAGGTGGAGTGAGTGGATCTGTGTCTGAACGTGGGTGAGAGAGGGACAGAGGTCAGCCCTAGGGCGCTGGACGCCTGACTGCTCCTTATTCCCCAGGTTCTGCTGACCCCCCAGAGGTCATGCTGAAGGTGCCCACGATGATTACCAGGATCGTGGCTCAGGCCGGAGTGGAGCCACACTCCAGTGTCTGAATTACCACTCAGAAATAAAATCTAGCCCTAGCCAGGTAGCTCAGTTGGTTAGAGCCGTGGTCGGCAAACTGCGGCTCACGAGCCACATGCGGCTCTTTGGCCCCTTGAGTGTGGCTCTTCCACAAAATACCACGGCCTGAGCAAGTCTATTTTGAAGAAGTGGCGTTAGAAGAAGTTTAAGTTTAAAAAAGTTGGCTCTCAAAAGAAATTTCAATCGTTGTACTGCTGGTATTTGGCTCTGTTGACTAATGAGTTTGCCGACCACTGGGTTAGAGCATCATCCTGATATGCCAAGGTTGCAGGTTCGGCCTCTGATCAGGGCACATACTAGAATCAACCAATGAATGCGTAAATTAGAGGAACAACAAGTTGATCTCTCTCCTCCCTCAAATCAATCAACCAATAATTTGAAAATAAATAAATAAAATCTAAATGTACCCCTTTGAGCCACAAAGTATAAACTGGTCAGATTTCCATCTGGGGTCCCACATAGCCTATGCCCAGTGTAACAACCAAAATAGCAACAATAATAACCAACAATAAAAGCTAAGCTTCACTAAGTCCTTACAGTGTGCTAAGGGCACCACACACATGGTCTCATTTAACTCTGATTGGCTCAGTTTATCTGCTGAAACCAGGGCCACTTAAGTCCAAGCCTAGCCGATGGCCTGGTGTCCCTGGATCAGATGTCTACCCCTGGTCCAAAAAGCCTGGCTACCCCTTCCAGGGTGAGGTTTTCCTAGCGTGCAGCAATGAAACGTGTCTCTTGCAGAGATGTGGGGGTGTATCTTTGCCCAGGTCCTCATCATGAACAAGACCATCTGTGAATGAGATGCTCATACCACTGAATGGTGAAGTCTGACCTTGAACTCTCAGGGACTTAAAGAATGCCTAACTACTCATGGGTTTCACGTACTGTCCTTGAATCTTGCAAGACAAGATCTGTTTATCTTCTTCTATTCCTTTATGGACTTCAAGGCATTGTTTAATGAATATTACAAACCCTTCCTGTTCTGCTGGAATTAAAAAGCTTTAAAGGCATACTTCTGGCTATTAACTTTAGAGCTTCTTTTGCCAGCTAGATTGTAAACTTCTTGAAAGGAGAACTTCAGGTTGGGAAATAATTTTAGAGATTATAGAGTCTAACCCTCCCATTTTACAGGTGAGAACACTGAGGCCCAAAGAAAGGAAATGTCACAGAGCAGGATAGGGTCAGGTGGGACCTGGAAACCAGTTTCACACACTTAGTTCCCCATGGTGCATTGCAATGCCCTTATGCATAGCATGTGCTCCATAAAATATGTCTTGGTTTATTCTTACTTAGCTTTTGCTTTTCTCAAGCTCATTGTTCTCTATGGATGTCCCTTCCTCCATCACCAACTTCAACCCTAGAGGATCACTTTCCATCTGCCTTTCAGGCGTTGGTCTTTGGAGCTGTGTAGTGGAAGCTGAGATGAGGCCTGGGTGAAACTGAACCTGGTTCTATCAAGCCATTATCTCTCCAGCCAACACCCCAGTAACAGAGCGTAGACACTAGACCGGTAACTTCCTTCCTTCTGTGGGGTCACTGGCTACCAAAATGATACCTGATGAGCCCACTCTGTAGTGTCCACAACTTCTGCAATGCTTCCCAGGCCAATGCTGGGCCACTGTTGACCTCTTCACTGTGGGAAGTCATAAATGGATCTAGTTCTACTTTCTTCCCAGAAGCCTTCTCTGACCAAAGGGTTCCAGAAACCCCTTGTTCATTTAAAATCACCCTTACACAGTGTAGCACTTCATCAGTTTTCCTATTATCTCACAGGTACCAGACCGGTCTATTCAGCTCCTGAAGGCAGGTAACTTCTCCCCCTGCACTGGGGTGGACTCCCACCAGCCCTGCAATAATTGTGTTGACTAATGGAGGAAAGACTGGTAGAAGGAAGGAGAAATGGGAAAAAAGGAGAAATATTTCTTTTTGTTAATATCTTAGGGAAGCATGGATTAAGAAAAGCAACTGCTTAAAACAGGGAGAAACATTCTGGCTTTTTATTTCTGGGCTATGTGGTGACAAATCAGACAAAGCAACTCTTGGCAACTCAGATCTGCCGCAATTAAACCAAGTCCAGTATCAGTTCGTTAACTCTGCACCCAGCAGCAACTCTGACCCCAGCCTGCAGGTGGGGCATCAGATCAACCACAGAGCAGAGGAGGAAGGACATTGCATGAGGGACTAGGAAGCACCAGGCCTCCCACACTGGGGAACTTGGGTCTGAGGGACCTGCAGAGCCTTCCTCTCAAAGACCCCCATTCCAGCTGGGAATCCGCGTCACGAAAGGCCATTTCAGAGAGCTCTTGATAAGAATACCAATAGGTAGGAGTTGCAGGAGAGAGTGAAAAGACTATCTCATCATATAGTGACAGTATTCGGCTGGAGGAAAAGCAGAGGGCCAGGTGCTGAGGATCTGGAGAGCAGGAGATAAGTTTTAACAGGCAGGGAGAAGCCATGTGGGAGCCCAGGACATGCCTGGAGTGGGGACATCATTTGAAGAGCCTTGGGCATCAGGGTGGGGAGAGGAAACGCATAACTACTGTGGACTGGTGAGGGTTCAGAGCTGGGCCAGCAGGAGTTGAGAACTAGAACTGAACTGAGCCTCCTTGAAACAAACCTACATCGCGCATGGAGATGAGTCACCCCCAGAATCCTCCCTGCAGCACGGTCTCTGCTGGCCTGACTGTAGAAGGAAAATTCAGGGATCATTCTTCTGGGCTAGGAAGACCCTGCATCAAAGAAAAGGAGACAACCATCACTGAGGATGTGCTGAGAGAGATCCCATTTAAATAGGTTATCGCCGTTGGTTCTCACAAAGCCAAGGAAGGTTGTGGACTAAGCTGCCCAAGGTCACCTTTGTGGAGGGTAGGTAAGCTGCCCAAGGTCACAGATCCAGGAATGTCATTCCTGGGATGCAAACCCAGGATGCTAACTCCCAGGCTTTGCTGTGCCCACTGGCCCTCTCACTCCAGGCACACCCCAAACAGAGGTGTGTCCTCACAATTGTTTTGCAAGCAGCTCAGCCTCTCATCACCTCTGGGATGGATCCTGTTCTCACCTCTGGGTGTGTGATTTAAAGCAAAAGCAAAACTAAGACCCAGACAGTTCCGTTCTTCTCTCCCTGCAAGTGGCGTGCCTCTCACACAAATGTGCAAACAGCATTGACAACTAAAATCAGGTACCTGGCAATCAGCTGGGTGGATAGACTCTGGTACCATTATTTCATATTTTGCAAACTCAGGAAGTGCTCCAGATGTTAAAGCATAAAAATAGCACACCGCTGAGCCAATGAGGCACAGATTCTAAAAGAGGCAAACCTGGGGTAAGAGTCAGGTGTGCTTAAATGCGAGGTCCTTTAATGGGAGTGGGGACGGTTGAAAACCGGGCCTGACACCCAGACAACTGGCTCCTGGTACCCACTCTGCCTCTTAGGAATGCATGACTGTGGGCCTGCTGTCTCCCTCTAAAAGGGAGGGGAGGACACACCTGTGTGCCCTTTGGTACAAGAATTAAATGAGCTACTCTATAGGATGGGACTGGTTTCTTTCTTTTTTTTTATTTTTTTAATTATTATTTACTAACAGCCAGGCTAGTCCATGTTTCACTAATTCTCTTAACAACTTTATGATACAGTTATTTCTGTCCCCATTTGAGGAGAACACAGGCACAGACGAGTCATGTAATACTCCTAAATTCACCCGGCTTTAAAGTGACAAAAGTGGGCTAACGCAGAGTTCTATCTAACTATAAAGTACTCTCTAACTACAAAGTACACCACACCATGCTGGATTCTGCTTTGCTTTCTCTCCACGGTTTGGCTCATGCTGAGCCTCAAGACTGGAACACAAGCTCTCCACACAAAAAGAAATCTCACTCATCCTTCAAGCCTACTTCAAGGCCCACCTCCAGTAAGACGCTGTCCCAGTCTCCTTCTGCTCTCTAAGCTCATCCTCCACACCCACTCCTTCTGCCCTGCCAAATTGCTGGGGCTTTCAGAATTTACTGTCTTCTCTCTCATCTGGGGCATTTGTACTCTGTAGCCTTTGTCAGATGCCTAGCAATTCCTTTGCCTTTGTTTAAAAACCTCCTCCAGGAAGCCTTCCCTGATCTTCTCCTCTCCCACCTCCATCCACCTTCCATCCTGGTTGGCTGCTTCACCTGAGAGTTTCCTAGCACTTTGTGCTTATGCCTGTGTTAAGTGTTGACTTATCTCCTGTACTTGCATTGACTATAATCCTTACACTAGACTTTGAGCTTGAGGGCAAGGACTGAGGGTCTTACTTGTCTTGGCATTTCCAGACATGTCCTGTCTGTAGGAGTGCTCACCAAATGTTCTCTGAATTAATAAATGGATTTCTATGCCAATTACACTGTGTCACACTATTCCTCCAAAGAGTTGATAATCCCTTGCTTTGGAGGGGTGTAAAGCATCCTTCTCCTGAAGGCCTCTCTGTGCCAAGCTCAATGCCAGGCATCTAGTAGGTACTCAGAAAACATTGGTGATTTGGTTAAGCGATTACCGAATTTTCCATTGTATTGAATTCTCCCAGCCACCACGTCCCCTGTCCCAGCCCACAGCATGGCCAATGGAAAATTAATTGGTTGTAAAGTGCATATCTAATTACAACATCCTGCCCCTGCCACCGAGATGTTCAAATGTTAATTATAACATGCATCTCAATAACAGACAGCAGCATTTAATGCAGCATTAATAACGCCACTTGGGCCGGCCAATACATACACCAAGCTCCCTTTTATCTGCCATTAGAACAGACTTTGCACTTGAAGCGCCTAAGTCCTCATCCATAAAGCATTCCTGTCCCAAAAACCAAACCTTTCCCCAAAAGCCTGGAACGCGCTTAAGCCCTCAGTTTTCCCTACGCAGAGGTCCGCACCCAGGGGCGTGGGGCGCAGGTTTCGGCGTCGCTGTACTGGGATGCCTCGGATGCTCACGCGCATCCCGGCGGCCTCACGGGGCCGGGTTCTCCAGTGCCCGCCATCCCGGGAAAGAAAGGCGAACTACATTACCCAGCAGGCCTCGCGCCGCCCTCTTTCCTTTCAAGTCTTTGCACGTGGCCGGAGGGGAGGGCGGGGCCTGGACGTCACTCTCCAGCATTCTCTTTCCTTGTGTCAGAGCAGGGATATATTTTTTTTCCTTCCTCTACTCCCTCCCCCCCCACCTGCCCCTCCCTCCCTCGTTCCCTTCCCTCCCTCCCTCCCTTCTTGGCTGGGTGTCCGCGCCCGGGAGCCCAAATCCCTCCGCTGCCCGGACGCGCGGAACTCGCGGCTGGAGTCGGCTCGCGGGAGCCTCCTCCCTCCCTTCCCCTTCCCTGCCCCCTTCCCCCACCCCCGATCCGGCTCGGAGCGGCGGCCAGAGGAACCCCGAGGTGAGCATCCCCCCGTCAGCCCCCCTCTTTTAGTCACCTCTGCTTGCCGACGGATTCGGGGACCTGGGAGGAGGGCTGCGTGACGTGCGCGTGCTTATAGGTAAATCCGGGAAAACCGCCCGAAACAATTAGCCCCTTCCCCCTCCGTGCGCCCGGGGCAGCCGGGTGTCCGCGCTCAGCCGTGGTCCTTCTCTCTGTCGAGGATCGCACTCCACGGGCTCGCCACTCCCGAGGTTTGCCCCTTCCCTCCAGGTGCCCCGCCCCGCCGGGAGCCCTGGCCCTGGAGCGCCGGTGGGGAGGGGTACGGAGGGGCGCGCGGCTGGAGCCCGACTGGCGTTGGACCCGCGCAGTGTAGCCGCTGTCATGTGCCGGCTTCCGACCGGGGGGAGGAAGAGAGCGAGCGTGATTCCTCTCCCTTTTGTTTTGAAGCCCGCATTTGCTGCAGCCAGCAGTTGGTTTAGTAGCGGCCGAACTTGCAGCTGTTCTGACCGTGCTCCGCCGAGGTAGGAGCGCGGCTCCCACAGCCGCTCCCGCCGGAGGCTGCTGCCCTCGCGGCTGCAGGGGGACCCGGAGAGAGTCTCCACGCCGCCCCTCCCTCCGCTGGTGAGTGATTGTGTCTGTGGCAGCGGCCGTGTGTGTGCGCGCCCGTCCCCGCGGGCTCGGGGATGGCTGTCGTCTAGACAGTCTGCACCCTCCCTCTGTCCCCGGGGAGCCCGCGGGCCCCGGGGGGCACAGGGGGTGGGAGCAGAGGAGGAAATCCATTGCGGTTGCAGACTTGGACACTCCCTACGGCGGTGATTCTGTTGGCTTTTTAAATTATTATACTGTCGCCGCGGTGTCATTGGGCCTGGGGAATCGTTCCGCCGGCGGAGCGGGGGTTAAGTTGACAGGCTCTGACAAACAAGGCTCGCGCTGGCGAGTGACTCGAGCGGCCGCGGGGTGGGCTCAGGCTCGGCTTTTTCAGGACGTAGAGCAGGTGACTTGTCCGGGACGCCGGTCTTGGGGGAGGGTGGGCAGGGGGCGGTGGCTCGGTGCGCGGTGGAGGTCTGGGCTCCCGAGCGCTGCGTGGGGGAGCCTGGTGCGTCTGGAGGGAGTGTCCCAGGGACCGCGCGTCGCAGGTTTTAGTAAGTCTCTCCTTTGGCCTTAAAAGAGGAGCGAGGGTCTGAGCCCCTCCTTTGGGCGGCGTTGGCTGTTTGGTTTCGTGGAGTTTGCAGGGTTGGGATTGGGGGGCAGCCGTGAGCTGGAAGGGGGTGCGGCGTGTAAAGGGGAGGGAGGGATGGCTGGCGGCACGGGGTGGGTCGCACACCCGGGAGTGAAGCGTCGCCTCCCCCGCCCAGCTGTTTGTGAGTACACATCGGTCCAGCGTGGGGGTCGGGGTGGGGGGGGGACCGAAGAACGCTGCAGAGTGGGGACGCGCCCGGGTCTTGATCTCTGTGGAGATGGGTCCTGTCAGCCCCCTGGTGGTCCCAGTTGGGTTCGTAGTCTTGTGTGTCCGCGCGCGTGCGTGCGCGCCCGTGTTACTTAGAGAGGGGATCGTGCTTGCGTGTGTGCCGGGCTCACAAGGGAGTCCCAGGCCCGAGGGCGGTGGGAGAACCGCAGTTCCTATCTCCGCATCTCACGCCCCTAGACCCGACAGACTGGCTGGCTACTCGGCGGCGCTGGGGAGGGGTGGTCTGGCTGAACCGGGAGAAGCCTAGGGGGGCTCCAGTGTTCTCTCCCCGCCTCCTTCGTCGCCCCCACGCTTGGGTTGACCCTTGTACCGAGGAGCTCTGTGGATATGCATGCCGGAGCAGACCCTGGAAGGAGTCGGTGCGCTCTGCGTCCCTCTCCCAATTCTTCGTCCTAGAGGCAGGGCGTGTGGGCCAAAGGCTGGCCAGCGGTCCCGGCCCAGGCCCAGCCCCAGCCCGGCGCTGCCGCCCTCGCTGCTGCTGGATGCCCAGACCGAGCCTTTGTCGGCTCCGCCCACCAGGCTCAGGCTCCGTGGCCCGGGGGGATTATCTCCCAGGCTGGAGGCCCCATGCTAAGGAAGGAAGCCGCTGGAGCTGCCGGCTTCTACGCGGCTGGAGGTTCCGGCCGGCGAAAGTGACACAGCACGAGAGCTAGAGGAGAGAGAAGGTGCCGCCCAGAGGGCGGAGAGGGGCTGCAGGCTGTCCAGCAGACCCTCTGGCCTAGCGCTGGGTCTGTGCCCAGAACCTCAGGAATCCCGGTTGCAAGCATGCTCGGACCTCAGGAGAAAATTGCCTGGCTTTCAAGAAAACCCAATTACATGAAAACAGAACGCACCCAACAAAAGCCCCTCACAGGATGCACTCAGGTTGCTGGAGGAAACTCCCTTTGAGTGTTTGGAACTGGACTAGGTTTATTCATCTGCTGTGTCAAGTGTCTGTCCTGGATTGTGTATGCCTGGAATTGTGTACCGCAGTCTGAGGGACAGTGTCATCAGTGGTTAACAGATTGCTGGAATAATATCTTTGACTTTTCAGGGCGACCCTGCCTTGTGTACATTGCATTTATTAAGATGGTCCTGTGAGGCAGGGGTTATTAATCCTGTTTTACAGATGAGCACACTGAGGCTCAAAAAATACTATGACTCTCAGTGGGAGAAGGGCTACTTTCCCCTGTTTGTGATTTCTCTTCTCAGCCTGTGGCTTTTAGTTGAAATAGTGGCCACTCTCCCTCTCCCCCCCTCCCGCCCCCCGTAGGTCTTACCTCCCCAGGAAGTACTGAATCTGAGAAAGGGGGTAAATTAATGCTGGTAATTACTCTTGTCAAAACACTTGTGATTTGCTACCAGTCCTAATGACAGTAGCCACTAAAAAATAGAAGTCTGCATTGCTGTTATTATCACGCATATGAAAACTTCCTGTCAGTGAATGGTTATCAGTTTTTATACCTCTAATATATTCCAGAATCATACCTGCATGTAATAAATGCATGTGGTACACATTTCTGTGACACATGCCTGTGTTCACATGGGTGTGTTCATGGAGTTGTTATTGGATCCAAGGTTTATTCTTTAGTTACTGATTTCAAAACCATCAAATTTAGAGTGTAGACTCTGAGAAACCATCTCAGGTTATACTCCCTGTCCCCTCCATCTCCAGGGATGGGGAAACCTCCCCCTTCCCCCCCAAAAAAAAGCAAAGAACTCCAACATGTATATATGTATTTCTCAAAGTCATGGACACGAGGGTTCTCAGACACAGCCTAAAGAAGGGTAATTAGGTTTAGCCAACTAATCAACCATTTATTCCCAAATATGTATTGAGTACCTACCTGTTTGTAGAGCTTAACGTGTATACAAAGAAAATGTAACATATGGCCCCTGCTTGCCAAAAACCGATTCTAACGAGATGAATGTAAGATTTTTAAGTCCAACAGATGTTTATTGAACACCTACCTTAAGCTAGATATGCTACTGTGATTGGGGCACACAAAGATAAGATAGCAGAAACAGCTATGTTGTTACAATGCAATAGCACGGATGATTCAGGCACTGTAGGAGGGAATAATTCATAAATATTTTAGAGCAAGCACCCTGGGACTTCATCAGTTTCACATATGTTGGTTGCCAGGGATTCAAAATGCTAGTTCCTATCCTAGAGCAGATACAGAAGAAGTAACAGGAAGAAGAGCCGAATGGCCCCTGTTATTTTGGACTTCAGACTGTTTGGAACCTCCCAGGTGGGTCCAGAAGTACTGTGTGTCCTGTGGAAGTTAAGCAGCTAGTGGGAAATAACCCTGAAGCCAGCCAACAGCTCACTGGCCTGAGCGATGAGGAGCTCACAAGTTGTTCTCCATGGTCCTGCCCCTGCTCTGCTGGGCAGCGATGGGCAGCGATAGGCTGCTGTCTTCTGCGATAGGCTCAGGCTTTGGTCGAGGTCTCACTCAGAACCCGAGTTTAGAGTCTGTCTTACAGGTCTGTGTAGATGTTTTAATATGGGTCTGCTTTGTATCTGTTCATTCCCAAACTCACTTCTGGGGTCCCCGACACTGTCCTCCAGTTTCCTCTCAGTTGTAGAGTCCACTGCCCTTGTTTTTAAGGTTCTGTTGCTTACAGTTCAGATCATGAAGGAGGAAGCAGGCAGTTGTGGTTAGGATGGAGAAAGAATCCTGAGCCCACATAGAGAACAGGAGGCACAAACAGACAGGCAAATTACAGTTTTGGGGAATTCTCCAAAGAGGATGGTAGTTCTGCATGGCTTACCCAATAATGTGGCAGCCTCTTTTGATGTTCTTTGGTGGTGGGGGGGGGGGGGGGAGTGACTCACTGGTCACCTGAGCTCAGCTGTTCACATTCAGGCTTTGCTTTTCTGTCCTCCTGCCTCACCTTGCACACACTGTTATTTAGAACAATGCTGCGATGGTGGCCTTCCTGAGTTGTCACCATGATGACCTATCGACATCTGCATCTTATTTCTGAATTACACCCAGGCCAGAGCTGTGCTTCAGAACAGGGTGAGAACAGACCCATCCTCAGATCCTAGGCACCCAGAGCTGGGAAGGCCTTGGTGATGAGCTGATCTGCATGTGAGGACCCGAGGCCCAGAGGGATGAAATGGCTTGTACAAAGTGGCTGGGAGCCCTGGAGAGTGGGACACGAAATCCTGGATTTTGATGCCTCATCCAATCTTCTTTCTTTATACTATGACGTTTTCTGGGGGGAATAGTGAGGTTCTTACTCCCCAAAGAGAGAGAATTCTACATCTTCTCACCTCTCCTCTGGTTCCAGGAAAGGCTCTGGAATTCATCTTATAGTCTTGAGATTGCTTTCCTTCCAGACTGGCCTGGCTTTCCCTGCCCTCTCTCTCATCTTGGGCATGCAGGAATCTGGGAGAGGTGATAGGCCTTGGGGCCTTCCAGCACTCTTAAGTTTGGCCTTTTGCTTCCATCCCCCGTGACCTGGACCCATGGCAAGGTCCCTTCCCTTGGCAAGGTCTTCAGGAACCTCCTGAAAGTGAAGAGGACCCACAGATTTCATTTGATTCTCACCTGACTCAAGTGAGGGGAAAAACTACCAGTGGGAAGGTCATGGAGTTAGGGAGGGGATTGGTTGGCACTGGAGACTATTATAATACCCGACACTTGATTTGGCTTTACACTTTGCAAAGCATTTCACACAACTGATCTCATCTGCTTTTTATAGTAGTCCTGGGAGACTGTTCTCATTATTCCCATTTGGCAGATGAGGAAACTGAGCCACTATAGTAGATCGGGGATCTGAACCCTGGTCCTCAGACTTCAGATCCACTGCCTGGGGCTGAGGTGGCCCACCGTGTCACCTCCCATTGCAGTTTTGTGAGTAGAGGGCCTTGAACTTTTCGGAACTTTTTTATGTCCACTGTTGGCTCACATCCAGCCACGGAACCAGACCCAAATGCTAATTTACCCAGGGGGTGGGTTGGATAAAGGATGGGAGGCAGTGATTATAGCAGTGGTCTGGGGCTAGATTGGGGTGATTTCACTGAAGAGGTGAATTTGGGAATAGATCTGGGGTAGTGGAGGACCTAGAGGAGGTTTTCGGCTGGGGCAATGGCACAAAAGTGCTGAAGGGGGAATTGTGGGTATTGGGACGGGGAGTGGAGCCGACTAAGAAGGTTCGGTGGTCATCCTGAAGTCAGAAGGCTCTGTTTCTATGCCCTGCTCTGTGCCAGAACCTGGGGCTACAACAGTGAGTGGGCACAGCCCCCACTTCCTGCAAGAGGCCCACTCTCTTGCCCAAGAGACACTTAAACAGTAACTTCAGTGTGATGCGGGGAGTGCAGTTAAATTCTGCATGGTGCAGTAAATGCAGGGGTAGAGAAAGTCCCAAGGGCCTTACAGTAGCACGGACAAGGGGCCCCTGCTCTTGCCTCAAGATCAGGGAGTGCTTCCTGAGGGAGATAACATAGGTGCTACAGCTGAAAGAGAATTAACTAGGAGAGGAGATGGGAGAAGGGCATTCAGAGGTAGAAACAGTATGTGCAAAGGTGTAGAGGCCTGAGGCTGTCTGGGTACAGGGAGGGAGGGAAGCTGTGAGGTCGGAGTACAAGGGCAGAAGGGCAGACAAGGCTCAGGAGTGAGGATCTTTGTGAGCCTGGCTGGGACCTTGGCTGTTAGTCCGCAGGTAGAGCCTGGAGGACGGGGCATTAAGCAGAGTCGAGGTGTGCCACCATGGAACAGAAGGGAGAGTGGCTGGGAGCTGGGCAGCTGCAGAGCGGATGGGGGAATGACAGGCTCCATTCGGTCCAGGTCACAGGGGATGAGGCCTGGAACCAGGGTCATGCGTATGGAGATGGAGGAAGGCTATATATATATATATAAAAATATTTAGGGGATAAAGTCTTTAGTGATTGCTTCGCTTTGGGGGATAAGGAAAGAGCCCAGTGCTTCCCAGGTTCCTGGCCTCACTGACTTGGTGGGTGGCAGCCTTTACCCAGGTGTGACCTGGTTGCTGGAGCAGGTCAGCTAGGGTTGGGGTAGGGGGAGGATTGTGGGAGTTCATTGTTAAACGGGTTGAATTTGAATTGCAGATAGGGCAGTGGTCTGCAAACTGCGGCTCTCGAGCCGCGGTTTGCAGCTCTGTTGACTAATGAGTTTGCCGACCACTGGGATAGGGGCTTACAAGGAACAGCAACAGGATGTAATTATTGGAATCGAGAGTCTAGGTCAGTGGTCGGCAAACTCAGTCAACTGTGGCTCGTGAGCCGCAGTTTGCCGACCACTGATAGGGTAATCCAGTAGCACTGTCTTACAGACAGCACAGTGTGCAGGGTGGAAGCCTGAGGAAGCAGTGTGGGCAGGGGCCACAGACCCAGGAGTGGGGAAGGGTCTGCTGCCGAGTGGAGTGAGGTGGGGCTGCTGTAGACAATAAGGAGACCTCTTCCTCCCATTGTCAGAGGATCCTTTGTCATGCCGCTTGCCGCTGTAGTCAGGGAAGCCAGGCGGGGATGCTGTGTCATGCTGGAGGCCCAGCTGGCAGAATCCAGCGACAGCCAAGAATGAGCTTCAGCTGGAAGCACTGGAGGGAGTTAGGGGACTGGCGTGTGCGTTTTTAACATCCATGGTGAGCAGGTGCTGTCCCAGGCCCTGGGGCCATGAGTAAAGGGCAGGGAAGATGTGGAGCAGGCAGTCCAGTTGGGAGGCGGGATGTGGACTTAAGAGGCCACGTAAAAGCTGTAACAACCTGGGCAAAGAGTAGAGTGCAAATCGAATAGAAGCGTGGCTACTTCTCTTCCTGCCATCCTGGAGCTGTGCATTTTAGACAGAGCTCCAACCTTTTCCGTTTTTAATCCTTGGGGCCTAAGATAGTGCCTGGCGCATAGTAGGTGCTCAGCCTATGTCTGTGGATCTGCAGGGATGTGGCCAGTCAGTTGTTTGGGGTGGGAGGTCAGCCAAGGAAAGTTTCCATGAACAAGACCAAAGAGGGTATTCCAACACCAATTTAGAATATTTTTAGTACCACAGTGGAGTAAAAAATCTTGAAAACCTTCCAACTACCAAGTACCTAGAAATGCTGTATAAACTAGCATCCTTTCAAAGAGCTGAGCTCATAAGATGTAAAGAAAAAACAGAGGACTCAAAAGTGAGTGTGGACAGGAAGCTTGTGCATATGCTAGGCCAGTCCTGCGGAGTGGGGGTGACGGCTGGGGGCGGGGGGGGGGTGTTGAGGGGTGGTTACTGGTCTCAGAACCAAAGGGGGTTGAGTCCTGATAACATCTCCAGGGCCAGGCCAGGGGTGAGACTGGGAGTTGGAGCAGAGAGAGCCCTGCCTGAAAGGAGCCCCTGTTAAGGTTTGCGTGCTTGGAGAAAGGACCAGGGGTGGGGGTGGGGGGTTGAGGGGGTGGGGGGAGCTTGCCAGTCTTGGCCTGGATCTGGGGTGGGGAAAAATCTTCCCTGGAAACTCTGCTTTTGGATGTGGCCTGGAGGTCCTGAGCGGAGGAATTAGCTTATAAAGCCCTGGGGAGCAGGGTCCTCCAGCCTGTGGTCTAGGCCCTTGGGGACACCAGGAAGGTCCTGGGGCTCGTCACCCTTCGCCGACTTGGGTCTCAACCTTGGAGAGATGCTGCAGGACCTGGGTGGCCGGAGAGAGTGAGTGAGTGAGGAGGAGAGAGAGGCCTAGTTCGAAACTTTTTAAAAAGGTTTTTGTTGGTTTTTAGAGAGAGGGGAAGGGAGAGGGAGAAGGGAGAGAGACAGAGAAACGTTGATTGGCTGCCTCCCTCATCCCCAGGCCTGTGCTGGACCGGGAATCGAACTGGTGCATGGGTCAACACTCATCCACTGACCAATACCGACCAGGGCTTGAAACCTTTGAAAAGGGCCTCAGGACAGCTGCACCCTGGTGGAGGCATGTGCAGGGCTGCGTGAGGGGCTGTTCCTGCCCCGGGCTTCACCTCTTAGCAGAAGCCTGCAGACCAGTCATCCAGGAAGGCCAGAATGTTCTCCCCTGTTGTTCACTCGGGCCAGGAACTTACAGATGAGGCTCTGTCCAGGTTCCCCCTAAAGGTGCCCTATGCAGATTCCAGTTGCTACTCATGCCCCAGATTGTGCGTCACACTGGCTCCCCCAAGCCCAGAGTCTTGAGTTCCTAGAATTTCAAACTGGGGAGACATCTTGGAGGTCACCTCACCCATCCCCGCTGTGTTGGCAGTCCTGACTACTTCAGCACTTGCTCAGATGCTTCCCACGTCCGAGCAAGTACACGCCGGGAGCGTACTGCCTGTGCGGCAGCGCCTTCCCTTACCAGAGGCTGTTGCAGCTGCGAAGGTGTTCTGTGAGCCTCAGCCACTGCCCAGCCCTTTCCACCCCTCGCCCCGTGGCTGTCCGGAGAGATGTCTTCCAGGCCTTTCACCATCCGGCTTGCTTCTGATGGCTTTAATTTGTCAAGCTAAGATTCTGTGACAGTCCAGCCAACTTCTAGCCTAACTTTGCACAGAAGGCGCTTTTGCAGATCAGATGTAAGTTTAGCTGAGCCGGCTGCATAGATGCAGTCTGTGATGTAAGCAGAAGTTAGAGAAGCTCTGGCTCAATGCTTTCCAGATTACCATGAGAGAAGCAACAGCACACACTGCAAGTTCTTTCCTCCAACACGCAGAAATCATTTTGGCTCAAGTAAGTGACTCAGGAATCGGTGTTCATTGCGTGTCTGTTATGTGCCAGGAACAGTGCTAAGCATTCCCTGTTTGTCTCGCTGCATCCAAGCAACTTCCATGAGGGAGAGAGACGGAGAGGCAGAGACATGGAAATGCCTAGCTGTAGCTGTGACAGTTGAGCCTGAAGTTATTCAGAAAGAATGTGTGTGGTTCCATCCCGGCTGGGTGGAGCTGACCCTCCCTTTGCTGTTCCCTTGTAGGGCCTACTCCCTGGGGTAGCAATGTCCTGGTCTCACCACAGGTCTTTATCATTTTTGTGGGACATTTGCTGAGATACTTACGATTTTAAGCCCCGAGATCAAGAAAGTGGCCTCCTGGAGAATCTACATCTTGGTGTGTCACCAAATAGGATGGTGCTCACAAGCAAAGTGTTTTTGAGAGCATGCTGTGTGTCTGTCTCTCAGGGTCAGTCTCCAGTCCCTGGGCTTTCTCAGGGAGCAGAGGCTTTCTGTCCCTTTGCATCTGCAGGATGGTCAGCGTTCACTAGCTGCCACGACAGGTTACCAGGAGCACGGCTGCCTTTGCATCAAGGTTGCATCCGTCAGCTGGACGCCCGGATGTGCGCTGCCAGTTTCACACGGGACCCTGTGCTAACAGCACTTGGTGCGGAGGGCCAGGGATTCTGGGAAAGCACCCAGTTTTTCCTCTTCTCCCTCCAAAAAATGGCTCCTCATGCTCACATTGTACTGGTTTGCCTCGATCCTTTAGCGCCAGGCTCTTACCCGTTACATTTGGTTCAGTTTAGCAGGACATGGTCAGACGTCTGCTGGGCACCAGGCTCTGAATGAGGTGAGATGAATTCTGGTGAAACTGGCAGGGCCGCCCCTCCCATCTGCATCTCGGTGGGGAAGACAGAATGGCCTTATGGGAAGTACTGGATAAGGAGAAAGAAAAGTGTGCTGAGGCAGCCAGAGGTGACTCTAATTTTTTTGTGGAAAAGGACACACTTTTGAGAGTGAAAGGGGGTGCTGTTAACAATCGTGCCGGGACACAGATGTAAACTGGGATTGTCCTTATGGCCACCAGAGAGGGTATTTGCTTGTGGGTCACACCTGACACTGTTATCATTTACACCGCAGGATGCACATGCGGTGATGGAGGTAGTGGCGCGCCCAGGAGAAACCAGCATCTGTTTCCTCATTTTGTTTCGGAACTAGAGAGGAAAGTATTATCTGTGAGGACCGTGGACTCAGCTTTCTGATGGGGCTCAGTTTCCAGCCACCAGGTCCTATCTTAGACCTCTCCATGACCTCACTTTTAGGATTGGAGATGGACGTTGGGAGAGATAAAAACACCTGGCTTGTAGGCTGCCGGCTATTGGCAAAAGCACACAGGACTAACAGTGGCTTGGAAAACAAGGTGTTTGTAGACTCACATAGCCAGAGGTCTGAAGATAGGGGTTCTAGGGTTGGTTCATTCAGTGGCTCAGTAGTGATTTCAAGGCCTCATTCTAACCTTCTAGGCCACCATTTCAGCATGTTGGCCTTTATCCTCAGGTGCGCTGTCCCCCCATGGTCACAGCATGGCTACCACTACTCTAGACGTCACATTCTCATAACTGCATCTGCAGGTAGTCAGGAAGGTGAATTTCTAGTTTCTCCTTGTGTCTTGGTTTATCAGGGAGGGGGAAATTTTCCAGAATCCTCCCCCTAAAATTTTCATCAAGTCCGTTGAAGAGAAATGGGTCCATACCCATGCCTAAGCTCAAGTAGAGGTTGAGATCTCTTCTCGGCCTTTTGGCTAAGATCGAGTGCAGTATCTGTTCTTATCAGTTTAATATCTAGTAGGGTTGAAATAGCAAGCTTTCTGCCTCATCTGTAGAGGTGAGCTCTGCTTATAGGGAAGTGGGAAGGGGAATGATGGTTGGGGAAACAACAATTAACGTTTGCCTCACCAAATTTTAATATGCCTTTATTTATTTATTTGTGGAACTGTCACATTTATTGAGATGAATTTTTTTAATTTTTTAAAATATAGTTTTATTGATTTCAGAGAGGAAGGTAGAGGGAGAGAGAGATAGAAACATCAATAATGAGAGAGAATCATTGATCGGCTGCCTCCTACATGCCCCACACTGGGGATCGAGCCCACAACCCAGGTATGTGCCCCAACCAGGAATCGAACCGTGACTTCCTGGTTCATAGGTCGACGCTCAACCCCTGAGCCATGCTGGCCGGGCCATAGATGAAATTTTTTATACCTCAACATATTTGAGGTTTTAAAAAAAACCTACTCTCTGGCTCTGGCAAACACTGATCTGCTTTCTCTCACTATAGTTTTGCCTTTTCTAGTTATTATTATTTCTTAACCCACAGGAAATATTGGGGCGTGGGACCTCATGTGTTCAATGAAGGCCTCTTATGTGGTCTCAGTAAGTGGGTTCTATGTTCCCTCCCCGAGGAGCCCCTCCAATTTTCCTGCCATGGGTGCCAGGTAGAGAACCTACAGGCAGAATTGTCCAGAGGGAGGGAGCATATGTGGCTGGTGGCCTGGACAGCAGGACTGGAGATGCCTGAGGGGCTGAGGCTCTGGCCGGTCAGTGGCAGACAGTGGTCACCTTTGCAGGTGACCATGAGGATTCAAAGAGGAAATTGCTTCTCAGAGTGGTTTGGACACCTTGTATCTAGCAGAGTTAGGTCTCTTGCCCATGCTGATTGGGAACTCCGGCCCTAGGAAATGCAGGCCATGGGAAGGTGGTGGTGGTCACCACCTTCCCCTCCCCCAACCACCCTTCCCTTCATTCATGCACATAGCCCAGGCCACTGGCGACCACCCAACAAGCCCTGGGGCCAAACCTTCCCCTCTGGGCTCTTCTACACTCTTCTCATATGGTCATTTTTATCTTCCTCTCCACTCCAGCATTTGGTCTATAAATCTTTAGAGCACTTAGCACTTTCCATCTCTCCCAAGGGTTCGGCAAGCCTGAGGGAGGGCGGCAAAGGATGTAGAAAAGACAGACAAAGGGAGGGCGGCAAAGGATGTAGAAAAGACAGACAAAGAGAATAAGCTGGGTCTCGGTGGATCTTCCTGTGCCTGGCTGAGGCCACAGAGAAAAGATCCAGACGGCAAGCTGATGCTTTATTTTATAGTCAGAGGTAAACAAGGTGTAGTGGTCAACATAGTTGCAATGTTCTTGTGAGTTTCACTTGTTTTGGCAGCACTTGCTGCACCTCCCATAGCCCATTAGCTACCCAGGAAGGATCTAGGGAGTGTCATAAGGTCAAGCTTAGTTATGCTAAGAGGGCTGTGCCCCCTAAGCTGGGACTTGTTTGTGGCTTTGCCAACAGATCAGTCCGAGGCTTAGTCCTATAGCTGCTCCCTACAACCATCAGTCCTTGGATCCTTGCTTGGTCTGTTCTCTGAGATCATAAGCACCTTGAAGATACTGTCCTCATCTGAGCCCTCTGTGGATTTCCCATAGGGCGAGGGCAGTGATGGCCAGAGGATCCATGCTCATGAAACAAAATTTTTTAAAGCAAAATGCATATTTATAGAATGAGGAAGGGCACTTCCTTATTTTGGACATCTCTCCAGATTCAGAACCAGTTCAGTGTGGCCCAGCACAGTGCCCTGGATAAAGATTCATGGATTTCCACATACAGGGTGGGGCAAAAGTAGGTTTATAGTTGTAAGTATGCAAAACACAGAGTTTATTCTTGCATTATCATTTTTTTAAAATATATTTTTATTGATTTCAGAGAGGAAGGGAGAGGGAGAGAGAGAGAGAAACATTAGTGACGAGAGAGAATCATTGATTGGCTGCCTCCTGCACACCACCTACTGGGGATCTAGCCTGTAATCCGGGCATGTCCCCCTGACCAGATTTGAACCTGGGACCCTTCAGTCCACAGGCTGACACTCTATCCACTAAGCCAAACTAACTAGGGCAATTCTTGTATTATCATTTATTAATTACTAGTAGCCCTGCGCACGAATCTGTGCGCCAGTAGGTTGCTGCTGCCCTCCTATAGCTCTCCACCCACTGCCCTGCCTCCCTGTAGCTCCCCCTGCCTCCCTTCCCCCTTCATAGCTTGCTGCCCTGCCCCCTCCTGTAGATCTCAGCCAATCCCGCTGCCCCACAGGGCATAACAGATAATTAGCATATTTCTCTCATATTATATAGGACTAGAGGCCTGTTGCACGAAGATTCATGCAATAGGCCTTCCTTCCCCTGGCTACTGGCACCGGTTTTCCTCCAGCACCCAAGACCCAGGCCTTTGCTCTGGCCAACGCCTTCTGCCTTCGCTCCAGCCAGAGTCTCCCGCCTTTGCTGCAGACTGCAGCTGGAGTCTGCCGTCTTTGTCTTCGCTACAGACTCAAGCCAGAGTCTGCCATCTTCATCATCACTGTGGCCGGAGTTCCACTCCTGTAGATACCTTCACCCCCCGCCCTCCCTCTCATAGCAGGCATCCTGCCCTGCCCAGCTGCTCCGTGCCTGGAGTGGCTGGGTGGCCGCCATCTTTGTCCTTCTAATTTGCATATCCCCTCCTGATTGGCTGGTGGGTGTCGCGGAGGTACGGTCAATTTGCATCTTTCTCTTTTATTAGTGTAGATTGCATTCATTTCCATACAAACAACTGTAAACCTACTTTTGCCCCACCCTGTATTTCTTTCCTAGAGAAAGGTAACCTATCATGCTATTACGAGTTGAATTTTATTACCCCCCCCCAAGCTATATTGAAGTTCTAACCCCCCCAGGACCTCAGAATGTGACTGTATTTGAAGATGAGATCCTGTGGGTGGGCCCCAATCCAATATGACTGCTGTCCTTAAGAGGAGGTTGTGACACGAGTAGACACAGCCCGAGGGACAAGCATGTGAGGGAGGACACAGTGAGAAGGCAGCCATCTAAAAGCCAAGGAGAGGGGCCGTAGAAGGAACCAACCTGCTACACCTTAATCGCGATTTCTAGCCTCCAGAACTGTGAGACAGCACATTTCTGTTGCTGAGGCCGCCCAGTCTGTGCTCTTTTGTTAGGCCAGGCTGTGGATCCGGGCCTGTGTGACTCTAACATCCTGAACTCTGCCCTGTGAGCTGCTGTGTTTGGGCATTGGGGGAGCTGTTGGTCGACTCAGGGATTGAACAGGTGGGATTTCTCCAGAAACCCCGGGCAATCCAAGAATAACTTTAAAACCCTAACATTTGTTAAGTATTACAGTATTAAAGTGCTTAGTGAGCACTTTACATGTGTTATCTTTATTAGCCTTCAAGCTCCTATTTTATAGATGAGAAAATGAGGAAACAGAGAGGTTAAGCAATTTCCCCGAGGTCACACAGCTGAGAAGTGACCTAGCCCAGTGGTCGGCAAACTCATTAGTCAACAGAGCCAAATATCAACAGTACAACGATTGAACTTTCTTTTGAGAGCCAAATTTTTTAAACTTAAACTTCTTCTAATGCCACTTCTTCAAAATAGACTCGCCCAGGCCGTGGTATTTTGTGGACGAGCCACACTCAAGGGGCCAAAGAGCCACATGTGGCTCGTGAGCCGCAGTTTGCCGACCATGGGCCTAGCCCATTTTGCTCTAGTTTTGCCTCTTAACTATCGCACACCAGGGCTGACAAGTTATGCTGACGTCTTTTTGTGATGTTCTGGAAAGGTCACTGGTCTTAGGTCTGCCGCTAATCACTGCACACCTGCATGTTTTCTCCTCTGTGACCTCATGGATTGGATGAGTGTATATCAGAGATCTCCGATCGCCTCTTCCTGAGGTTCCCAGTGCCAGGCCTCTGAGGCATAGCGAGGAAGAACCCCTATGATGTCATTTTCAGCACCTGCCAGCATCTAATGTAGCAGCTCTAGATCTCCCGGATTTGGCCAGTTGAACCTGTGGTTTGGCAGTTTGTTCCTTCCTGATAAAATTGATTCCTTGTCAGTAAGGTAGAAATTATCCCCACCCTGAGCCAGGCTGTGTTCCAGGTCTCTCAAGGATGTGGGCTTCCCGTTACGTCCGCAGAAGGGTGTGGGGAAAGGGTTGCTGGTGAGTGACGTAATTTGTTTCCTTCCTCTGGATAAAACACACGTGGTTGACTGCAGCTTCATGCGTGTGAGAGAGAAACCAGCTACGTGGGCAACAAACATTGGGAGCCCAGAGTGAGCCGCAGACCTCTGTGTCTTTAGCCATCTCGTTTCCATTTCCCTTGAGACCCAGGTGGATGGCGGGTGAGGGTGAGGGTGAGGGCAAGGATAGGGTGGCACGTTCAGTCCATAGACTGAACACGGGGCAGTGAAGACAAGAAGGAGGTTGCCTGGGCTCCTGTGGACACTCTTGGGGACCTGGTTTTAAAACTCCAGCAGGCTAGCTCCTGGTGTATCCCCACAGGGCTGCAGTGACTTTAGTTACCTCATTAGGGCCGCGTTTACTTAATGTGTCTGTAATAGATTTTAGAGCCAGAAAAGCACTAGCATACCGAGATCCTAGTTCCCCAGCCGCCTGCTTATGACCTCCATAGCTCGAATCCCAAGCTCCCTGGGTTCAGTGTTCACTGAGCCAGGAGCAAAGAGGCCAGCCGAATGCTTTAGCTCACGTGGCTGAGTGGACACCGAGCACCCCCGGTCGCTGTGGGCCGGCAGTTGTCTCCTTTCATGCTTTTGTCAGCAACACCAGGGGTTATTACTCCTGCAGTTCTTGTGAGGTGACTGGAGAACTGGCTGGGTCAATGTGACGCTTCCAGTGGGGACACTGAGGCAAGAAAAAGCAGGTGACTTGGCCAAGGTCACATACCATATTTGCCAGTGAGAAAACAAATTAAAGGCAGGTTCTCTATTCAATTACTCCCCACCCCCGGCTATGCCTTAAAGGCCGCAAAATCATTTGTTCTGCCCCTGCCAAGGCATTAGGGGTGAGTTAATTAAATGTTGGACCCAATAGAGCAGGGTAATTTTTAAGTTGATAAGTTTGTGGCTCTCGAATGCTGGCGTAAATATCCAAATGGCCCTTGGCAGGAAAAGGTTCCCCACCCCTGCCTTAGAGTATGGCATCAATACTACTGATGGGGTATATGCTGACTTCCAGTTGAAAGTCTGTGAACTTATAAAAAATTTAAAGCTATGTATCTAAGCACATGTGCATTAAAGAAAAAAACCTCTTATTTCATTATTGCATAGAGGAAAGTAAGTTTAATAAAAAGTCAATACAAGGTCAAGGACAATATTACATACACGGGTTGGACAGACAACACCAAACGAAGTGCCGAATTTTGGGAAATGCAGCATAAGCAGATTTGGATTGAGTTTATGTTGAGCTTGGTCCTGGGAACGTTTTGAATAATACATGTCCAGTTTCAGCCCAAGGCTACGTCTTTTCATGTAACAAATGCAGGTTCCTAAATATTCATTTACATCAAACTTTTATGCGTACGATTGGGATTGGAATTCAGAAAAGGTGGTCATTACCTAAAGACAGCTTTAGTAAATATTTTTGTAAAGCGAAGATTCCTTTTACATAGTCTCCAGTTTTGTTTTTTTCTAAAGCACCTGTTTAGCAAGTTTAGACTTTGAAACTAACTTCTGTTATCCAGAATTTTCATAACCAGAAACTTCAATGTATCTGTGAGAAAGATCATCTTAGCAACAAATGTGCTACAATAAAGAGTGTTCTATTTGACATCCATTCTCCAACCGGTGATAAGTACTCTTGTCTAAAGTTAATAACCAAAGGGTGCATTAGAGAGCTAACTCACTCTAGTTAGTAAACTGATAGTTTTGCTACTCAAATTCAGATAATCTAGAAGAGTTGTGTTGAAGTTGAGACAACTACTTGTAACTCAGCACTTTAAACCAGATTTTCTCTTCCGTATTGTGAGCGACGGTGGCCGTTTGTTCTGAACCCAGATTAGGATGTGCGTTTGAGTATTTGAAATCAGGACGTCTCCCAACTGTCATGTTACATCTAAGTTGGGACTCTGGGTTTCAGTTACAAGTTCGTGGATGTGCTCATATGATATTCAAGACAATAATATTTTATGGTAAAAATATTGGCCCTACCTTCAGATCCTCCTGAGACCTGCTTTTTCTTTCTAGTCCCTCCCCGCCCCCCTCCCCCCCCCCCCAATATCTTAGCTTCTTTCGATTCTGCCCTTAATATGCAGTGTGTGTTGGTTTTCCACAACCAAGCAATTCTCTGACATCAGCTGGGTGTCCTACAATTTGACTCCATTCTGATGCTACCTACCTGGAGATAGCAGCAGATCCCACAGGTTAACAGTCTTACAAGACGCCCTCTTCCATCCCCACTTCAGGTGCTACTTGCAAGTCCAGGGGGGTCACTTGTGCTTCTAACTGGCTATAGATTGGAGAGCCTAATGACACCTTCCTCAGGTTCAATTAATTTGCTAGAATGGCTCCCAGGACTCAGAAACATTTTACTTACCAGATTACTAGTTTGTTATAAAATATATAACTCAGGAACAGCCAGGCGGAAGAGCTTTATAGGGCAAAGTGTGGGGAAGGGCATCAGACATGCCATTCACCCCGTACCTTCACGTGTTCACCAACTGGAAGCTCTCTGAACCCCCATCCTTTTGGGTTGTATGGAGACTTCATTACATAGGCATGAGTGATTAAATCATTGGCCATTGGTGAGTGAATTCAATCTCCAGTCTCTCTCTTCTCTCCAGATGGAGGTCAAGGGGTGGGACTGAAAGTTCCAACCTTTCCATCACATGGTCGGTTCCCCTGGCAACCAGCTGCAGCATCCTTAGGTGCTTTCCAAAAGTCGTCTTATTAACATAAACCCTGGTGGGAAGGGGTATGAATATCAAGGCACCTTTATAGTTCTTATAGAATCCAAGGGTTTTAGGAGCTCAGTGCCAGGAACAGCCAAAGATAAATTTCTTACTATAAATGACATTATTACAGTCCTTTATTTATATAACAGAATGTTAAATCTGGAGCCTACATTCTCACCACATCTGCCAAATTTGTAACAAAAGAATATTTTTCCATGTTACCTGTGGAAGCAGATAGCTTTGTGACCTGTGCAAATGATTGAACTTGAAGAGCACAGATCATGGGCTTCTCCACGGGGCTTCTTGGGCTTCCTCAAAGCATGGTGGCTGGGTTCTGAAAGTGAATGTCCCAAGAAACAGGAAGGAGAAGCTGCCGATTCCTTAAAGGCTTGTCCTGGAAACTGGCTCAGTGTCATGTCCATATTCCGAGTCCAGATTCAATACATTGAAGGGAAGGGATGGAGACCCTGCTTCCTGTGGGAGGGGTGTCAGCTATTTTAGGGCCATAAGAACTGGTGTCACCGAAAGGGAGTATCGTCCCTTCTCACAGACCTTCACGAAGCTCACATTTTATTTGCTACTTGCGGTCTTTTGTGGAGGGATGGGATGTGTATCATGGGAACTCAGTCATAGTAAATGCTTTGTATGATGTCACTTCTATATTTTAATTGTTTGACAAGTGGCTTCCCCTTGTCATTTAACCAGTCACTCCCAGAGTTGGCTGAAATACACAAGTCTTGCCCTTGGCCGTCTCCTGAGCATCTTCTTCCCTGCAGGGCATCCTCAGTTATTGACCTTCTTAGAGCAACTCCACTGTGGCAAGACCTTATGCTGGCTGCTGGGGGCGCTACGGAGATGAGCCAGGAGACACCTGTGCCCCTGTGCCAGCTGCAGGGAGCCCAGGGTTGGTATTGTAGATGGAAAGCGCTGGCCTCGGGGTCACACTTTTTCAGGGTGTCTTCAACTGGCGGAACGCGGTGGGAGCACGTGTGCTGACAGTGCCGACTATGTCTCGTTCCCTTTCTGGGGCTCCTGATTGGAGAACGTGCCCTGGCCTAGGAGGGCAGGGACCTGGGGTCCAGTGATGTCAGATAACTCCCTGCTCTGTTTCTTCATCTGTAAAATAGGAAATTAGGTCTAGTCTAAGGGTCTGCAAACTGTGGTCCGCAGACCCAACATGCTTTCCTGAATGACTCTTGCTGGAACACAGCCTGCCTGTTGGTTTGTGTATTTCCACGGTTGCCTTTGGCTTATCTCAGCAGAGAAAGTGTGGCCCACAAAGTCTAGAATGTTTACTCTCTGGCACTTTACAGAAAGCTTATGACCCCCTACTCTAGAAGCTTCATTTTAGCCACAAAGTTCTTCCTCAGAGAACTTGAACATTTTTGTTCACCAAAAAATCAGTTCTTTTCACACTTAACAATGTGCCAGGCACTGTACTAAGTGCTTTAAAATTACTCACTGATGTAATCCTTATAAAACCTTGTGAGGTGGGTGTTATCTTTATTATTATTTTTTAATTTTTCGATTACAGTATACAGTCAATATTATTTTGTATTAGTTTCAGGTGGTTAGACAAGCATATACTTTACAAAATGGTCCCTGATATTTCCATTACCCACTTGGCACCACACATAGTTATTACAATATTATTGACTATGTTCCTTAAGCTGTACTTTATATCCCCATGACTGTTTTTAACTACCAATTTGTTCTTCTTAATCCGTTCACCTTTTTCATCTATTGTCATAACCCCACTCCCCTCTAACAGCCGTTAGTCTGTTCTCTGTATCTGTGAGTCTGTTTCTATTTTGTTTTATTTTGTTCTTTAGATACCACATATAAGTGATCATAGGGCATTTGTCTTTTTCTGTTTGACTTATTTCACTTAGCAGAGTAAGTTGGGCATTATTTTATTATCCTCATTTTAGAGAAGAGAAAATTAAGACAGTAAACAGAGAGGTTAAGTAACTTGCCTAAGATCACACAGCTCCTAAGTGGGAAAGGCAACATTTGAACTCAGCAGTCTGGCTCCTGAGTTCTTACCCATTGCTTCATGCTGCCACTCACTGGTGGCCTGAGGTGAAATTGGGTGGACGAGGTGGCTGACTGGAACTGATCTGGGGTGGTCACCATCTTCCCCTCATCTCCTCTTCCCCAGGGCCTTCAGAACTATAACAAACTGTGGAGGATGGAAGGTTAGCAAATTAGTAGGGTCCCACGCTTGTAGAGGGGACTTTAGCTTGTTTAATTTCTACAAGAGGAATTGGTCCTGGCTGTTGGGAACTCAAGCAGGCCTGGAATTACAGAGAGCATTGTTCCCGGGGAATAAGGACTCCAGACAAATACCATTTCTAAATGATCATAATTATGCCAATAAAAGTGAGTGCTTGGAGTCCAAGGTCCACATTTCAGAACAGTAACTGGAAGAGGCACCTTTCGATTAATTGCAATGCCCCAAACAAATATTAAAACCTGTACATCTATTTGGAGCCAGTTCCCTGGGCCAGAGTGATTTATCTCAGAATTGAGCCATAAACTTCAGCCAGGGCTGACTTCCCACACTCAATGTCACCTTCCCTGCTCCCTCCTACCAATAACCCAAAATCAGCCCCTGGAGTCCAGAGATTAGGCAGCATTTGTTGAGGAGGTGGGAGCCTGGGGCTGCAAAGAGGGGCTGGGCTCTAGGGTCTTCCCTGTACGCAGATTAGCTGTCTTGACTGAGCCCCTCTTTCTCATAAGGGGGAGTCTTAGGGGATGTGATTCAGCCTTCCTCTCCCCTTGGGGCTGAACCACTCCTAGGAGCAGGGGAGGGGAGCGTGACTCATTTTTACTGCCAGTGGAAAGCTGACCTTGATCTTGGTGGTGGTTTGAAGGTGACTGGGACCTTGGGGGAGTTTGTTCCTTGGTGTTTTGGCTGCTGTCCACCATGGTACCTATTCACATTAGTGATTTAAGAGGACTCCTGATTCCTAGGCACCCCCCCCCCCCCGTTCCCCTTCTGGCCTGTAGGTGCAGAAGGGTCTCCTGTTCTGAGGTTTGTGCTGTCTCTTCCTTTCTAGGTCTGTGTCCTGCCTGCCTCAGTGTGTCTTGGGACCCCTCCACCACCAGGGTTCCCCTCCTGCCTGGATTCCCAGGCCCTACCCCTTCTCCCAGCCAGCAGCACACTGTTCCCCAGCCTCCCCCGCTCCTCACCCCTAAAGTAGTGAAAGAATCTTCTTGACAACCAGAATTCAGGAGATTTTCAGTTGTTGGGGGAGGCTCTTTAAAAAAAAAATATTTTGTTGATTTCAGAGAGGAAGGGAGAGGGAGAGGGAGATAGAAATATCAGTGATGAGAGAGAATCATTGATTGGCTGCCTCCTGCATGCCCCACAGTGGGGATCAAGCCCGCAACCTAGGCATGTGCCTTGACTGGGAATGGAACCATGACCTCCTGGTTCATAGGTCAACACTCAACCATTGGGCCACACTGGCCAGGTGGGCTTTTAAAAACTCCCATTTCTTCTTGGCTGCTTTCAGACCACTCTTGGTTCTCCCTATATCCAAATTGGGGTCCCCCTTGTTCTCAGGAGCCAGCTTTTCTGACGGGCTCCCTCCTGTTTCCACTCTCCCTGCGGTCCTGTCTGTTTGAAGCATGACCAGAGTTGATCATCAGGTGTTCCAGAGGCCAGAAGGTCCCCAAGCAAAATGGGATTTTGTGGGAGTGGGAGGTATCCTTTCTTTCCCCAAATGCTTTGCCTGCCACCTGGAATGCAAGTGGATGGGGTGGGGGGCCTTTTCAGGCCTGGGCGTGAGACTGCCCGTGTGGGGATGGAGGTCCTGCTGGGTGGGGCAGTGGGTACAGGCCAGTTCCTGGGGCGGCTCCATGTGCTACATTTGGCCCCCTCCACAGGCCTCAGTGGAGGCCCCAAAGCCTGGCTCCCCTCTATCTCATCCTGGAGGAATATTGGCCTCATTCATCTAATACTATATTAGAAACAGCAGGTACTTGAATGAAACGAAGCTGTTTCATCTGGGGAGGACACGGTGGAAAAGAAAAGCTTGGTTCTCATTGGAGATACCTTATTAGTGTGTGTGCTTGTGTTTTTAACAACTTAAAAAATGTTATTGAAAATAGGGCGGCGGCATTATTGCATTAAAATATATGTGAAGGGAAGACTCCTGTATCAATCGACCTCTTCACTTGAATACTGTATGAATTTGTGCGTATCGTATCCCTTTCCCCCTTTTATAGCAATTGGTTGATTTGCAGTTATGTTAGTTTTGTACAATAACTTTGTTTTGTGTTGTTGTTTTTTAATATGTTTTTACTGATTTTTAGAGAGAGGAAGGGAAGGGGATAGAGAGAGAGAAACATCGATGAGAGAGGAACATCATCGATCAGCTGCCTCCTGCACACACCCTACTGGAGATTGAGCCCGAAACCTGGGCATTTGCCCTGACCGGGAATCCAACTGGTGACCTCTTGATTCCTGCGTCGATGCTCAGCTGCTGAGCCACACCAGCTGTGCTTAACTTGGTTTTTATTAGTTTCAAGTTCTGTTTATTGCCAACATCACCACTGTTTCCCCGTGAACACCAAGCTCGCAGCTCTGTTGCATCACTGCCTTCATTAGCAACTCTTCTGAGCGAGTGTCTGGTTTTCGGTGGTGTTTCCCAGCTCTCCAGCGCTTCCCCCTTCCCTTCTCCTAAAGGAAACAGCTGAGAAATCGCCAGGATTGCCCTATCCTTAAATAACACCAGCTGCCACTCACATGTGTCGTATTTTATGAGTTAGCCACGTGCGCTCATGCCTCAAATGGGGGGTAGGCAGGTCTTGATATTATGGCCGCTTCACAAAGATACTCCAAGAGATTAAGTCTCACGCAGGACTTCACAGCTGACACTGGGACCAGAGGCCACATCCTCTCCCTCACCCTCTCGGGTCCTTTCTTTTTTTTCTTTTCTTTTTTTTATTGTTTAAAGTATTACATATAAAATATGTAGTACATATATCTCCTTATATGTAGTACATATATCTCCATAGTAGTACATATATCTCCTTCCCCCCCCCATTAACCTTCCCCCAGCATCCCCTACCCCTTGTTGCATGCCCTCATCCCACCCCCCCAGTGTCTTGTGTCCATTGGTTGTGCTTATATGCATGCATACAAGCTCTTGTGTCCTTTCTGCCACCACACAGAACCAGCCACGGACACCAGGGACATGCCTTGTGCTTTAGTTCTGTAAAATGGGGTAACAATAGTGCCTGGTTCATGGGGCCACTGTGAGGCTGAAGTGAGTTGTTGCATGTGGTTAGGACAGTGTCTGGGGACAGTACATGTGAGCTCTTAGAAGGGGTCTTCGTAGATGGTTTTTCTCCCAGTATGTGCTGGACACTGTGGGGTACAGGCAGATCACGTGGCTCTGGTACACCATCCAGAAATGCAGATAAAACCTGGTAAACATCGTACCTGGTGGGAAGGTTGGCCCGAGTGTGTGACCTCGTGGCTGTCCCGCACTGTGTGTCTCCTGGTCCAATCCAGCCTCCTAATGGAGGATTGGACCAGGAGACACACAGTGCAGGAGGTCAAGGGCGGACATGAGGCCGCTTATAGAGCTGAGCCTTCAGTCGGGGACCTTGGTGTGCTCTGCGGGCTTTTAAACTCACAGCCAGTGTTGCCAGCCCATTTTACAGACCGAGGCTACAGCCACAGGACATGCCGGCTCCCAGCCCTGCCTCACTCCCCTCCCAGCACCACCAAGTGTAGACACACACACAAAGGAATAAAACAGTCAGCAGGGGAAGTATTGGTGAGTAAAGGAAGGGGGAGTGCATTCATTCACTCAGCCAGTATGTACTATAATATGCCAAGCCCCGGGCTAGCTGCTGGGGGTGCAGCTGTGAGCCTCGTTGAGACTGGCCAGCACCTCCAGGGAGGCGCTTAGAGGGGGAGTTGATAGTTTCATGGCCAAGGTGGGCTCCCTGTATGTGGGGATTTGCCTTCCGAAGGGTTGGGGGCAGAGGGGTGTCCAACACGATGCAGCCAGGGACCTCCCTCCCATGGTGTGTTGGCAGCACCTCATTCCGCTGCTCCGTTTTGGAGGGGACTGCAGCCGTGGTTTCTGGTGCCAGCCTCTTCCTCGAGTGCCTCTTCGAGAGGCAGTTCCCTTTGGGGTCGGAGTTCCAGTTCGTTGTTGCCTCAGAAGGAAATGATAGCTTTGGAGAGGCGGAGGAAACCTCTGGGGGATGACAGGAGAGGGACTTTGGAAGGATAAGAAATGCTGGAATTAGGCCTGAAGGACAGCACCTCCGGACACTCCTCTTTGGCTTATGGTACTCACACTGCCAGCGGCCCGCCTAGCTCAAGGCCTGGCTGAAAGCTAGTAGTCTCAATTAGCCAACAAAATTACTCAACAGGTATTTTTGAGTAGCTTCTACATACCAGCCTTTTTTCTTGGAGCTGGGAATATGGCAAGTGAATAAAAGACAAAAATTGGGTGAGGGCCCACCCTGGTGATCTCATTTTCCCTTAGTCACCTGTGTTAGTCTGCTCAGGCGGCCCTGACAAAGTGCCTCTTAGAACAAGAGGACATCCTTAAAGGAAGACCCCCGCGCTTTAAATGGTAACTCCTGGAGTTCACGGAGGCCTTGTTTCAGGGTCATGAAGCTGGTGAGTACAGGCAGAGATGGTGGGGGTAGTTGGGGTGCCCAAGGACAGAGGGAAGCTGAAACAGTGTCACCTGAGGCCAGTCAGCCAGGGTGGACACCCAGCACTCTTGAATCGTGGCAGAAGTCAGAGAAGAATGAGATTCTGTTTGCAGAGTTGAGCTTGTAAATAGGTATTTCTGAACATGTTTACATTGCGGGGGTAACTTATCCATGACTGGTTTTCTGACAGACCAACAAGTGTTACTGAGTATTTTCTTTGTGCCCTGGGTACACGGGGCTGGCAGGAAGATGTGCTCCCTGTCCTGGGGACTGACTAACCTGGTTAAGCAATTTGCAAACAAAATGAGGGCAAGTCTGTTTAGAGTCATCTCATGTGACTGGGCCTAAGAGCACTGTGGAAAGAACTCAGATCAGTCAGGGAAGGCTTCCTGGAGGAGGTGGCTCCTAGGCTAGTCAGAAAGAAGTGGAGAAGGTGTTCTCGGTGAGCATGGTGTGTGTCCATCGAGCTGGGTGACTGGTCTGTCACAATGGAGTTGCAGATGGGGGGCAAGAGGTTAGAAGGGCAGGGCGAGTGCAGGCCAGTGGGGGCTTGATGTGGCCCCACCTGGGAGCCATTGAAAGTTTTGTAGCAGAGGAGTAGCCTGGTAAATGTGGTGCTTCTGAGTGTTTGGGGTGTCAGTGATGGGGGATGGCAGGGGGGAGCTGGGAGCAGATGAATGTGAGCTCACAGAACCTGGGTCCTATCTAAAAAGTCATGGGTCACAAAAAAAAAAAAATCACTCACTCTTTCTGAGCCTCAGTTTACCTCATCTCTAAAATGAAAATAAGATTTCTAATCCTGGCTGTTTCACAGATTTGTTGTGAGTCTTAACTTTAAGAATATACATGACAGTGTTTTAAATATATTTATATTGATTTCAGAGAAGAAAGTGTGGGAGAGATAGATAGAAACATCAATGATGAGAGAGAATCATTGATCTGCTGCCTCCTGCAAACCTCCCACTGGGGATTGAGCCTGGACATGTGCCCTGACCGGGAATTGAACCATGACCTCTTGGTTCATAGGTCGACGCTCAGCCTCTGAGCCACACCGGTTGGGCCGTGACAGTGCTTTAAAGAAAAAGAAAAGGTAACGTGTTGAGAAGACAACCCAGGCTGTCGGTGTCCGGATCCCGTCTCACTCTGGCTTTCTGTACCCGGGAAACAGCAAGACGTGAGAGAGAAGTCTCCTTCCCTTGTGGGTAAATGACATCGCCCACACGAGAGAGAGCCAAGGAGGGGGGAAGGTGAGCCCACAGACATGCTGCTCCTCATGTGCATTTAATCCTTACACCCCTAGCCCCCCCAGGAAGGAAGCTGTGGGACCCCCAGCTAGAGCCAGAGCCCTGGCCCCAGTCACACAGCTCACCAGGGCACTGGCCGGCTCTCCTGTGTTAGTCTGCTCAGGCGGCCCTGACAAAGTGCCTCAGACTGGGGGACTTAACAGCAGATTCATTTTCCCACAGTTCTGGAGTTTAGACATCCAAGATCAAGGTGTCGGCGGGTTTGGTTTCTCCTGAGGCCTCTCTCCTCGACTTGTCGATGGCCGTCTTCTCCCTGGGTCCTCACACCGTCTTTTTTCTGTGTATACCTGTGTCCTAATCGCCTCTTCTTATAAGGAGACCAGCCCTATTGGGTGAGGGCCCACCCTGGTGATCTCATTTTCCCTTAGTCACCTCTTTAAAGGTACTGTCTTGAAATGCAGTGGTACTGGGAGTCAGGACTTCAACGCATGAATTGGGGAGGGGTGTGCACAATTAACCCCTAACCCATTCTTTCAGAATTTCCAGTGAGGCACAATTTTGAGTAGAAAGGCACTTTCCTGGAGGAAAAGGGGGTGAGGGCTGTAAAACGCCCAGGAGCCGTCATAGACTCGACGTGGGGAGATGGGCACCTCGGAGAAACGTGGCAAGGAGAACATAGCCGAGGGAATGATGTAGCGAGTGCACCCAGCAAACCCAGGTTAGATTCACTTCAATATAAACTTCATAAACAAACGAAAACCCTGAACTTCCAAAAAGTTCCATTAACTTGCTTTTTAAAAGATTTCATAGCAGGTTTCCTTTAAATACCTAACCTTACCAGTATACTTAAAAAGTGATCTGATTTAACACCATGTGATTAAAGTACTGCGTCCTCAGAGCCTAGCCATTACAAGCAGGAGAGACAGCCTGTAATTAAAATTTTGCTGAACCTTCCTCCTCCAGAGTTCAGTTCACACAACCACAGTTGACAATTAAAGCAGCCGAGGCACCCATGGGTCTCCAGCACCGTCTGCTCCAAGTAATTGTGCGCCAGGATCTGACCGCTCTTGGGGGAGGGAAGCCCTGACCGCCCGGGCCCTGCCTGGGGCTGCGGCAGCTTTCCTGCTGTCCTAGGAGCCAGCATTGGGTCTTTGCCGGCAGCAACCCAACCTAGTCATGCTTGACCTCCAGTATCCTTTGGAGGCAGTCATGTGGTCCCCGGTCAGTTTAGAGGTCAAGGAGGCATCGACAGAAGAACAGTGAGCGTTGTCCAAACCTCATGTTAGCGATTTCAGCCTGCAAGCAGATTACTCTTACCAGAGCTGCAGACGTGGCCAAGTCGATTGACTAACTTCTGGTCCTTCCTGTAAGTGGGGAAGAAGCGGGGACAGAAGGAGGCCCTCACCCACCCCTTCGAGGGGAGAGTGAGTATTAACGGGAAAAGCACGTGTGACTGATCCGTTTGCAAGGGAGAACATCATGATTCTCGGTGTAAAGACAACAGTTATGGGAGGAAGAGCACCTGTCCTGCAGGGCAGAGGAAAGGGGGGTTTAATTAAGCCTGTTGCTGGTTGGGCTGTAGAGTCTGAGTCCTGTCTTTCCACTGGTAACGCTAAGAACCTACTGCGCGTTGGAAATTGTGCTGTGTCCTGCGGGCCACACGCAGTCTCCTTGGGGAAGAAGGCCTTCAAGAGCAGTTCTAAAACTCCCTGTTCCGAGGGTCGCACAGACTAGTGGAGGAGACAGACACTGTCACGCGAGGGAAGGGAGAAGCCCAGGGCACCGTGGGAGTCCCTGAGGGGCTGGTCCAGCTCGAGGAATCAGAAAGGCTCCTCCTGGAAGTGTTGACTAAGTTGAGGGCTGAACCAAAGGATGTAGGGGACTCAATCTGGCCAAGAGGAGGGAAAGGAGTGTCTAAGGCAGAAGGAACATTGTATGCAGAAACCTGGTGGTGAGAATGCGCATGGGTGGGGGCCTTTCGGGTACCTCTGAGGACACAGCCTTGGAGGAGAGTGGAGGGAGGTGAGGAATGGAGCTGGAGAGTTGAGCAGGGCCCAGAGTGTGAAGGCCACACAGGTGGAGGTGAGTCAGCAGACCTTGTCCCAGGATTTTGAGGTGCACTTTGTTTGGGCTGGTGGGACCAGAGTGCTGGGTGGACACCTCCCCCCCATACATGGGGCTCTGAGAGCTCATTCAGACCCCTCGTTAGCATCCAGGCAGGAGGTCTTGTCCTCTGATTCTGCCTTGAGGTTTGGACAGCCTTGCCCTGCACGCGAAGCTGTCTGGTGGTTTCCTGGGCTGTGGCTCTCTGTGCCCCTTCATGCCAATGCAGATCTCTTCAGAGCTTGGCAGCCTTTGCTCTTTAAGGGGTATCAGCCAAGTCCAAGGAACAACCCCTGTGTATTGGTTTGTAACAGAGACCAGAAATGATTTAGACAGATTATGTTTCTCATGCATAAAAGAGGCCTGGGTTGGCCAGAGCTGGTGTGCTGGTTCCATGGGACCTAGTCCACTTCCATCTTTTTCGTTGCTCCACCATCTTCTGCATGTGGCCACTTGACTCCAGGAACCTCAAGGACACTGCATGGTCCAGGGTGGTTGCTGGAGTACCGGCCATCACACCCTCGTTCTGCAGGAGGAACTGAGATCAGTTTCCCGTTTCTTGCGTTGAAGGGATCGTATTGAAGGGCTGATGTTATAATTCCTCCTTTCACCTGACGGGGTATTCCGTAGCTCTCCTCTGCATCAGTGCATCGTGAGCCTCCTTGTTTTCTTCTAAGAATAGGCTATTCTGCCGTATGGCTATATACTAGTTTATTCACCCACTCTCCATTTCTGGACATTTGGGTGCTTTCCAGTCTTCGGCCCCTAATAGTCTGAGCAGACTGAGGGGTCAAAAGCAAATCATATTTGGCTCCTATCCTCAAGGAGCCTGGATTAGGCAGGTTCTTCAGAGCAACAGAACCATTAGAGAGAGAGGGGAGAGGGGAAGAGGGAGAGGGAATCCTCCTGGGAGGCCCTGTTCTCTATGTGGTTAGCTTGGGCTTCTTTTCAACATGGTGGTCGCAGTGTAGTTGGCCTTGTTTCAAGGTGGCTGGCTTTCCTCACAGCACAAAAGCTACTGCTACCAGGCCTTCCTCAGGCTTAGACCTGGAACAGGCATCAGGTCACTCCTGCTGCCCTCTGAACATCCGGTCACACACCGGGAAGTATGGACACTATTCCATCCCCGTAGAGAATGTGGTAGAATACCCAGGTACTTGATAAACGTTAGCTGTCTTACTAGACAGAACACTGGACTGGCTGAGACCCAGCTCTTGGGGTAACTTCCTGTGTGACCTAGCCCCACACGCACTCCCTCTCTGAATCTCTAAATTGAGGATAATGGAAATACCAACCAGTCACCTGCCTGCCTCGCAGAGCGGCTGCCAGGTCCAAATGAGAGAAGGCAGTAATAGCTGTGAAACAGGTTGGCAGTTGGAAGTGGCAGGGTTTTGGATTCTCCCTCCCTGGAGCCCCCACCCCCAGACACCACTGCCAGGGTTCTTGGGGGCAGAATCTGGAGGTGCAGGAGGAACGTCGGCTCTTCCTGAGGTGCCTCTGCAGGCCCCCAGTTGGGTTGGCAGGTAGGGCTCGAGTCTGCGAGGCGTGAGGGGCTAGCTGGCTAAGCGCTTAGTGTCCACCAGGGACTCGCAGCCTTTCCCACTTCTCTCATATCCTTGTGGCCGTCTGTAAGGCAAGTGACACTCTTGCCCCTTTGGCAGATGTCCCCGTGGTGACACAGCTGAGTGACGGAGCCAGGACTCCAGCTTGGGCCCGCCAGGCTCCAAACCCAGTGCCCTTTACCCACAAAGCTGGCAGGGGAGAGGCGTTTGGCAAAATACCAGAATTTTCTTTACTGTGAACACTGTCAGCTTTAATTAGATTAATTTTCACTTTGCCTTTGAGGCAGGAGGGTTAAAAATGATGCCGTAGGATTGCAGCGAGGCCCTCTGAGCAGAACAGAGAGTTCTGGTGTAAGAACCTCCACCAAGCAGCAGACAGAGGCACCTTTGGTTTATCCATGCACCCCCTCCCCAGACACCTCCTCACCCCACCGAGGGCAGGATGATACGTGGAGGCCCAGCCTCTAGATCAGGCTCCACTCTCTAGGGACATTCTCTGCCCCAGTCCAGGACCGTCACAAGAGCTCCTGCCCAGATTTTTATTGCGTGTTTAGAGAGGCTGTTTGCACATGTCTGCCCTGGGTTGTGGCCACAGCCCCAAGCCCTGGTTGTCTGGAGTAAATAAAGGACAGCGGCCACTTACTGGTAAGCCCTCTTCTCTTTCCAAGGTAAACTGTGGAAGTCGGGGCTTGTGAATGAGAGTGCTTTGCCCAGTCCCAATCTTGCGTTTTCACCCTGGGGAGCCAACAACAAATATTTGTGGAAGGCTCAGGGCATGCCAGGTGGGCCCTGGGCAGGAGAAAGGTGCCCTGTGGAACAGTCGGCCTCCGAGGGAACTTGCTGAGAAACAATTTGGCTTGTGGCTGGCAGCACCTGCACGCTGGCACCCAGGGCTGCGGGTGGCCCTGGTGGAGAGAGCGCTGAGCGGCGGGCCTGCCTCTGGCAGCGGTGGGGGTGCTGTCACTTGTGCTCAGGCGGCGCTGGCTTTTGGAAGGACAGACATGTGGCCTTTGGGGCTTTGCCGGCCAGCTGCCAGCCCGGGAGGGAAGCACTTAATGCTGTCTGTGTCCTCCCTTCTCCTCCAGCCTGGCCACTTTTACTGGGCAACCAAAAGGACATAGCATTGTGCAGTCATTGTGGGGGCTGAGCCTAGTGGTACCTGGGGGCCCTTTTATAAGATGGGCCTTTCTGTTCATCTGAGGACCTCTGACCCCCCACCCCCACCCCATCTCGCCCACATCCTCATCCTAGGGCCTCACTCGCCTCTCCTCTCCCTTTCCAAGTCCCCTTTCTATACGATCTTTACTTCAGCCAACACAAACACTAGGACAAGCAGGCAAAAAGTCACCTCTGAATGAAGAATGTTCTCTTCTGCACATTCACCATCCCAGATGAGGCATCACCATATAATTGCTGACCCTGAGTCTCCAATAAAACTCAGTGGTGTCTGGCCGGCATGGCTCAATGGTTGAGCGTGGACCTATGAACCAGGAGGTCATGTTTGATTCCTGGTCAGGGCGCATGCCCAAGTGTGGGCTGGATCCCCAGTGCGGGTGTGCAGGAGGCAGCCGATCAATGATTCTCTCTCGTCATTGATGTCTCTCCCTCTCTCTTCCTCTCTGAAATCAATAAAAATGTATTTAAAAACAACAAAAAAAAGAGCCCTGGTCCTGTGGAGGCCCAAGTGCAGGATTTGTGTGCGACACAAACAAACAAAAACGAGAAGGACATGGGTGGGATTCGGTCTCACATGCACCTTTGAAAATCCTTGTATTTAGACTCTAATTTCCTGCTCTGCTTTGTAAGCTTGCGGTTTGGGGACTTCAGGGCTTGTCTTTGGTCTCCATCGAGGGGCTAATATTCTAAAAGGTTGAAATTGCTAATTATTCTGGGAGCCTTGAGAACCGCTCTGGTGGAGTGTGTGACCTTAGAGCACGTTACGCCGCAGACCACCAGAGTGAGCCTGCGTACGGAGCCTCCGGAGACCGTTGGAGGGGAACTGCTGGAGGGAAAGGGTGGTAACTGCTCAGGGGATGCCATTGCAGGGCTAATCAGAGCAGAGGGGCACCTGTGAGGCTGCTGTTCCCCACATTGACCCAGGGGGACACAGGCCTGCCCAGGCCCCCGTGGCCTAGTGTGGTGCTGACCATGGCAGACTGGCCTGGAGGGCTCAGTCCAACCCTCTGGAGGTTAGAGACGTGAGAGGAAACACAGCAGCTGTGACTAGAAAAATGCTGCCTCATCCTGAGGCAGGGAGTTGGGGCGAAGTGGAATCTGATATGTGGCCCTGCCTCAGGACCGGGATGTGGACAGGGCTCGGGTTTTTGAGCAGGTGGTGTCAAGGCCGCATCCGGAATAAACAATCTTGTAGGGGCCCAGCTTCGTCCTTCCGCATGCAGACAGCCAGCTGTTGCAGCGTGGCTCCTTGAAAAGACTGTTCTTCCCCATCAAATTGTCCTTTTTCAAAATCATGTCTCTTTGCCTGGCCGGTGTGGCTCGGTGGTTGAGCTTTGACCTATGAACCAGGAGGTCATGGTTCAATTCCCGGTCAGGACACATGCCTGGGTTGTGGGCTCTATCCCCAGTGGGGGATGTGCAGGAGGCAACTGATCAATGATTCTCTCTCATTATTGATGTTTCTAGCTCTCTCCCTCTCCCTTCCTCTCTGAAATTAATTAAATTATATATTTAAAAAAATCACGTATCATTCCTACTGAAAAATAACTTTTAACTTTCTCCTCCCTTCCTCCAGCATCTCTCTCTCTCTCTCTTTCTCTCTCTCTCTCTCTCTCTCTCTCTCTCTCTCTCTCTCTCTCTCTCACACACACACACACACACACACACACACACACACACACACCTGCCAGCCTGCCCTGAAGTAATGGGCATTTCTGCTGCTTGACAGAGGCCTCCGTACTACAGCCCAGGCCCTTGTCCCTAACTCCCAGGATTCCTTCCCACGTGGACCTCTGCTTACTCAGGCCTTCTTATGTGTTCCTTTGTCTCCCTAGATGGGGGTATTCAGTTCCTTCAGGGGAGGAGCTGTATGTGGCTCAAGAAACCCCATAAGAACTTACCTTTTCCCACCTGTGTTTCTGGCTGCTGAGCCAGTTGTAAGTTTGCCTGGGCATGGTCATCTTTGAGCCCCTCATCCTTCTGAACAGTGTTTACTGAATGAATAAATGCAGGCTTCTACAAGGTATCTGGCTGCCACTAAAGTGGCAGTCCATCCATTAGTCCACCCATCCACCGAACTACCCGTCCGTCCATCCATCCATCCATCCGTTTATCTCTCCATCTATCTACCGAGAAAGAAGAGGGCTGGTTGCTTGGCCCCTGTCTGCTGGCTAGGTCAGAGTTGTGCTATAGGTTTGTATTGTTACAGGGTCAAATTTATCCAATCATTCAAGAGGTAGCCATGCACTAGCTGGTTTAGCTCAGTGGATAGAGAGTCGGCCCATGGACTGAAGGGTCCTGGGTTCAATTCTGGTCAAGGGCATGTACCTCGGTTGCAGGCTAGATCCCCGACCACAGTCAGGGTGCTTGCGGGAGGCAACCAATCGAAGTGCCTCTCTCATATCAATGTTTCTGTCTCTTCCCCTCCTTTCCACTCTCTCTAAAAATCAATGGGAAAATATCCTCAGGTGAGGATTAACAAAACAAACAGAAACCACACAAAATGATTAAAGGGCTGATTTTTAAAACATATATGTTAAAAAACAAAAGAGGTAGCCAGTTTACCAGAAAGCCAGAGTGTGAGGTTACCCTGGCTGTTGTCTCTGGCAGGATGCTTGCTCAGGGGCCCTGTGGGGTGTGTGGGTGGGGGCCTCTCCTCAAGAGGCCAAGACACAAGTCTACCTCATGAACAAGAGTTAGAACAAGGGACAGGGTGGTCTCAGGGGCCTGCTTACCCCACTCCGGGAGTATTTCTGTCAAAATTGTGATTTCTGCTCATTAGAATTTTGTGTCACAGGAAGGAGATGGAGGCCACTGAGAAATTCTCTCTTAGGTGCCTTGTGCAGACCACCAGCCTTTAGGAATAGCATCCTTGGGGCCTGCTGTTCCATCTTACTTTACATGCATCACCTTCTGTGAGTTCTGAAATTGGGCCCAAACGGGACAAATTTTGACTCTCTGACCCATTGGTGCAAGGATGTCACTATCTGAAAAATTGAGTTTTTGATCTTGACCTACATTTTGGGGACCCTCTCTGACTGGGGATTTTATTTCCAGGAATTGGCTGTGGTTTGCCTGGATCCTCAGGTTCTGTCTGTCCCAGTGCCAGGTTGCTTCTCCCATCATGGGGGTTTCTTCCTTAGGGTTTCTGCTCTCCTGCAGGCTGGTCTCTCTGTTCACTGTTTCCTGACACCCCACCCCCTCCATCCCCTGGGTTTCAGAGGTCTGGCCTGACCCTCAGTGGACAACAGGTCCCCAGGAGGCCTCAGTGGTACATGGATTCATGAAGGAATTGGAAAGCAAGTAACCCGCTTGCTGAAAGCATCAGAGCCTCTTTTCATCTACGACACCCTCTTGAATTGCCCCAGAAACGCGATTCTTCGGCAGTCCTGCCTTAAAGCTGACTTTTTCCATTTACCAATGAGTTGTGTGCCTTGGCCCGGTCATTCCGCATTCCCTCTACAGCCTTATGCCAGCACCAGCTCTCCAATATGTATTTTCATAAATTTCCCATTTCACAGCAAGAGAAGGTGAGGTGGCAGTAATCTGTTTTCACAGTACGGCGGCTGATCACTGAATTAGGTGTTTGGGATTTTTTGTAAAGATCCTGAGATCTACCACATTTGGGTATGAATTGTGTAACTTATCAGCCCTGTGTCCAGAATTACACTTTGATCTTTGTATTTGCAAGAGTAATTCTTGCCAACACCTTGGGTCTGGGGTTTTATTTTGGCCCTGCCCGCTCTATTCTCCATGTTCCAAGAGCTTTTCTTCCCATTTCTTTTCTGCTGCTGTGCCTGGGTTGGATCTGCAGACGCCCCTCTCGCTGGTGCCTGCAGACTCTCTGGCATTTCTCTGACCACTGGCACTTCCTCTGAGGGAAGCAGATCGGAGGAACAGAGAGGAACGGAGAGGGGCGGCCAGGGGAGGGAATGCTTTCTGTGTTGGCAAAAATGGAGCAGAGCAAGTGGCTGGTTTGCTCCCTGGGGTCAGGCAGCCAGCAACAACTTGACCTCGTTTCTTTCTTATTGCTGCTTGTGGGGGCTTGAAAGCCAGAGTGCAAA
This sequence comes from Plecotus auritus, assembly GCF_963455305.1. NCBI lineage: Eukaryota > Metazoa > Chordata > Mammalia > Chiroptera > Vespertilionidae > Plecotus > Plecotus auritus. The sequence continues at coordinate 11,777,633 of NC_137782.1, read as the reverse complement.
TCCACCCTACAGTGTTCATTGAGCCCTCGATATGTGCCTGGTTCCAGGAAGGAGTCAGCACCTGTCTCTGGGAGGAAAGGTGGCAGACAGGAAGGGGTTAAGATTCCATGCAGGGGAAGGTATGACAAATGGCAGAGGTCGAGCTTTGGCAATGCTGGTGACATTTAGGGAAAGGGGAGGTCAGTGTGGGCCAAAGCAGGGGAGGCCTGTGTCTGAGGTGGGTGCAGTGGGCCCTGCAGGGTGGGGTGTTTTGGAGTTGGGTGGAGAGGGGCGTTTTTAGGAGGGAGAGGGTATCACCGTTCTTCTCTCAGATGACCTCCTGTGTGACTTGGCATCTGAGAGGCCATGAGGAGAGAGGTGCCAGAACGAAGTGTGGGTTCCAGGAAGCAGGAGGCAGGTCTGGGACCCCTGAGTGTGAGGTGGAGCCTGCACCCTCTGCCGAAGACAAACTGATGGCTTCCTGAGGCTGTATGGGGCTGGGTCCTGGACCCTAGGGGCGGAGGCTGGGTGAGGATGGGGGGCCCATCAGGAGCTGGCCTTGGGGGTCCTGACAGCTGGCAGTGAGTGATGTAATATGGATGGTGTAACGCATCTATAGGAACAAAAAGGAAGGGGATGGGGATTAGAAAACCTTTAGGGGACGACCCCTCGGGGCCTAATGCCTGGCTTGGGGTGTAAAGGAAGCCCCAGGGGGGATGGTGTTGATTCTGTGCAGTCCCTGGGGGCCTCCAGCAGAAAGGCCTCCTGCCACACCTGCCTGCTCTCCTGCCTCAGGCTCCCCTCTGAGGCCCATTCAGTTACATTGACCTGCCTGCGTGTGCTGGGTGCTCTTGGCACAGGGACACTGTTTACCGCATGGCCTCCGGCTAGCAGGTTAGTGAGCAGTAGCAGTGATAATGGTGGTGGGGGTGGGAGTACCGGTGCTAGTGGTGGTAACAGTGTCCTCACTGGAGGACCAGTGCTGGAGGTGGTAATAATGCCCAGTGGCTCAGAGGCCCAGGTGCTTCCAGAGCGGGGCGAGTCCTGACCCTGCTCTTGTGTTATTCGCTCAGACCTTTGACGGTGCCGCCTTCCCCGCTCTCCCCCAGCTCCCCATCTCTAAAAACCTCCGAGGTCAGGCACTTGGCTCTGTGCCATTAGGTTTGCAGGCCATGCTTCCTGTAGCCATCAATGTCTTTTCCATCTTTATAGTAACAGTATTTTACTGGAGTGTAATTTATATACATTATAAAGCATGAATCTTACCCACACAGACTGAGGGGTTTTGCCAACATCAAAATCATGCTCATTTCCATCACCCCACAAGGTCACCAGTGGTTCCGAGAGTGAGTTAGAAAGGATAGGAAGGACAGAGGCACGTGTTTGGGGGACGGAGACCACCTCCCCTGTTTGTGCCATGTGTATGTCCTGTATTCTCCACAGTTTCCCTTGGAAGCGTGGGGTCTGTGCATGAGGCAGGGCTCACGGAGCAGCAGGAATGACTTGTTGCCACATGTATCCAACCCAAAACATCTTCCTATGCCAGGGCCCGACCAAGATGCAGGATGATAGCGGTGCATCTATTTGGAGTGTCAACAGCATTTGAAGGCTATATTAGTACAGGAAAATGGACCTTGTTGAAATAAAGGGGTGCATAGAAAGCGGAACAGAAATCCAGGATAACACAGTCTTGGGGATGTTAACGTAAAAATAAAACATTGAAACCTGTAAAGAATTTTTGTGAGTTTATTTGAGCCAAACTGTGACATATGAATTGAGATAATGCTCTGGAGCATGGCAGGTTACGTTTGTATTTATACATTGCAATCAAAGGAGGGACATAGGTGGGTTACATGAAATTCATTGGTGATAGATTAAGGAGGTGGGATAAAGCAAAGCAGAGGAAACCCTTGTGATTGGATAAAAAGTAAAATGATGGACACATACTTAGGTGGGTGCAAGAACAATTAACATGATAAGGAATTTGTGGCATCTGTCCAGGCGCCCACCACATTTGGTTGTGCCCCAGGGGCTCCAGAAAAAGGGAAGTTACAAGTTACCCAGACATTTCAAGGGTATGTTATCATAGATGCAAAAAGACAGATAGGCTCAGTTAAGGTAAAGGTTGACCTTGTCAGTGAAGATACTGGCCTAGGGTGTAACTGCCCACCATAACTGCGTTTAGTTAAAGTTTAATTTCAGACCATCCTTTGTGGTGACTTTGGGTCTCTGAGTTTGCAAGACTGTCATGCAGGCCTCCCCTGAGCTTGTCAGGTCAGCATGTGGCCCCTTTCATCCATAGGGAGAAATTGAGGAGTGCCAGTGTGTAGCCTTGTTGAAGCCCATATGTGAGGTTGGGGTGGGGCCTGGGAACATAGTCTGGACACCCCCAAGGATGCCAACACTGGCTCCCCTGCAGACATGGCAGGCAGCCAACCCTCCAAGGCTTACTTTGAAGAGTCCACACTTCTGAGACATGAAGCTGTGGGATTTGCATCCTGTTCCTTGGAGGGGGGAACATGCAGGAGATATAATCTGCTCTGCTTCAGCTCTGAGAGGCTCCCCGAGACTTCGCTAAGGGGCATTGCCTGCCATTCCCATTTCCAAGGGACAGAGCATTTGGGCAGATGACGCAGTCACTGAGAGTTCCTGCTGCTCAATGATGCGCCCTCTGTTTCACACGCCCCTTTTTCATGCTTTCTTTTTCCTGCCTCAACCTCATGACTCTTTAGAGCTGAGTTGGGAAAAAAGAACAATACGTAACAACTTGCAAATGTTTTTGCCTTTGGGTTAACCCTTGTTTGTGTTGTAGTATTTGTTACTTATGTTGACTCCAAGAGCTAAGGGCTGTGGGGTGTGGCCTCTGCTCTTAATTTTGTGGTGGTGGTGGTTGTTAACCCTCATCTGAGGATATTTTTCCATTGATGTTTAGAGAGAGTGGAAGGAAGGGGGAGAGACAGAGAGAAGGAAACATCTATGTGAGAGAGACGTATGGATTGGTTGCCTCCCTTATGCGCCCCAACTGGGGCTGGGAATCGAGCATGCACCCTAGGTACGTGCCCTTGACCAGAATCAAACCGGGGACTCTTCAGTCCGTGGGCCAACACTATCCACTGAGCCAAAGTGGCTAGGGCTGCTCTTATTTTCCCTTTAAAGACATCTTTAGTTATTTTCTTGATTCCTAAATTATGTATGCATTCAATGAATTTTTTTGGTACTTGAGCCAAATCGCCCTAGAGAAGATAGTTGTCATACCCTTTCCACTCTTCCAAATTTGATGAGTATAAAATTATATCTCGTTTTCCTTTACGGTTCTTTGATTACTGGTGAACTTGAAGATTTGGGAGGAATTTATAAGTTGTTTATATGTCTTCCTTTAGAAATGTACTTCTCATGCTCTTTGCCCATTTTTCTGTTGATGTATTTATCATCTTTTTTTCATTTTAGTTAGGCCAAACTTTATAGGTTAAGGCCTTAATTTTCCAGTTAAAAATAAATTATTTATCCCTACCTGGACTTGGAGGCTTGGAACAAATTAAATTAGCTCCAGAGAGGTACTAACCCACCAGTGGTCCATCTCCAACGTGGCCTTTGGGAGAGTTAGGAGAGGCGCCCCTTCCCTCGAAGACACAGCTCTTTCCTAAGTGCAGCACCTGTTGAGTGGCACACAGGTGAGCTTCAGCCCTTCCGGGGTCCCTCATCCAGGTACACCCCCACCCCCATTCAGAGCATAACTGCACAACCTACACAGTCCACACAGCCTGCAACATGCTGCGTGCTGCTCTGAGTGATAGAAAACTGAATTGAGCCAGTTTTAAAAACAATATAAGAAACTCCATTGGATGGTCCTAATTTTTCCTATAATTGGACCTCCCACACTACTGGGCATCACAGTGTTTTGAACAGAATCTGAGTTAGGTAAGCCCGGATTTGGCTTGTGCTGCAGGAGAAGGCCCAAGGGGAGGCCTGGGCTTCAGTCCTGCCTTTGCTACTAATCAATGATGTGACTTCGGGCAAGCCGGCCAACTTTCCAGGGACTTTTCTCACCAGTAAAATAAGAGGCTGCAACTACATAAACTTGGATGTCGTTCTCACCTCCAAATATCTATGAGTCCAGTTCTAGCCCTATTTTTCTTTTTATTCACAGGAAATATGACATATTTAAGACAACGTAGCTTTAATTTTTCGTTAGCATCTGGGTTATATAAAAATAAAGCATTTCAGAGTCTGATACGTATTTTTTTGTATTTCACCAAATACCTACCTGACTTAGTTATTCTCTCTAATTGTGTCCCCAAAAAAGGAATACTTCAATGTAAACAATCTCTTCAGTCTTTTACCGTGGGGGTGTCCTCGGTATCTGTGAAGGCGTTGGTGAGAAGGCCTGGCTGCATTTGACAGTGGGAAACAAAGATTAAATATTGGGTCATTCTGTATCTTTCTTCTGTCCATCCTTATTAACCACTTATGTGTCTCCTTGGTGAGCTCAGAAGTGAGCAAGTCTTCAAAGACCTCACTGCTTTTGGGGGAGCAATGACATGATCCTAAACTTACCAAGGCCTTCTTGTGTGCTGACTCCTCAGACATTCTGCTTTTGTGCTCTTGGTGGCCTCTCCCACAAACGCTCCCCCCGCCCTCACCCCAACTCTAGCTACCTTTGGCTCCCACAACCACTTGCCTCTCTCTGCCATGCTTTTCTTGCTCCCCACATCTTCCCACAGGTCCTGTTCTCTGTGGCAAAGGTGGGGGTTTCCCAGGGTCCTAGCCCTAGCCCTTCTCTGCTTGCCCTCCTCCTGGGCTCTTTCACCTCTCCCAGTGGCCCTGGCCATCGTTTTAGTGCCGCTGACTGTCCCATCTGTTCTCCACACCAGTCCTCGTCCAGTCCCCACCCGCCTCACCTTGACCTCAGGCACTCCTAATCCAGCTCATGATCCCTTTTCACACCCCCCGCTTGGTTCACCTTCCCGTCACCTGACTAGTCCTGCAAGCCCCAACCTGAACCTCGCCCTGTGCCTCTCTTCTATCCACCCGCCGCCCGGGCCAGTCCAGCATCCTCTGCCCCTCCCACGGCACGCTCACTGACGTGTCCTCCTGCTGCCTGCCCAGCTCTCGCACATCTTCTTGTCTTTGTCCCTCTGCCTGCACCCGGGTGTAAGCCCACGTAATCTCCGGTCTGGCCTCTTACAGTTCTCTCTCTTCTGCACCTTCTTCCTCTCCAGGGGTCCTCAAACTTTTTAAACAGGGGGCCAGTTCACTGTCCCTCAGACCGTTGGAGGGCCGGACTATAGTTTAAAAAAAAAACAACTATGAACAAATGCCTATGCGCACTGCGGGCCCGGTACGCGTCAGCTGCTAAGCAGGACAGGCAGCGGCACCTGGCGGGCCGGATAAATGTCCTCGGCGGGCCGCATGTGGCCCGCGGGCCGTAGTTTGAGGACCCCTGCTAGCCTCTCCCCCTCCAGGCTTTCTTGTTATTTTGGTGCAAATCTGAAACATGGAAAACCTCAGTCCTGTGAGAGAATCTCCCCAGGAATCTTTGCTCTTTTTTCTGCACCCTGTCCTGAGTGGTGGGGTAGGATGCAAGCTTGCCAAGATGAGCTTGACCGACTTTTTATCAAGGTGGTCTTTCCCCAGACTGTGTCTACACCAGTCCTCAGCACCGCGTGGGCAGAGGGGGACCTCCCTGTGCCTGTCCCCATCCTTCCCTGAGTGTGTCCCCTCCCACCGCCACCTCCCATATCCTCCAGATGCTTAGTAGGGAAGAGAACCTGCGGTTGGAAGTCAGGTCTAGAAGGAGCTATCTGCCCCAAATTCTAAAATGTTACGGAAAAGAAAACCAAGGCCCAGGGAAGGGTCACACAGCTGGGGGCCTGTGGTGGATCCTCTCACACGTGTGTATTAGTTATCTGTGGCTGCTGTAACAAATGACAGTCTCGGTGGCTTAGAACAACAGAAATTGATTCTTTTTTTTAAAATATATTTTATTGATTTTTTACAGAGAGGAAGGGAGAAGGATAGAGAGTTAGAAACATCGATGGGAGAGAAACATCGTTCAGCTGCCTCCTGCACACCTCCTATTGGGGACATGCCTGCAACCAAGGTACATGCCCTTGACCGGCATCGAACCTGGAACCCTTCAGTCTGCAGGCCGATGCTCTATCCACTGAGCCACACCAGTCAGGGCCAGAAATTGATTCTGTCACAGTTCTGAAGGCTGGAGGCTGAAGTCAAGGTGTTGGCAGGGCCATGATCCTCTGAGGTTCCTAGGGCAGGACCCTTCCTCGGCTCTTCCCATCTTCTGAGTGGCTGGCACATACATCACCCCAGCCTCAGCCTTTGTTTTCATATGGGCTTCTCCTTGTGTGTGGCTCTTATGTCTGAATTCCCCCCTTTTTTTTTTCCTTTTTACAAGGACACCAGTAATTCGCAGCGGTCACGCACTTCTGTGATGCTGGAGAGGGGGTGTGAGAAGTGGTTCACACTGGGCCACCCTCAGGTAGGATTCTGCCTGGTATTTAGGTTGGAAACTCAGTGCTCTGCTTGTCGGACCTGTATTTTTATTTATTTTTAATATTTTTTTATTGACTTCAGAGAGGAAGGGAGAGGGAGAGAGAGAGAGAAACATCCATGATGAGAATCATTGATCGGCTATCTCCTGCACACCCCACACTGGGGATCGAGCCCGCAACCCAGGCATGTGCCCTGACTGGGAATTGGGCCATGACCTCCTGGTTCATAGGTCGACATTCAACCACTGAGCCACACCAGTCAGGCGGGCTTGTATTTTTATAAACAGTTTGTTAGTGTCGGGGTGTGTGTGTGTGTGTGTGTGTGTGTGTGTGTGTGTGTGTGTGAGAGAGAGAGAGAGAGAGAGAGAGAGAGAGAGAGAGAGAGAGATGGAGGGCTAATGTCAGATGGGCCTTCTTTTAAGATGTGACCGTATTTCAGCCTAAGGGGAGGGAGGAACATTGGGAGAGGCATTTTAATGTTTTGTCCTTTTCCGTCTGGAAAATGAAGTACAGCTCTGGGACTGACTGCTTGGCATTCTCCTCCATTATTTAAACAGCAGTCCCGCTCCTGTGTTTCCTAAAGCCCAGTGCCTGTGCCGTGTTGTTTTGATGGCTGTGGCCCTCCCGACCTGTGTCTGGCCTTTGCCCGTGTGCAGAGTTTCGCAGTCAGCGTTGCGGGTGGGCTGGAGGGCGGGCAGCGTGGTTGCAGAGGTCTGGGCCCTGGGCCTGCAGGTGGGAGAAGCCTGGGGCTAGGGCTCCATATTTAGTCTGGAATCCGGTCCCAGCTGCGCTGAGGCCACAGTGGATGCCAGAAAGGGCGGAGCACCGGCCAGGGCCAGGGCAGCGTGGCCGGCTATGCAGCGCAGCAGGAGACAGAGTGCCCGCCCATCTGTGCCAGGCCTGTCCAGAGCCGGCTGCCCCTTTTCTGCCTCTGCGTGGACCAGAGGGTTCCCGGGAAAGCAACAGTGAGGGAAGTGAACAAATATCTCAGAACTAAACGGGTTAGAACTGGAAAGCGCCTCCAAGGGGCTGAGGGGCTCCCTCCAGTCAGTGTACCCTTGGCAGGAACAGGAAGAAAACCCCTCCGGTGGGTGCTCCCCTGAGAGCGGCTTTAAGGGCCTGAGGATTCTTCCCAGAAGCTTGGCCTCAAAGGGCAAGATCCGGGGCCCCTTTTCTCTACAAATGAGACTGGGCTGGCCCAGAGCAGACTTGCCCAAAGTCGTATAGTTAGTTAAGGGCAGAACCAATAGATTTGGGTTTCTGAACTACAAGTCCTTTGCCCTTCCCTGTGCCCAGGAGGCTAGGCTGTCATCGGCCTAGGGGTCCCTCTAAGCACCAGCTCTACCAGAGACTGGGCAGAGAATGACCACCGCCCCTGGCAGCGGCCCAGTTGGGAAGAGACAGATGTCCATTTCACATGTCTTCTTGTCTTCCTTTCTGGACCACTCTCATCCCACTGGCCTCTGCCACGCCTTCCCAGCCCCCACCCCCATTGAAACCTGCTTTGCCAGTCATTTACACTCTAGTATGAATGTCAGGCCTCTCCCAGGGGGACTTGGACAAGCATCACAGAGTGAGACTTGGATCAGACAGACACCACATTCAGGGCATGTTGTTAGGTGCATATAGGTGGAGACAGGCGGACCTCAGCAATGGAGGTAGCTGTGGGTCCAGCACTATCTCCTCACACGCTCAGAGCATCTCAGCTCCTCTCTGGTTTCTGCCCGGTCTCCCTTGTCCACGGACTGACGACTCATCCCACGTTCTACAGGCCAGACCTGCTCCAGAGCCAGTCTGATGGCCTCACTAATTACCCTCGCAGGGTCCTCCCACGAAGCCACCTCCTGGGTCCCAGCGGGCTGCAGGTGGTGCACCCTCAGTTGTGGTGTCAGCTGCTCCAGGCAGTGACTGCCTGCAGGCACGGAACAGCCTGGCCTGATCTCTGAGCAGGACACATGGGAGGTGACAGTTTCAGCGACCAGGAGAGCGCAGCACCAGAACAGCAGAGCCCATGACTGCAGGTCCATTGTCCTCAGCTGCTGTGTGGCCATTGTGTCTGGACCATGCTGACCTCAGTTTCCTCATCTCTAAGATGGCATTTAGCGTATAGACTCGGGAGGATTGGAGAGAGTATATTTAAAGGCCTAGCTCCCAAATGCCACTCATATAATTATGATGATGCTTGGTGCCTCCATTCACCCTCACAGCAGCCCTAGGAGATGGGCAGGGCCGGTCCCGTCAACCCCGCTTCACAGATTCAGAATTCATGGTGAGGCAGGAGAGGTACCCACCGGTCCTATGGGCTCCTGGTGCTCTGTTCTTTGCACTGAAATTCCCGGCGCCGTCCATGGAGTGGCTCTCTGCCTTGCCTCCGTTCACCTAGATACCAGTGAGTAAATCATCAAGCTGTCACCTGGAGGCCCCTTCCTTCCCAGCGTTTAGCTCTCCCCGGCGTTTCCCCAAAGGGGACGAGCAGCGGGTGCCTCGCTTGGACTCGGCAGAGAAGCCTGGTCTCGGCTGCTCAAGCGGATTGATAACTGGCACGAGCCTGCCTCGGTGCCCGGTCACTGCCATCCCCATGACACGCCACTTTTGTCACTGTTCACAGTCGGAGGCTGTGTGCCGGCAGAGGGCTCCGGGAGGAGTGGCCGGGAGGGCCTGGCACTGCTGAGGACAGCAATTAGCAGGGAGTGGCTGGTACTAAACGCTCTGATCAGCCGAGCAGAAGCCAAGCCTGCCGTTCACAGGCCACGCTTGGCTCCGCGGCCCTGGGGAAAGAGGAACAAAGGGAATGGCTGCAAAACTCTGGAGGCTTCTTCTCATTCTGGAGGGGCTGGCTGCCACGGGAGCCGGGGAGCCCAGAGCCCGGTGGTCGTAGCCAGGCTGGCTGACTCCCCGGTGCCCAGAGCCCACTGCTTGCCCCCAGCGAGCCAGCACATGCTTCCGTGAGCCCTAGAAAGTTTTCTCTCGTCCCTCCAACCCTGGGAACCCTCAGTGGCCGGGAAGACTGGGGCACTGTGCATCCGGCCAGAGCGTGGCACCTCTCAGGGTTCGGGGGGAGGCCCCCTGAGGGGCTCCCTCCAGTCAGTGTACCTTTGGCAGGAACAGGAAGAAAACCCCTCTGGTGGGTGCTCCCCTGAGAGCGGCTTTTAGGGCCTGAGGATTCTTCCCAGACTTGGCCTCAAAAGGCAAGTTGTAGAGCCTGTGAAAGGACTCGGCTGAATCAAAGCAAAACGTCTTAGTGATCATTAGTGTTGTCAGCATTATTGGTATTAATCACATGCGTTAGGGCTCTTTTGTATTTCAGACGTGATATTTATGTTCTTAACAGCCCTGGGAGAGAGAAACAAGTAAAGAGGGAAGAAAAGGTACAGTTCTCGTCTATAGTGTAGGCCAGGGGCCTAAACACGCAGGTGACTTCCACCCCTGACACGCAGCCTCTTGTGGGGCTGAGGCCAGGGCAAGTGGTGCTAGGAACTCATTCAGACTCTTCTGTCTCAGTGTCTGGCGTTCAGTCATATGCCATAGGGTAGAAGCTCCTGAAAAAGTATGCAGGGGACACTTCTGTCAACCAGATAACAGACCAAAGAGGTGAATGCATTTACCTCTCCTCTTCCTGTGGGTGGCCCCGGAGATGCCTGCTCATTGACCGGCTCCATGGGGGTGCACCCCTCCTAGGTGCACAGGGCCCCATGCTCAGAAGGGTTAACGCTTGGTGAATGCTCGGTGGTCGCTGTTTTTAAATTCTTATTTTAAACAAGAGGCCCTGAATTTTCAGTTTGCGCTGGGCCCTGTGAGTGATGTAGCGGGTTCTATGTGCTCAAGGTCTCCCAGCTGCCGGGGGCGTGAGGCCCGCATTCCTCACCGCCATGCCTGCAGTCTTTGGGGCCTGTCAGCTGACCTAGCTGCCGGGGAGAGGCCCACGGAGGCTGCAGTCCCCACTGTTTGTGGGCTGGCATTTATGGCAGCTGCAGTGGGAGCCAGGCAGCTGAGCAAGGCCAGATGGGATTTCTGGAATGAGCGCACACATTCTCTGGCTGCCTCTCCCCACCCGGCCCTCCCTCCTTCCCTACGCCCCTTCCCGCTTCACCTGGAAACGCCATGTGACCTTGATGGCGAAGGGCAAGGGGACAGTAATCCTCCACCGCAGCAGACAAGCGTCCCCCAACCCTGCCCTGAAGTTAACTCCATCCGTGCTCCCCCTAGAGTTATTTTTGATGGATGAAGACAAGAACTATCCAAGGAATGAGGGCTTCCTCAGGCCACAGCAGGTCCTGAGAGCACATTCGAGTCCAGTGGTCCTTGGGGAGGCAGAACCACCCACACCCACACCAAACCCTGCCAGAGCACAGTCCTTGCCCGGGCATCCAGTTCAGCAGGAAAACAGCCGAGGAGTGAGATCAGAATTAGGGACTCCATTGGCAAGCGCCATGGGACTCCGGAGAAGGGAAATTGGTGGTTAGCTCCAACTTTTCCAAACAAATGGTCTCCAAAGTGGGGTCCACAAGCCCCCCCACCCAAAGAAAAGGTTAGAACTCCTGTGTATATTTATTTTTTTATCTTTTAAATTCTATTCCAGGGTCTTTTTATAATGCACAAAATGTATTACCAGAGTGAACATGTGTGTATGTGTGAATGTGTGTAGGTGTAGGTGTATTCGTTTTCTAGGGCTGCTGTAACAAAAGTACCACAAACTGAGTGGCTTAAGCAATAGAAATTTATTCTCTCTCACAGTTCTGGAGACTGCAAGTCCAAGATCAAGGGCTGTGAGGGGGAAACTGCTCCATGCTGTCCCCTAGCTTTGGTGGTTTGCTGGCCATCTTTGGCATTTCTTGGCTTGTAGAGGCATCAGCTCGACCTCTGCCTTCATGTTCATATGGTATTCTCCCTGTGTCTGTGTGCAAATACCCCTTTTTATGATGAAACCAGTCATATTGGATCAGGGGCCCATCCTACTCCAGTATGACCTCATCTTAACTAATTATATCTGCAATGACCCTATTTCCCAATAAGGGCATATTCTGAGGCATGGGGTGAGGACTTCAATGTATGAACTTTGGAGGACATAATTCAACCCAGAACAGATGGTATAAGCAGTGAAACAGCTGGAAAACCACTGGCTTAGCTAAGCCGTTTGCGCCCCGTGGTCAGCTAACCTTGGCTGTGTGTTAGCCCCGCCCTCTCCACATCTCATCAGCGGACCCTGGTCAATAATGTAGTCCCGATCCGATGAATGGCGAAAGCTGCTGCCAGGGTTTGCCAGGCTCTGAGACCTCCACTCTGCTGAGAAGAGGAGAGTCCTGTGTCAGCGGTGCAGGGCCCTGAGTGCAGGTATTAAAGAGTACTCTGGGTCCTGCTTCTCGTTCCTGCTTTGACACATCAAGTCATAGTAAAAACTGTAGCACTAAGTAGTCACGAGTGATAAAACTGCTAAGTCCAGCCACTCCAGTGATGGAGGCCAGGAGCCTCTTGTGACAGGAGCTTGAGGAGGTCACTGGATTCTAGGATTTTAAAGTTGTCAGGCACCTTTGAGACCATCTGGTCCAACCCTCTCATTTTACTGACAAAGGGAATGAAGTCAAAAGGGGAGAATCTTGCTCAGGGTTTCAGTTAGGATCAGGATCAGTGGCTGTGTCAGCTATCCTATTGCTGCGTAACAAATGATCCCCAAACATCACACCTCATCTCTTATACTTTTTGCTGGTCAGGCATCTGGGCTCGGCCTCTCCAGGTCCTCTGCTTCCAGGGTCTCTCCCGAGGCTGCGGTCAAGGTGTGGGCTGAGGCTGTAATTAGCTGTGGGAGGACCTGGTTTCGAGCTCACTCCTGAGGCTGTTGATGGGATTCAGCTCCACTGGTCACTGGGCTGGGGCCTCGGCCCCTCACTGACTGCAGGTCAGAGGTCACCCACAGCTTCTTACCGCGTGGCCTCTCCAACATGAATGACAGTTTGCTTCATCAAAGCACTCAAGCCGAGAAGGCCAAAGAGGGTCTGCAAGACGGAAGTCAGTCTTTTGTAATCTAATCACGGAATTGAGTCCTGTCTCTTTTGCCGTATTCTGATTGTTAGAAGCAAGTCACCAGGTCCAGCCTGTACTCAAGGGAGGTGATTAAACAAAGGCAGGGAAAGAAGAAGGCAGGGGTCATTGAGGGCCATCCTAGAGAACTGTGTACCACAGCAGCATGTAATAGGAAACCCAAATAATAGTGGTGTAAACAGCACGATTTATTTTTCTCTCATGTGAAAGAAATACAGAGGCAGGCAGCCCAGGGCTGTGGAGGGGCTCTGTTGTCATCAGAGGCACAGGCTCTGTCTGTGTTCCGCTTTGCCACGCGTAATGAGTGTCTGCTGTCCTCAGAGTTGCCTCACAGTCCAAGAGAGCTGCTGGAGCTCCAGGCATCACATTCACATTCCAGGCAAGAAGGAGAACCCGTGGGAAGGACAAAAGGCATGCGCCCGCCCAGGCAGTCTATTTAAAGAGTTTCCTATTCACTATCTTCCTTTTGTATCTTACTGGCCACTAGCATCTGTGAGGGAGGCTGGGAAATACAGTTTTCAGCTGGGTACATTGTCCCTCCCAACGTTACAAGGTTTTGTTAGTAAGGAAGAGGAGAGACGAGGTATCACAGATTCTACCAGAAGTGTCTGCCACTCTCATGGCTCCACAAACTGCAGGTGGGAAGCCACGTTTGGTGGTCCCGCTGCATCATGTAGGTCTTCTCCCAGTTCCTGGTCTCCTGAGGGAGCTCTATGGGTAAAATAAGGGTCAAGCATTGAAGGATGAAACATTGAGTGAAGAAGTATAATGTCGACCGACTGATTTCATTTGCTCCGTCCCTCATTCATTGACCATACCTTTGCTGGTTATCTATTCTCCAAGGGGCAGCAAGAAAGGAGGAAGAAAAAGACTTGAGGGGCCCATAGCATCCAAGGGGAAACAGACATGTGAGTGGATAAATGACATTCAACAGATAACTCACCAGAACACCAGTGAGGAAGAGAGGCATGCAGACTGGGTCTTGAAGGGTGGATAGGAGTTGTCTAGACAGGAATAGGTCAAGGAAACAACCCATGTGCTGGCATGCAGATCCAGCCCCTGGGTCTCCAGGAGGGCCTTGCTGGGAAGTTCACTCTTTTCCAACCTGAGAACTTGGGCTGTTTCAGCCGAGGAGACCCAGGGCCTATGCGGGAGTCAGGCCTGTACCTCACACAGGGCCCACGATGGGGCCTCTCGCACCATCTGTTTCATTGCTTCTTCACCTTTTCCAGCCCATCCTGTCTCCCAGATTCCTTAGACCTCCAGAGGGCACGGGTCAAGCTTCAGGTTGGCCTGGGTAAGCGGGAAGCCCCCGCTGAGGGTCCTGGGGAAGCAGGGAAAGTTCTGGGATCTTACCAGGGTTCCAGATTTCTCCTACTGGTGACCTGAGGACTGTCGCCGGCATCCCCTGGACTGACTTAGGTTTTCATTGACGTATAAGTCACACACAGCACAGCCTGGAAACTTATGTTCATTCGTGTTTAAGATTTCAGAGGCCTTGGTATGAAGGAAGTTGGACGTGTGGTGTCATTAGCAAGGAGGGAAGATGTGGCAGGCACCTCTCAGCACTGGGGTGAAGGTAGCACCTCCTAAGGATGCTCAGACATGCCTGAAGCCTGCCCCCTCCAGCACTGCACACAGCATGACACAACAGAGCCCCCAGGGCAGCAGGGCTTGCAGGGGGAGCCGGGACTGAGCTCAGGGCACGTGCCATCTCTATGCATTAAAAGTTTAGGATTGGAGCTTGGGAGCATATTTGCCTGGTGTTTTGCCAGCAGGAGAATCCCTGCTGGGCGGTGTGTGAAATGGTGGGCTGGCATTGCAGTGGAGACAGGCAGGCTCCTCACTTACCATTGCAGCAAAGGGGGAGAACATTCTACGGCAACACTCAGAGCAAGAAGGAGGATGAGCCGTACCCCGTTTGGCTAAGTGGATAGAGTATCGGCCTGTGGACTGGAGGGTCCCAGGTTCGGTTGTGGTCAAGGGCACAGCCTCAGTTACAGGCTCAGTCTCCAGTAGGGACCATGCAAGAGGCAGCCAATCAATGATGTTTCTCTCTCATCGATGTTTCTCTGTCTTCCCCCTTCCTCTCTCTCTACAAATAAAAAACACATATTAAAAAAAAAAAAAGCAAGGAGGATGAGAACTCCAATAACAACTGCAGTGGTACTTACTGAATATATTGACATGTTCAACTTGAGTTAAAGTACTTTATGGGGATTACCTCCCTCAGGCCCCCCGTGAAATCTCAGCCTTCATCCCAAGAAATTGGGGGCAATCCCAGTGGCCCTCTTACGTCCGACCTCCGGCCCTACAGGCGCTGGATTAAGTGGTAGCACACAGGGTGACGGATGGACAGGATTCTGCCCACCCAGCAGGGGCCCTGGTGTGTTGCCAGAGCAGAAAATGAGCTCTGTGCCAGTCAGGCGGAAAGGCCTTGCAGAACAGCAGTCCCTGCAGGAGGGGTGTGAGCTGGCAGATCTGCTGCCTGGGGTGTGGTGGGGGCTTGCCGCATGGCTGTGCCCTCGCTCTGACTAGTCGCCGAGTCTGGGAGGACGGACGCTCCTCGGGGCATTCCAGGCAACCAGCAAGCAGGAGAGACCCCACAGCCAACCTATATTTTCCTCTTCGTTTGTTTTTTTCTTACTTACGTAACAATGCTACAAGCTCATTTTGGAAGGGAAAAAAAAGGAGAAAAATCTAGAAAAAGCAGTTCTAATTCCACCTGTGAGAGATGTTTTAGAATATTTGTTATGTATAATCACGCAGTAGACTCCGAAGGCTGTGTGTGCCCCCTTCAGTGGCTCTCTGCAGACCCAGAGCAGAGGCCACATCTCGGTTACCAGGCCCAGGGTCCAGCACGGTGCCTGGCATGCACTGAGGAAGTGACCTGTGTTCGTTGTGCTCTGAGTCAAGGGCAGAGCCAGATTGAAGGGCACAGGGGACACTGAAGGGACATTCTCTTTGCTCCGAAAGTTCACTGTCCCCGGCTCTGTTCTTAGCCTGTCACTACACAGCGGACTGGAATGTTGGATATTTTTTCTCCCTTGGATGTGCTGGATGAGATGAACAAATTCATCGTTACCTTTTACAACATAGCTAGCTCTTTCCTTCCTCCCCCACCCCCTATCTCCCTGACCAGCCCTGGGCAGCCTCCTGTTCCATCAGTCCCAGTGCAACTGTCTTCCTGTTAGTCACCTCTTACCCCGGTGTCCTGGTGAGATGGGACTCTGCTGACATCTGAGACGTGCCCTCCTCCTCGCTCTCAGCTGCATAGGGAGGGTGTTCCCACGAGCTGTTGTTCGCCCACACGTTGGGCAGGCCTGTTTCTGGTTCAGCTCTTGGGCCTTGGCCATGCATTCCGGGAGGTGTATCTCAGCTCAGCTGAACTGGACCTGCCCTCACCCTGAAGGCTTTAGGCCCATTTCTTATCCACCTTAGGAAAATGTTTAAAGTTTTTGTTGGAGCAAAGGGGACCTGACCCTGTTCATCTGTGTTAATGTCAAAGGGCCAGCTCCGTAATCCCAGGCTCACAAAAGAAAAAATGTGTTTTCCGCATGTTGATCCAGTGCCCAGTAAGACTGATATACTGCCAGGATGCGAGCACCGTGGTGAGATATTGAGAATCCATTTAGCGGCCTCCTAACTCCGGACACTGTGTGCATGCAGAATGCATAACTCTCTGACATCAGGCTCACAAGGGCCTGTCCAGACTCTTGTAGGCCATGTGATGGGGATGGTGAATCTCCAGGCCCGCCCCTAGGGAGAGGGCATGACGCTGAGAAAACATCTGGCCAGCCTCCTTTATTGTTGAGTGGCAGCCTGGGGCCCGGCCTCTGGGAGTGGAAATGCAATCCCCCAGCAGCTGTAAACTAACGGTCCAATGGATGGTATTAGAGTGACATTTCCCATCATCCTTTTTCATGGGGCTGGTAGAACTAAGATTGCCGGCGTGTTCGAAAGGTTAACCTTACTGTCCTGCGTGCTCTAAAACTCTGTTTTGTTTAGTTTTAAGCAAGGAAATGTAAGACAAACTTAGAGATGGAGGGAGCCCAAGGGAGTAGAAGAAAACGCATTGGCACAAATCTCAGCTCACAGGGTTGTAGTCCTGGCTCTGTGGTTTGGCATGTGTCATGTCTCGGCTCCGTACTCCTGTTTCCTCACCTGTAATATAAGGGATTGGCTTGTCCCTTTCACAGTTGTTGTTGTTTTCACATGTTAATGGCTCTGAAGTCAGTGTGCATCTTTACTGTTGCTGGCTGCCAGCCACACAGCAGGCATGACAGAGTCGTCATTGCCTGAGCAGGCGGCAACGTGGTCAGTTGAATTAGATGCATTGTTGCGTAGCTACATGTTCAGTGTAATTATCATTCAGATGTCTTAAAAAAGATCTCACTATGATATATTATTTGCACCAAAAGTTACCACGTACGCAGAAGGGCATGGAAACAATAGCAGAGCATTGATTTGATGTTAGAAAGGCAAATATTCGCTGTTGGGAGAAAAACTGCAATCTCAAGCCTGTAAAACCACAAGAATTGCCCATCTCACTGCTAAGCAATGCCACCTCCAAAGGCAGGGAAGTCCCACATCCCTCAGAAGAGATGAAAGGATCTCAGAGCCACATGAGGCTTGTGTGACCCATGTCTGCAGGCAGGACCATTGTAAAGGCGTTATGTCATAGGTTCAGTGGCAGCATTTTTTTCTTTTCTTTGTGGTTCATAATACAGGGATGGGTCTTGCAATTGATGACTTTGCGTTCTAAGGTTTCTCATGGTTTTCATATATAATAGTTATATATATGTGTTTTTCTGTCAATTAGAGCAAGCTAATAAAAATAACATCTTCAGTATTCCTCTCATGTGTTGGTGCAATTCCTCTGAGACCCTCAGCACTTGCCTCATGATGTCAATTGCCTGGTTACTTTCTTGCCTCTCCTGTTGTGTTTCTAGCACTTAACCAAGCATGAGTAGGTGCTTTTTAAATGAATGGATGGATGGATGAATGGATGAACAAATGGGTGGGTGGGTGGGTGGGTGGAGGGTTAAATGGATGGATAGATGGATAGATGATGGGTGGATATATATGGATGGGTGAATGGATGATGGATGGATGGATGGATGGATGAATGATGGATGGATATATGGATGGATGGATGGATGGATGGATGGATGATGGATGGATGAATGGATAAATGGATGGACGGATGGAGCTGCTCCAGAAGATGCATCCCCATCCTTGGTGGGGCATCAGAATCTCTCCTAGAGAAGTTGGGAAACTACACTCAGTTTTTCAGGCCTTTTGTTTATTTATTTACAGTTTTAGATTATTCTTAGAGCTACAGTGCTCTCTGGAGAGGTCTCCAAGCTAGTCAGCCAGAGATTCTAGCCCAACGCCACCATACTGGAGCCAGCTTATATAGATACACTAATTTTTAAAATAACTTCATTGAGATATAATTCACATACCGTACAGTTCACCTACTTAAAGTGTACTGTTAAATGGTTTTCATTATAATCCCACAGTCAATTTTAGAACATCTTCGTCACCTCAAAAAAAACCCTTATACCTTTAGATATTGCCACCACCGCCCTGCCCACCTATCCCTTCCCCTATCCCAGCACTAGACAACCACCAGCCTACTTTCTGTTTTTATAAATTTTCATATTCTGTACATTTTATATTAGTGGAATCATAATGGACTTTTATTTAGCACAGTGTTTTTAAGGTTCATTCATGTTTGAGCATTCTGTTTTATGGCCAAATAAGGTTCCATTGCATGGATATATCTACCACATTCTGTTCATCCATTCATCAGATGTGGACATTTGGGTTGTTTCCATGTTTTGGCTATTATTAATAATGCTACTAAAACGTTTACATACAAGCTTTGCATGGACATATATCTTTATTTCTCTTGGGTATATGCATAGGAATGGAATTGTTGGGTCTTATGTTAACTCTGTGTTTAATCGTTTGAGAAGCTACTGGACTGTTTTCCAAGCAGCTGCACCATTTTTTATTCCCATTATCCATGTGTGAGGGCTCTGATCTCTCCATGTCCTCACCAACACTGGACTCAATGATTTGCAAGGTCCTTTCTCCAACAGTGGGGGGGCCCCCTTTTTGCCTTTATGTCTCCTCCTTCCTTTGCCTCAGCAGAGTGCATAGAGGGCTGTAGGGAATTTCTCAGTTAATTTTCTGCCAGCTAACCACTCAGCTGGCTCCCTGTGGTTGTAACTGGCTGCAGGCTGCTTCTGCTGTGTGCAGGTAAGGAGGTTATCTGTTGCTACCACATTCTAGCGGGTGAAATTAACCTCAGAGATAATGGGAATATAGCACCTGAGGACTGTAATGGACAGCCAGTCAGGATCTGCCACCAGGTGGTCTCTCTGCAAGGCATCTGGCTGCATCTGGAGTCCTGGCTGCAGCTGCCCCAGACTAGCCCTGGAGGGAGAGCTCCTGGGTCCCAGAGGCCCAAGGTCGGCGAGCCACAGGCCCCCCACAGGTAGCCCATGGGCCTTCCATCCGTCTTCTGTAGAACCGCACTTTGTGCCAGGTCTTGAAAGTGTATGATGCGAAAGACAAAGCGATCCCTGTCTGCAAGAATGCATACTGTAGTGCAGCCGTCGCCAACCTTTCGGACCTCACGGACCACTGGTGGTCCACGGACCATCGGTTGGCGACTGTAGAGTGATTTGGAGCTCAGGCTCTCTGGCTGCCTAATTTCCCTAATTATTTGACCTCAGCATGTCCCAGAGAGAAACACTTGGGGAAACCAACCCCAGGAGAACTACCATACCTGGGTCTTCCACATGTCCTTGGCCGACAGCTCTCATCTCTGGCTTGGCCATTCATCTCCTGAGACCTCCGTCATTGGGGCTCTGTGTTCTAGAAGGTTGAAGGTGTAGCTAGGGAATGTTGTGGGCAACTCCTGTTTGCATTGGTTTCCTAATTTGTACAGTGGGGACAACAATGGTGCTTACATTATAGGATTGTCCTGGATGAAATAAATATACACCAAATAGATACATCACAGGGCTTGGCACATAATAAATGCCCACCAAATGCTAGTTGTTATTTATTATCTTTTATATATCAACGGGAGCCATTGAGAATTGCATTGGAAACATAAAGTTTTAGAGGAAAATGGTTTGGAAACCAACGGTCTGCAGGGACCACAGTATTGGTAATTTGCTTTCCTGCTACAGTAAAGGTCAAAGGGCCTCCAAGCAAAGGCAGAGACAGCCACTCCAGGATCAGGAGTCTGGCCTTTTGTCATCTGTGGGCTTTACACTCCTGGGATCTGGCTGTTCAGTTCTGTATCTTGCTGTGGTTCATAGAGAATTCGGGGAGAGCTCTGAGAGCCCTGGGTGCCAGATGAGTTCAAGTTCACGATTCCCATGGTTGCTAGGGGCTTCTGGTGTTGTGTGTGACACACGGGGGGCGGGTACTCAGCCAACAAGGGTTCCACCCCAGCCTCACTGTATTCACTGCTCCACAGCTGATAGGCCACCCGTCTCTGCCCAGCAGCCAGCAGCTCCTGTCTGCTAATACCAACGGGGGCAGAATGTCAGTTCCCTGCTGGCCATTTTCTCATTTCAGGGAATCCATCATCAAATACTCACTAATTAACTAAATGTCTCGTGGGCCTGGGTCTGGCTCCCAGGGGATGAGGGAAGGAGTAGACACCTCCTTGGCCTCTAAGAGCTCATGGTTTAGTTGGGGAAGGAGGCAGCCCCTCAGACCACTCCAGGGCTGAGCTGGAGTGTGATCAGGACATGAAGGGGAGCAGGGGGACAGCCTTGTGCATTTATATGCCACTTCTCCCCTTCCTTGAGATACCCAGAAGGAGTACCCCTTTCTCTAGACAGAGCTTGGGCCTGCACCACCTTCTGTGGTTGGCTATTTTCCTTGCTTTCAGTGCGGCCCAGTCTATTCAGAGTGACACAGTCTTCCTGTGATCGCTCTATGGCTGTCTTCAACCAGGCTAGCGTTGAGTCCTTCCAGAAACCTCTTTTTCTTTGCCACGACTCTGCATATTTCTGTTTTGGACTGCCATGTATTGATTTCACATTGTAACTCCCAGGGGACAGTGATTGTTCCTGATTTCCAGGTTCCTAGGGACACTTCTCATTTTTGTTCTATGACTCACCTACAGTTACTTTCTTGTAGTGGGGTCTCAAGCTCGGATGCCTGTGAGGGCCAGTCAGGGAACATGTGAGTGAGTGCGGAGCCATGTGAGAAGGACGGCTGTGGCAGTGGGGAGATGTTAGGGAGTGTGGAGGTCTGTGGAGAACTGGAAATTGCATGCCCCGTCTGAAGGGGTCAGCCCCGCTCTGCTCTAGCTGGTGGCTACAGTGTGGGAAGGTGGGCCAGTGGTGCTGGCTCTCCCAGTTCTTTAAGAAAATCAGAAATGGGGATTTTTTTTTTTTTACATGAAATCTTTTTATTTTAAAATGTCAGCTCAAATATTCTTAAAATACTCAACAGGCAAAACAAAACACAGCCAGAGCATTTGCGGTCTCTGCTTTGTGGTTATGCTCCAGTCATCCAGGGCAGGGGGAGTTGGTCAGAAGGCCACATGGGCAGTTGCTAGAGGTGTTCCGAGGGGTGGGGACCACCGTGAGCTGGGGTGTCAGGGTGGTTCAGGAGGATGAAGAGGGGAGAGGGAAGGGGGGGCGGAGACCCCATCAGACTCTTGGAAACTGCTGGCACAGTCACTGCTCGCACTGGGCTCTAGTTCAGGAAGTTGCTGCCAGGAGAAAGAGCTGACTGGGGACCCTGGTTACCCCGAGAGAGACACTGGAGAGAGAGTGTCACCTGAGAAGAAAGCCCTTGGGTGCTGGGCTACCAGGCTCGGAGGAGCTTTCTGGCCTTAACCTGAGGTGCTCTCACAGGTCCATTGCCAGGTTCAGAGCAGGACACTGTTGGTCTCCCTTCCGGCATGCTCCGAGTTGGTTTTTACTCTTTATTTGTCAACCCAGAAGCCTTTGAAGGCCAGTGGTGGGGCCCACCCTATCTACTCACAGGGCCCATAGAAGAGAGAAAATGAGTCCCCATGAGTCCATGCAGGTTGGCAGAGCTGAAGGTGAACCCAGGAATTAGAATGTAGGAAAGGGCCAAACTGAGGCCTTCCTTATGCAGGGCACAGGCAGTTCAGGGTGGGGAGACATTAGGGAATAGTGGGGTCTGTGGATGGCTGAGTTCAGAAACAGCAGTGACCAGTGATAGCCACAGTGGCCAAGGGGGCTTCATGGGGAAGGTATCTGGAGCTGGACCCTAAGGGTGGTGCAATTTGGAGAGGTGGGAGAGAAGGCGCAAGACAGAGTGGGACATAGCAGGGAGCAGTTGTGATGTCAAATTGTAATCACAGCTAGTAATTGAGTGCTTGCTGTATACCTGGCCCTGTTGAACACGTTCTCGTGCATTCTCTCACTAAATCCTCACAACACCTTATGAGGTGGCCCTTTCATCATCGGTCTCTAAAGATTGGAATCAGCATTGGAACCAAGCATCAGGAAACCATAACCGTTATGTTACCTGAGGGGTCAGGACACCCCTAAGAGCTGGGGGCAGTGAGGAAGCCGCCTGAGTCCAGCCAGGGATGTGACTGGCTGGCCAGTAACCCTCCAGCTTTGATGTTGTATCTCCCCTTCAGGGCCTCACGTGTGACTTCCCTGCCCCCCCTGTGCCCATGGGGCATGGCATGCAGCAAGCGCTCAGAACCTATTGGGGGGATTGCCTTGAGGAGGCTCTGGGATGTGGTGGGAAGAAGTTGGAATCCTGATTCTGGGATCAGGTATCCTTGATGGCCGGTAGGGAGGGGTACTGGACAGGTCCCCCCCACCCCCCCGCCTCCCCAGCACCCTTGGCTTTAACATCCCAACAGCTGTGTGGGACTGGGGAGAGCCTGGCCCAGCGGCAGCGGGGGAGAGCTGAGGACACCACTCTCCCACTCTCCAGAAGGGAGTGCTGGGGTGGGCAGGAAGAGGTGGCGGGGTGGGGGGGTGGGGGATGGGGTGCAGGCCAGTCTGTCCTCTTGGGCTTGGGACCGTGAGAGGTATAGGATGGATTGGGGCCTCAAGGACCATGCAGTCTTGTCAAGATAAGATAAAAACCCGTAAAAAATTGAAGAGCAGGGCAAGAGTTGGGTAACAGCACAGGGGAGGATGAGGAGGCGTCCGGAGGCTGCCTGTGCCCAGCGCTGAGGGAGCAGGTTGGGGTGGGTAAGTGCAGGGAGCCCAGTGGGGGCTCCTGTGGGGCTCGGGGGCCCGAGGGCAGAGCAGACCTGGACAGTAAGCCTCCCAGAAAGCAATACATTGCCATGTGTAGGTGACACAGAAGTTCCATGAAGCAGTTGTTCCACTTACAACGTGTGTCACTCACGGGTGTTTTCAATGTAGTTATACATTTTTAATGCTGACATCGTGCGTTTATTTTACACTAAGTTTATCTCACGGCCCACTAGCCCGCTGAGACCTGCACTTTGAGAAAACAGTCCACGCCCAGCCAACAGCCTGTCTGAGGTTTGAGTGACAAAGGGTTACACTGGTGTGTGCCTGGGGGTGTGTCAGAGATTGAGAGGACTCCGGGTGTCCTGGACTCCTGAGACAGTGAATGTTGCCGATTTCTGAGGCTGCCTCCAGCTCAGATGTGTCTGATCTTTCCCACTTTCGGTGGTTGGGGACCTGAGGATCCATCGGTGGAATGCTCCTGCTTTTCTTCGGCAAACACGGACATGTCCCGGGCTCCTGAGGTCACACTGACAGGAATGGGCCGAGCACAGGGCTGCAGTTGCCAGGGAAAGGCATTGTCCCTGAAGTCCCATTTTTTGCAGGAGGTGGAGCGTGGGCTGGACTTGGAGGGGAGGGTTGGCAGCAGGCCCCGTGAAGGGGGTTCCCATGGCTCCCTCAGGAGAGCTTTGGGCACGCTCCATTCCCAGGCATCGAGGCCTCTCTCCTCCCACTCTCAGCAGGCAGCATGGCCGTGGCCTGGCCCTGCCCTCCTTGCTGCAGGCTCTGGGCAAAGGTGTCAGTTGCCAGCTCCATGTGGAGTTGGGAATGGGAGAGGGGATGGCCTTGTGTGTAACAGGGTCAGCAGGAGGCAGTTGTAGAGGGGAGCTCAGGGGAGCCAGGCTGTGCTGCAGCAGGGGGCGTGGAAGGGGCCGTGGGAAGGTGAGGTGCACGAGATTCAACACGAGGTGAGCAGTGGTGACGGAGCAATGGTGGCGCGCTGGGCCCTGCTACCCACCCACAGCTCAGTGTGCCTACCTCCATCTTCAGAGTTGCTGCCCTGCTGGCATGGGTGGACAGGCCCATGAGCCCCAAGGCTGCTGAGCTCTGGCCCAAGAGAGGCTGAGCCCCTTGCAGCAGCCAAAAGCAAAAACAAAACAAAACAAAAAATCAATAAACAAAAACCACGCGTTAGGAAAGCAGAAAGGAGTCAGGAAAGCAGAAATTGAGACCCTCCCTCCGAGGCTTCCTCTGAGGTCCCACAAGGGTGTGGTGCCCGGTGAGTTGCATGCTGAAGGCTGAGGGAAAGGCTCTGCTGAAGATGAGGGGTGCGTGCTGCCTCCTTTCAGGGCCTGGAAGGGTGGGTTCCCCAGAGAAGGGCCGGTGGCAGAGAGGCAGAAGTGTCTCTTGTTTGCAGGTCACTGAATTGATCCTGGGGATTGTGGGAGGAGATAATGCCTCTTAATGCCTTGGCTGTTCTTAAAGCGATTGGCTAAATTTACAGCCACTAATGCCGTTTGTCCCTGGGCGAGAGGAAAGGCTGCTGAGTGGCTGGGAAGGCTCCAGCTTCTTGCCTCTGGGCCCTCCCGTTTCCTCCAGGCGTCTAGCTGATGGTAGCAGACTCAGAGGTCGGCAGGACCAGAGGGTGGGGGGAGAGACACTCCTGACCTCCGGCAGGGAGCCTCGTGCCTTCGGTCAGCAGAAGCACCTGTGCTGAGTGCTGCTTGCCAAAGAGGCCACACCACTGGGCAGAGGGCAGGCAGCAAGGGGAGGGTTCACCTGGGTCTGGGTAGGGAGGACAGGAGTGTGGACAAAGGCGCCTTTTCATCAAAGCACATGGGTGTTTTTGTTTCTGGCCTTAAAAATAGTCAGCCAGGCTCACTGATGTATAGTGACAAGCATAGAACAGGGGGTGCCCCTAGCCCCTGGAGCTGGGACGAGGTCCCTTAACAACACCAGGAGGAGAGTGTGGGCCACGCCTTTCACCAGACAGCTGTAGCCCCGCCTAAGTTCTGCCTGGGAAGCACAGGCCCAGATGTCCCTCCTCAAGCTGTGCACACCCAGGCCCATCCCTTCTGCCTGCAGGCCCAGGACCGCCTGCTCTTTACAGCAAAGAGCAGCCTCAGCACTTTCTCCACTCCTGCTGCTTCCCTTTTTGTTCCTCCACATCCATCACCTGGTAGGGAATGGGCTGAGTAGGGAGGGCTGGCCGGGGTGGGGGGGGGGGGGGGGCGCGGGGCACCGTTGGCTGCAGGGTGGGTTCCTGGGATGGGGGTGGATTGGTTGGCTACAGGGTTCTGCATTCTGGATGGCTGCAGCCAAGGTATCTCTTCTCTTTCATCCTCTTCTCTCCTTCTTCCTTTGGTCCCATCCCCCTTCTCACTTTTGCTCATCATTAAAACATAAGCTCCTCTTGCTGGCTCCCAGCTTCGCCAGCAGCCCAGCTGTGGAGATTTCCCATCCTGTTCTTGCTGTGAATGGGAAACTGAGCCAGGAGGACACCTCAAAGCCCAGGAAGGAGGGGAGCGGAGCAAACCCTCGTTTCCTTTATTTCCCTGGTCTCCACCAGCCTGAGAGTTTACTCTGTACCTCCTCACTCTTTTTGCCTTAAAAATGGGGCAGAACTTCTGGATATGTACCCAAAGAATTAGAAACAGACGCAAACAGATTCGTGCACACCCGTGTTCATAGCAGCATTACTCACCATAGACAAAGGTGGAAACAACCTGAATGTCCTTGGATGGATGGATGGATGAACAAAATATGATCTATACATACAATATATTATTGTATAATGTGTGTTATTCAGCCATAAAAAAGGTGTGAAATTCTGACACATGCTGCAACATGGATGAACTGGAGTACATTATGATGAGTGAAATAAGCCAGTCACAGAAGGACAAATACTGTATGGTTCCACTTATATCTGAGGTTCCCAGCTTAGACAAGTTCACAGAGAAGAAGGAAGAACAGTGGGTGCCAGGGGCTGGAGGAGGAGAATGAGGAGGTGATGTTTAATGGGCACAGAGTTCCTATTTGGGAAGATGAACAAGTCTGGAGGTGGATGGTGATGATGCTTATACAACCATCGTGAATGTATTTAATGCCGCTGACTTGTACACTTGGAAATGATTACAATGCTAAGTTTTATGGTGTGTATAACTTACCGATGCAAAATTGGGACAAGCCCAGCCGGCAAGGCTCAGTGGTTGAGTGTCAACCTATGAACCAGGAGGTCACGATTTGATTCCTGGTCAGGGCACATGCCTGGATTGCAGGCTCGATCCCCAGTGTGGGGCGTGCAGGAGGCAGCCAATCAATGATTCTCTCTCAACATTGATGTTCCTATCTCTCACTTTCCCTTCCTCTCTGAAGTCAATAAAAAATATATATATTTTTTAATGGGGTATGAGTGACTGAACTTCCAGCCCCATAGCTGAGAAGATGGACCATGGGGACAGCACTCTTTCCCTCTCCCTCCTCCTCCCTCTTCTCATATACAGAGATAAAGCTGGGCTTTTGTGCTTAATGAGGGCTTCTGGCTTCCTGGTTGGGACTCATTCTGAAATGAAGAAGGGAGCCCAAGTGACAGGTTAGCCTGGTTTCCCTCAGAAAGCAGAGTTCCTGGAAGCACCCCAGGAGTAGGAGTCCCTGGGGGAGTGACATGGGCAGGGGGGTGACATGGGAGGGGCGGTGACATGGGAGGGGAGAGACATGGAGTGGGGAGAGCCAGACAGAGGAGTATATGGATCTGGTCACCACTGTGGGCCACTGGGGCTCCATCCCCTAGGACACATTGAGGGACTGTGTTGACAGCACCTCAGAATTGTCATCTGGGAGACCAAAAAGGGGGGGTGTGCCCAGGCATGTTAGCTCCTGGCACTTCCAGGGTGCCAGCTGGGATCCTGCAGGTATGTCTGGGCAGAAGGCGCCCAGGGGGCAGAGGTCAGGTGCTGTCGGCTACACTTCATGCACCTGATTGAGCAGCAGTGACTGGAGTAGAAGGGAGGGCAGCTGCGAGGATGTGCCTCAGGAGGCATCCCAGCATCCTCTTTTTCCCTCTGGGCAGCAACGTTCTGCAGGGTGGGAGTGGGTCTCAATGCCTGTCCTTTTCCTCAGTGAGCCGGGGGGGTTGGGGCTCCCTCACAGGACAGGACTAAGGTATGTCCAGGAGAGGCCGGGGAGAGTCCTGGAGGGCCCAACAGAGCAGAACAGCGGCCACTGCTGGAGGCAGAGCCAGGCACCATCCTCCTGGAAAGCTCCAAGCCAGTGCCTGCAAAAGCCAGGCCTGCACCTGTGCCTATGCGGGCGCCAGGAAGCCCTCGATAAGATCTGAAGTCTTCGAGGAATAATAGGCATGGCCTTAGGCGCTACCTTTTCCTGCAGGCGGCTCCTTTCAGCCCTCTCTGGACCTCAGTCTTATCATGCCATCTGGCTGGGACCAGCAGCTGGGCACGGGCCCAGCCCTCCAGAGCCCGAATCCCATTGCAGCACTTGAATTCACTGTGGGGACTGGGGAAGTGGGAGATGTCCTGAGGGCCAGAGCAGGCTGCCAGGAGAGGGGATGAAGAGGCAGTGAGGTGTAGGTGGGCCTGGAGCTCTGCTGTGCTAACTTGGGCAAGTTACTTAACCTCTCTGAACCTCCGTTTTCTAAGTAGCGTAATTATACTGATCTCATAGAGTTGTTGTGAGGGGTAAGTGGGTGAAGGCATATCAAGTGCTGAGAAGAATGCCTGGCACATGATCTGGGCTCAGCGCATGTCAGTCATTCCTGTTATTAGAAGGCACAGTGCTCATGCCCATAGGTCAAAGCCGAGTGAATCCTTTGCCCATTAGCCGCCATTAAACCTGGGGATTGGGCTGTTGCCAGGTGGCCTTTAAGGCGCTGTTCAACATTCTGTGAGTGAGAGGACCTCTGGATTCAGTGGGTAGAGATGTGCTTCGGGATGAGGGGCACAGTGTGAGCAAAAGCAGAGGCAGAAAGAGCCTTGCATGTTGGTCTTCTTTTGCTGCGTAGCACATCACTACGAACTTAGTGGCTTACAGCAGTGTCTATACTACCTCCCAGTTCTGGAAGTGAGTCACACTCGGTGTGTCACGAGGCTGAAATCAAGGCTCGCCAGGCTGGGTTCGTGTCTGGAGGCACAGGGGAGCAAAGTCTGCTTCCAAGAGCATTGGATTTTGGCAAAATTGACTTCCTTGCGCTTGTAGGGCTAAGGTGCCCTTCTCCTTTCTGCCGTTGACCAGAGGTTCCCAGAGGCTGCTACGTTCCTTGCAGGTGCCCCCTCCTTCTCGCCAGCAGTGGTGTGTCCTGTCTTTCTTGTGCTTTGAATCTTTGTCTCTAGCTCCAGGCCCAGATTTAAGAGATTCATGTAATTAGGCCCTCCTGCATCGTCTCCCTATATTCAAGTCTGCTGGTTTGGAGTTTAATTATATTTGCAAAATCCCTTCAGTGTTTCATTGAGTAACTGGGAGGAGGTGTACACGCCGGACACTCTCATGGTTCTGCCTAGCACACAGACATATGCCTGGGGCAAGCGGTGGAATAGACAGGGGACTGCAGGGGGTCATGGGCAGCTAGCTGTTGGAGCAGAAGGAATAAGGTAGGTGTCGGTGGTGGGAAGGATGGAAGGCCACTGTAGGCCTTGAATGGCAGGTGGAAGAAGGGGCATTGGACACACCACATCTCTGACCGTGGCCTTGCACCACCAGGCATGCTTATTCCAATCAGAAATGACTCCCTTCAGACCCACTGTCCCCTGAGTCTCCACACCTGGGTTCCCTACTCTGATGAGGGCTCCTGGCCCTGAAACCTCGGGCCACTCCCTCTGGAATGGAGCGGGCTCCAAACCCCAAGGCCACTGAGCTCAGGAGCCCAGAGCGAGCTCCCTCTACCATCATCCACTCCGCTGCAGCGGCCTGGGGTCCAAGGGAGGCTGGGCTCCTTGCAGCAGCCAAAACCCAAAAATCGGAGTCAGAAGGTGTGTGTCCACCATCGCCAACCCAACCTTTGACCAGGCCAGCTAGGGTGTGGGAGTCAGCATTCATGAACTTGGTGGATTTCTGGAACCCAGTGGGCCATGCCTTGTCCTGTTGATCACTAGCAAATAACTACGTTCTAAAAAGGTTCTCAGTAATCCAAGGTTTTGAAATTCAAATGTTCCTTGAAACATACCAGGACCTTGTCTTTGTTATGAACAGTCACAGCCTAGGCAGGAATGTGCCATCCTTTGAGTCTCGGATCTCCGGGCATACATTCAGGTCCTCTGTGTGCCCAGTGGCAGTGGGTTGGTAGATGGCATTCTCCTGGTGAAACCGTGTGCAGCATCCTCTAGTTGAGGGGACTCCCCTTGGAGAGCAGCAATGTCCAGACAATGAAAGGGACACCAGACAAACTTTGATGTCCCTTCCCATCTGGCTTAGAACCTGTCAGGAAAAGGGGAGGGTCCCTTGTAGGGGACCTAGAGGTAAGAAAGGTTCTAGCTCTTCCCACTTCTAGGTGGTCAGGTTGGAGCTGTGGGCAAGGGGTGGGAGAGGGAAGTGGAGGTGGCCCAGCAGGCCGGGACCCCTACAGCAGCTGGGTCCACCCAGTCTGCTCAGGAAGGGACAGCAGTTCTGTTGTTGGATTTCAGCAGTGTTCCTGGAATGCCACCCAGGGTATGCCAGGTCGCATCTGGGAGAAGGCCCAAGGGCTAACCAGGGTATGCAGGGTGGCCAGGCAGCCTCCATGGCTAGGCCACACCCTCCCAAACCACCCACCAGGCCTTTCACCTCTGTCATTAAAAGCAGGTCACATTCCTACAGACTGAGCCCAGGATGGGTCCCCGGAGCCTCACCATCACGAGGCTGCAGAATTGTGCTTATAACTTCAGGCCTGCAGGCTTCAGCTAATGTAGGAAGAGTCTGGTGTCCAAAGAGAAGACATCTCTTTAGAAGGAGGCATTTCCTTGGAGGGTTTGTGTCTGAGGGTCCCCGATACATCCTAATGGTTGGGCCACAGACCCAAAGCCTGTGGTCTATTTTATTCTGCTTGATGGCAGCATTTCTTAACTCCAAGTTGGGAAATGGGGCTTGGGTGGTAGTCTGGTCTGTTTTCTGCTTTTCCCTAGACGGCAAGGTCTAGGTATGGACCAATCCCAAACATCGCACACGTTCCTGTGTTGGTCAGCTAGGCAAGTTACTCGTCTTGTGTGGGCCTCAGTTTCCCTTTGCACACAGGAGAGTACAGCATCTACCTCACGCTAATGAGGGCACTGCCTCCGCCTCCAGCTTTGTCTCATGGAGCCTTGCTCTTTCTCTCCTGCAGCCTTGACCCAGGCCCGCACTGGAGGGATGGAGAACTCCTCGGCAGCATCTGCCTCCTCCGAGGCTGGGAGCAGCCGCTCCCAGGAGATCGAGGAGCTCGAGAGGTTCATTGACAGCTACGTGCTCGAGTACCAGGTGCAGGGGCTGCTGGCAGACAAGACAGAGGGTGATGGTGAGAGCGAGAAAACGCAGTCCCACATCTCCCAGGTGAGCATCGCCCCAGGGAGGAGGAGAGGGGCTGGGGCCTGGGCAGGTACAGGGCCTGGGAAAACTCAAAGGGTATGATAAGGGGACCCTAAATCCAATTGCCTGGCCCTAGAGTGCTGAGATGTGGGTGGTCCCACTCACAGAGTGTGGGACCCCTGCAGGAAGCTCCTCTCAGACCTTCTGACCCACCTCTGCTCTGTCCCACCCTATTGGGCCAACGTGTGATTAACAGAACACAGATGTATTGAGCACCAACTATGTGTTCTACCCTATTTATTCCCTGTCCTCTATAAGCTTATGTTCTGGAAGAGATCTGGGGGTTGTAGCTTATCCAAAATGCACACAATGAGAAGGCTGTGACTTGTGAATATTTTTTCTGATTTCAAATACAGGCAGTTATGGGCAGCCACAGAATTGAGTCTCTCTGGCAATCCCTCAGGGCTGTGTCAGACCTAGTGAGGCCCTTGAGGCGTTCTGACCAGGATCTCAGGCTGGTCGCGCCCCCTCCTGGTCAGTCTGTGGCAACCCTGGTCTTGGGTGGAAGGTGGACTCGGATGAAAGACTGTGGGCCAAGATTGGGGTGGGGAGGAAGCACTCTTGCCACTTCCCATAAGCATCTGGGAGCTATCTCCCTCAGGAGCTGGCCCATGGACAGGTGGGTGGGGCCAGCTTGGTGGATGCTGCCTGCCTCCGCCACCATGTGGACTCTGGTGGCTCCAGCAGGGCATCTTTCAAAGGTTCTTCCAGGTGAAATGGGCTCTTACAGGAGGAAGGTCCAAGGAAGCCATGAAGCTTCACCCTGGAGGAATGCTTTGTGGATTTCTGTTTCCAAAGCAGGCCCTGGGAAGAAAATTTTGGAAGGTGGGGCCTGCCAGTGGCTTTGACCTTCCTGTGGTGACTGCTGGGCTCTCAGGAGGACAGCAGGTAGAGAGGTGCCCTCCCTCTGGGCCCTGCACTGCCGGTTCCTGCTCCTGGATACTTTGGGCCTGACCACGCGCCAGGATCCTCATCTGGAGGGGCTTTAAACAGATGCTTGTTGCCCTGGCCAGGTAGCTCAGTTAGTTGGAGCATTGTTCCATACACCAGAAGATTGTGGGTTTGATTCCTTGTCAGGGCACATACCTAGATTATAGGTTCAATCCCCCATCGGGGCACATATGGGAGGCAACCGATCAGTGTTTCTCTTTCTCTCCCTTCCTGTCTCTAAAAAATCAGTAAAAAATATCCTCAGGTGAGGATTAAAAAAATAATAAAATTAAACAAAAACAACAAAAATAGATGTTAGTTGCAAGGCAGAGCATGGACAACATGGCCACTGGTAACATCTGGATGTATTCCTTAAACGTCCTGCATTTTATGAAGTTCCCTGGAAGAATGTGAGCACTGGGCAGGTCCGCTGTGCACTGCTGGCCAAGGAAGGGCATTTCCATCTTGATCCCACTCCACCCCGTCCCACATGCGCCCCACAGACACAGCTGGGGTACAGGCTCCAGAGGAGGGTGCACTGTGGACAAGGCCGGGCTTAGAAGTGTCTACATAACACGCTTCTGTTGACACAGCCTTATGGGAAATCTTTCTGCTAAAGCACGTTTGATTATTTTTATTTAATTTGATGACTATTTTAGATGGAAGCCAAAAAAAAAGAACAAAAATAACCCCAGAGAATGTCCCCATCTGCCTGTCTGCGGTGGTGCTTTAATGTTCCTGGAGAGGAAGATTGTTAAGAATCTTGGAAACCTTGAGAAAGTTTGAGGGGATGGGGAAGAATGTTGTCCTCCAGTTGGTGAGGCCATTTTCTTAGGATCTGAGAGATGACAGTTGACACTAGAGAGAAAAATGCCTTACGATGCTTGTTCTCCCTGCCCCTCTCTAGCACCAACTAGAAAGATGGATGGATAGCCGGATAGATGGAAGGAAGAGGAGGGAAGGGGAAGGGAGGGGAGGGAGGTGGGGAGGAGAAAGTGAGCTTCCATTTCTTTAGATGAGTAACCAAGAGAATACTAGTGTTCGCTCCAAGTTTCCCAACACTTTCAGGATACCATATTTTAAATCAAAACCCCACACACATACATTTCAAGAGTGCCTACCCTACATTGGATTCCAAGTCCCCAGAGACGTATCCTGAAAGTTGTCCTCTCTCTGTGCTTGGGAGTAAAGGGGTTATAGTTCCATTCTGCTGAAGAAACAACTGAGACACAGAGACAGGAACTAGCTGGACTGCACTGCCTATAGGTAGGCTGGGATCCGAGTATTCAGATTGGCCTGAGGTCTCTCTTTCACAATGTTTTTCTTCTCTTTTTCTTCATGTTTTTGTTGTTGTTGTTTCATTTGCCTTCCCTGTTCACTGTTCCCTCATCCCCCTTTTATCCCATCCCTTCATTTCACCTTGCCTCCGAACCTCCAACCCCACATCTTTGCTCGTAGGAGGAAGCACTCAATGGTGGACCACCCATGAAAGTCTTAACAGAAGAAGTGAGTTTGAGGGGAGCTGTGGGGTGGTTGACCATGGGGGACTCATTTTATTTTTCCCCTTATTTAAAAAAGTAATATATATTTACATTTATAAGCACTATAGCCATACATTCTCAAGGTACACAAGAATTCAAATATTATCAATAGAATATCCCTTAGCGATTTCCTATATAATACTAGAGGCCCGGTGCACAAATTTGTGCACAGGTGGGGTCCCTCTGGGTGGCCTGCAGGATTGGGCTGAAACTGGCTTTCCGACATCCCCCGAGTGGTTCCGGATTGTGAGAGGGTGCAGGCCAGGCTGAGGGACCCCACTGGTACACAGTCGGGCCGGGGAGAGACTGCAGGAGGGCTCCAGGGCATGTCTGGCCCCTCTCGCTCAGTCCCAATCAGCTGGAGCCCAACAGCAAGCTAACCTACCAGTCAGAGCATCTGCCCCCTGGTGGTCAGTGCATATCATAATTACTGGTCAACCAGTCGACTGTCTGCCCTCTGGTGGTCAGTGCACGTCATCGTGAGCGGTTGAGAGACCTTAGCATAACATTAGCATATTATGCTTTGATTGGTTGAACAGTCAACCAGTCACCTGATGACTAGACACTTAGCATATTAGGCTTTTATTATATAGGATGACTTATAGAAATGTATTATTTCAAAATCACAGTAACTATGTGTTCAATAACTCGCATTTTCCCCTAGCTGTATGCCCTGGGAGTCTTCCAAGCCTGTCCGTCTGCTGTGTTCTGTTTAATGGCCGCACAGTAGCCCATAGTATGGATGTCCCATAGCTCAGCCTTTCACCTTTGATGGGCATTCAGGTTACTTCCAAATTTTCCTCTTGAAATACCGGGTACTTCCGTGAAGACTGTTGGACGTGCCTCCGCCTGCACAATCAAAAGTGTTTCTTTAGGCAGATGCTGAGAAATGGAATCAGTTTCAACAGCCATTGCCAAATTGCTCTCCAGAATGACTGTCCATTATTCACACTGCCACCAGTGTATTGGGACAAATTGTCTCTTGTCATTTAATATGCATTTTCTTGATTTCTTTTTAATATGATGACCAGTTATTTTTTAAAGGGTTAAATTTTTATTTTACTTCTAAAGCAACATTTGGAAAAACAGAGACAATCAGAACACAGAGAAAGAAGTTCAGCATACTTTTATGGCAGAAGCTAATATACTAGTAATTTCTGGTGTAAAACTCTTCCTTTCTACACCTTTTACAAAGCTGGGGTTCTAGCATCCGTGTCGTTTTTAGCTCGCTTCTTTATTTAGCAAGAGCTCCCACACATTGCTTGGTGGTTTTGGGCATAAAGCACAATTGTTTAAATCTGCCCTTTTTCTACTAGTTACTTCTGGCTAAATAGTGAAATATCATTAGAGCTAACATTTATTTATCAGGCCCTGTTCTAGGCTCTGGGACAGAGTGATTAACAGAATGGACCATAATCCCTTTCCCCCTAGCTCTTACTTTCTGGTGGGGAAAGACGGATGATAGACAAAGAACTAGACTGTTAAAAGGTTATATACACAGGAGTGAGGCGCAGTCAGGGGTGTGAGAGCCGGGCTGTCCCTAAGGCTTACTTAGAAAAGGATTTTTGAGCAAAGATTTGGAGAAGATAAGAGAGGGCGGCCAACTGGGGATGCGTATTCCAGGCAGAGGGAATGTCAAGGGCACAGATCACATCCTGCTGTGAGGAACAGCTTTGGGTGCAGTCTCCTGGGAGCAGAGTGAGCAAGTGGAATGTCGTAGAAGAGCCAGGTCTGCAGGGCCTTGTTGGCCCCGGGGAGGACTCTGACCTTTTCTCTAGAGAGACAGGAAGACACTGGAGGGTTTTGAGCAGAGGAAGGACACGGTATGACTGATTAAAGACTAGGAAGCCATTTAGGTGGTCCAGGCGAGAGGTAATGGTGGCTTGGAGCAGGATGGTCACTACTGAGGTGGCGAGAAATGATCAGATTCTTATTATACAGGGTGGGGCAGAAGTAGGTTTGCAGTTGTTGTGAGTGTGAAACACAGATTATTCTTTTTTTTTTTTAATATATTTTATTGCTTTTTTACAGAGAGGAAGGGAGAGGGATAGAGAGTTAGAAACATCGATGGGAGAGAAACATCAATCAGCTGCCTCTTGCACACCTCCTACTGGGGATGTGCCCGCAACCAAGGTACATGCCTTTGACTGGAATCAAAACTGGGACCTTTCAGTCCGCAAGCGGACGCTCTATCCACTGAGCCAAACCGGTTAGGGCCACAGATTATCTTGTATTATTATTTGTTATTTTCCATGTGAACAACTGTTAATCTACTTTTACCCCACCCTGTATGTATATATATTATATATGTATACTTTTTTTAAAAAATTATTTTAGGCTTATAGTAAAGGTGCAAAAATAGTGCAGGGTGTTCCTTTGAACCTTTTTGTCACCCAGCATCCCCTAGTCTGAGCGTCTTACATAACCACAGTGCAGTGATCAGAACTAGGAAATTAACATTGGTACAGTGGGGCCTTATTCAGGATTTTACCAGTTGTTCCACTAATATCCTCGTTCTATTCCAGGATCCAAATTTGCATGTCATTGTTGTGTCTCCTTATTCTGCTCCAATCTGTGAAACTCTCTCGGTCTTTTCTTACCTTCCATGACCTTGACACTTTTTAAAAAACATATTTTTATTGCTTTCAGAGAGGAAGGGAGAGGGAGAGAGAGATAAAAACATCAATGATGAGAGAGAATCATCAATCGGCTGTCTGCACATCCCACACTGGGGATCGAGCTCACAACCCGGCATGTGCCCTGACTAGGAATCAAACCGTGACCTCCCTGGTTCATAGGTTGATGCTCAACCACTGAGCCACACCAGTCAGGGGACCTTGATGCTTTTGAAGAGTACTGATCACTTATTTTGTAGAAAATTCCCCAATATGAATTGCCTGATGTTTTGTCCTAATTAGATTGAGATTGTATATTTTCGGCAAGAACACCTCAGAGGTAATGTGCCCTTCTCAGTGCATCCATCGTATTGGGGAGTCCAGGATGTTGATAGAGTTTATCACAGGCAATGTTATCCTCAATAACAGGTGTCTGATGGATTTCTCCTTTTTTCCTTTTCCCCTATAATTAATAAATACGTTGGGGAGGTGCTTTGAGATGGCAAATATCTAGACAGAGGGAATTTAATCCATGGAGTTAGTTACAGATGATAAAAAAGCTGAGCAGCAAAATTACCCGAGATTTAACTGAAGGAAGCCTTACCACCTCTACAACTAGGGCACAGGTGTTGCCAGAGCCAGGGTCAGGGTCATGCACAGAAGGCTGCCTGCTGAGGGCTGGAGCCATGAGGGAGACCCTGTCACTGCTGGTAATGCCACCTGAGGTGGGGGGAGGCGGGAGCTGATGCCCTGACTCCTCCCTTCTTCCGGTCTCCCATTGGCCAAACCAGCTGACACAGGAGGCAGGAGTCACAGTAGGCAGGGATCAGCTCCTCTGCAGTGCAGAGCCAGGATAGGCAAGAAGTGGATTTGAGGGCTGGGACTCCCTGGGGACTGGGACGCCACCTTTGCCATTTTCCTCCAGCTGCGGCTCGCAAGCACTTGAAATGTGGTGGGTCCAAATTGACGTAGGCTCTAAATGGATTTCAAAAACTTAATGTGAAGAGAAGAATATAAAATATCTCATTAATACATTTTATGTTAATTACCTATCTTAAATATGTTGAGATAAAATGGAGTATTGGCACTTACTTTGACCTTTTTAACATGTGGCTACTGGGTCATTTACAATGACATCTGCGGCTCTGTTTGTGGCTCTCATTCTCTGTCTGCTGACAGCACTGCTCTAGAGCACACTGCACTGGCCCGTGTCGTCAGCATTGTAATAACGTATCTTTCCTGCACAGAGTCATGCCCTTGGCCCACAGTCAGGAAGGTGTGTCCTGCCAAGGTTTACAAGACCAGGCCTTGAGCCCTCCGCACTCACTGCCAGTTTTGACCAGGTGTGTCAGGCAGAGAGAGATTGCTTTCCCTGTAAGGGTATAGCTCAAGGTCCATGTCCAGCAACCTTAGCCTGTGAGGCCAGCGAATGTTTAACACAATAATAACACCACCTCCATGGAGCTCCACAGCACCGTACACAGGAAGGGCCCCACTGTTCCTACTGCTCCGTATCTCCAGTGTATTCTGGTTTACAAACATCCTCATCTCAGCCTGCAGAGCCGCCCAGTCTGGCTGTCCCATTGTGTAGATGACGCAGTGAAGCCTGGGAGGTCACATGGGTATCAGTGGCTCTGAAACTCCTGGTGCATCACTCGGGAGCTTGTCAAAACGCTGATGCCCAGGCCCTGCCCTCAGAGTCTGATTCAATGGGTGGAGAGTGGGGTCCAGGGACCCCAGTGTGGCAGGCTTTGGGATGGTCAAGGTGGGGCACACTTGGGGGCATATCCGGCCTCTATGCTGTCAGCAGGAAGTTGTGGGTCTGGGCTCTGATGGCATGGCCAGTCTGGGGCTCTCCCCAAAGGCCAGGCCGTCCTGTCGGTCCATGGCTCCATCGTCCTTTGGAGCTGGGCATACGGGAAGATCCACACACACGCCTCACCTCCAGCTCTGGCCTTGACATTGTAGAGGGCTAGAGTGGCTGGAGGTGGTCACATAGGCAAACATGGTGCCGTTGTTCAAAACTCACGGTGACCCTGTATCACATCTGGTTGACTTTGGAGTGTAGCTGCATCTTCATCACTTCGGTGGGCTTAGGTGAAGGGAATCTAGGTTGCCTTCCCCATGTGTACCAAAGGGTCACCTCCCCGTGGAACTCAAAGATGCCAACCTGGGCCTGCTGGTCGGAAGGATTTGCTGTTGAAATGGCCGAGCAGGATTCTCTACTGTCTCTGCGGCAGGAGGACAGGGCCATGTCTGGGGGGGCCCGGGCTGAGTGAGGCTGAGCCTGCATGTTGTGCCATCACTGACTCCTCCTTTCTCCCCTGCAGTGGACAGCGGACTGCAGCCGGCAGCTGGACAGCAGCTGTCCTTTCTCCCGAGGGCGAGCCCCCCCGCAGCAGGTAGGGAAGAGCTGTGCCCCATCGGGGGTCATCATGTGTCTTGTTTGTCTGGGTTTCTGGGCTGGCACATGATGGTTATCGCTGGTGACCCTGCAGGTCCCCCGTACACCCTCTGGTGTGGTCCAGCTGCTCTTTCTGATGCCTCCTCCCTGCCTGCAGGCGACAGTGGATTGGAGGCCAGAAAAGCATGGCTCTCCTGAGGAGTGGAGGGTGGAGCATACAGGAAGTGGAAGAGGATGGGTGCCAACTGCCGTCTGGAAAGTTCTCCCTGAATACCCAGCCCACAGTGAGGCACCCCTTCCTAAGAACACAGAGATTACCTCTCGGTCCCTCCCCACCCCTCCACCGGCCCACAGGCTCCGATCACTGGTTGGTGAACAGGGAACCACGGGGAACCGGGGTGGGTGGCGGCGGTGGGGCGGGACTGGGGACTGGCGAGCGGGCGGAAGATGGCCCTGATCACAGGCTAGGCCTAGGGATCCTACCTATGCATGATTTCGTGTGCTGGGCCTCTAGTGTATTATAACAAACATCTGCTTACAACCACATGTCCACTGAGAGGAGAATGGAAAAGTGGTTTGTGATATATCTCCTTGCGGAATATTACTCAGCAGTAAAATGAACTGGAGGCCCACACATTCATGTTGATGATGGGTCCCACAAACAGTGGGACGCCTAGGGGGTTGGTGCCAGTGGGGCACTTTGGAGATTCTGCTCTAGGTTTGCGGAAGACCTGGAGGGCAGACTGTGGGGGTGAGGTGTCAGAGACCTGGCCATTTCCCGAGGCCATCCAGCTGTCCTGGGACCAGGACACACAACCCCTATGTGCGTTGTGTGGCCAGGAGAGAAGGACGCAGCAAGTCTTCCAGAGTTGTCCTTGGTGACCCCTAGGCTAAAAAAAAAACACATTTATCCCCACCCCCACCCCCACCCCTAGCCCAGCCTCACACTGCATCTGTCCAGAGAAATGAGGGAGCCTTGAAGGGCTCCTGCAATAGCTTGCTCCTGATTTCAGAGAGCTGACTGGGGTCAGAGGGACGGCTGCGTGGCCT
Source organism: Plecotus auritus (assembly GCF_963455305.1). Taxonomy (NCBI): domain Eukaryota; kingdom Metazoa; phylum Chordata; class Mammalia; order Chiroptera; family Vespertilionidae; genus Plecotus; species Plecotus auritus. The sequence goes on along the minus strand of NC_137782.1, from coordinate 11,738,786 downwards.
GAGTCTTGGTATGGCCACAACCCCAGTGCTGTGTGAAGCTGCCCAGAGCCGAGCACAGCTCAGCAGGCCAAAGAGTTGAAGGTGTTTGCAAAAGGATTTCCTGTATGTTCCTCAGCCAGGGAGCGCAGAGGCCTGGTGCTAAGCCCTGGTGGGCCTGAGGCATGGCCTCTGCCTTCAGGAGCCTTGCTATTTAGAACAGGGGTCCTCAAACTACGGCCCGCGGGCCACATGCGGCCCGCCGAGGACATTTATCCGGCCCGCCGGGTGCCGCTGCCTGTCCTGCTTAGCAGCCGTCTCGTCCGGGCCCGCAGTGCGCATAGGAATTTGTTCACAGTTTGTTTGTTTTTAACTATAGTCCGGCCCTCCAACGGTCTGAGGGACAGTGAACTGGCTCCCCCTGTTTAAAAAGTTTGAGGACCCCTGATTTAGAAGGACAAAATGATGTGTGAAGGAGTGCCCAGGGCAGGGCAGGAGATGCAAGTTTCCAAAGGTGGCCTGAGTCAGACCCCTGGGTGGAAGGCTGTGGTTGGGACCCGTGTGCTACACACCACACTGCACGAGAGGCAGCAGCTGGATTGGAATGGGGTCTCCTGAGGTCAGGAGGACTCTGGTTCAGTGACGAAAGGCCTGATATTTAGACATGAGTGACTCAGTTAATTAGGGTACCAACAATAGAGTGATGTAAACCAGGGGGAAGCTTCTTTCTCTCGCAGTACAACCTGGGTGGGTGCTCGGGGTTGGCATTGCAGCTCAGTAGTGTCGGGACAAGTTCCTTGCTTCTCATTCTGTGCTATCTAGGGGGCTGCCTTTGTCCCCATGGTCCACGACAGCTCACATTCCAGTGGGAGCACCACCTGGGCCTATGATGTAGGAATCAGAGCTGGTCAGGTTTCTGTTTCACCAGCTGCCCCTGCCCACACGGAGTGGCTCCCTGATGGACGGGAGAACCACAGCTGCCCACTGAAGCGTGCGTTTGCTGAGTGCAGCTCCGATGGGATGCTGCTGGCCCATCCATGATTCAGGGCCCCCTTCAACCTGGTCCACTAGATGTCGGAGCACAGGACCAGCTCTCAGGGAAAGCTGCCCGCCCCACAAGCACACCCACTGGGCTCTCATCCAGGCAGATTCATGATGTGATCAGACTCTTCCATGTGCATCTGCCTATGCCCTCAGCCAGCTGGTCAACCCAAAAATGGGAGCTAGGGCTGGCTCTGCTTCCCTGACTGCCCCTGGCCCAGGGCCTTGCACACAGTAGGTGCTCATAATGATGCTGGCGTTGGCCCATATCTAGTCCATGCAGCCAGCCCCTAGTGGGCCCTATGCCTCTGGCCACATCGACCTTGCTGAGCTTTCTGAGGTCACTGGGATGGTAGGGCAGTTCTACTTCCCCACAGTTGTCCATGGGGGAGAATTCGTTCCAGAGGGAAACAGGCTAAATTGAGACTGGGGTGTCGGGCTGCTCTGGCACTGCCCCTGACTCCCAGCTGCCCCTGCCCACACGGAGTGGCTCCCTGGCCTCATGCCCAAGAAAGGTGGTGGCCAGAGGATGCTAAGGTGCTGCATTCTGCCCAGAAAGCTCTGTGTAGTGGGTCACAGACCATGGCGGGGCCCAGGTGCAAGCCCCGTCCAGAGATTAGTCATGCCCTGAGCTTACTTATTTTATTTCAACTAATATAAAAACAAATGAACAAAATCCCTTTGCCGCCTCTGCAGCCTTTTCGAGGCACAAAGTGGGAGCAGCCTAGAGTAGGTTGAGTCCCACAAGATGGGAAGAAGGAGGCTCAGATCAAAAAATGGGCCACACAGTCCCAAGAAGGCCTGTCCAACTGCAGCAATTGGGATCCAGCTGTATGGAGGACTCTTTGGCATCCTGGCAGCCTCTTCCCATGAGAACTCGTGCATCACCTCGTCATTTAGTTAGGAGGAATAAATACAGTTTTCACCTTTTCATCATGTTGGGGGAAATGCATGGAGGTGATGTATTGTTTGTTGCTATTGTTAATCCTCACCTGAGGGTATTTTTTCCATTGATTATTTTTTTTTTTTTTTAAGAGAGAGTGGAAGGGAGGGGGAGAGACATAGAGAGAGAAACATCGATGTGAGAGAGACACATTGATTGGTTGCCTCCCACGTGTGCCACAACCAGAGCCGGGGGTCGAGCCTGCAACTGAGGTGCATGCCCTTGACTGGAATTGAACCCAGGACCCTTCAGTCCACAGGCTAACGCTCTATCCACTGAGCCAAACCGGCTAGGGCTGCATGAAGATGATTTAGAGAAAATCCTGGGAAAACATTTCAAGGTCCCGGCATTCAGGGAAGAAAGCTGCAGGCGTACGCAGGTTGTGTGGGGTCAGGAGGGAGCAGCTCTTCTCCGTCTGCACGGAGGAGCCAAGGAAAGAAAATGAATGTTCACAACAGAGGCAGGGCCTATGATTAGACCTTGGAAGGACTTCCTGACTGAAGGGCTTGGCTGGCCGTGTTGGCTGCCGAGCAAGGTGATGAAACCGTGCTGGGAACCTAATGAGCACATCTCCTTATCAGGCTGGTCCCTGCAGAGCCCTGGGAAAGGTGGGGGCGTGTCAGAAATGGTGTCTCGGAGTCCTGGCGGCAGCCTGTGATCCCACACTCCCAGGAGCGTGAGAGAAGGGCACTTCCCTGTTCCATCATGATGCCCGGTAGCAATGTGAAGCATCAGGAGAGTGTCCCAAAGGTCAAGAGAACAGATGCCGACCCAGGTGTGGCACGCCGTCCAGTGTCTCTTCTGCAAAATGAGGCATTGGACTACATAGACCTCCGAGCTTCTCTGGAGTGTATTTCATTGTTTACATTCTCTATCTCCAGGAAATAACCACTGGATCCAAACAGCTGCTCAGAGCAAAAGGAGGTCTGGGTTTTCCAGATTTCTCTGCTGTTCCCCCACCTATTCTGAATCCTATGCCAACCGGCAGGCTAGGTAAACCCTAGGTGCCAACACTGACTCTGACCCAGGAGACGGCAGGTACCTAGCAGGATAGAAAACTTTTAGACAATAGCTGCTCTACTCCAGCCAATCAGCACGGGAAACACTGTGGCCCCTCCCACTTCACTCCAGCAAAAAACCAGTGGGAGCTTGGACTTTCACCCTCGCCTGGCTGGGACAGGTGCCTCAACCTCCCCCATTGGGGTGGTGTCAGAGAAAACCAAGTAGGAAGATGCAACTTGCCTCCCTGCTGGCTTGTAAAAGGGCCCTTACGCTCCCCATGGTATGATTGGAGACCAGGTAGGGGAGCTGGACTTCCACTCCACCCGGCAGTAGTGAGGCCCGCCCCCTCCCTGCTGGGATGTGTCAGAGGAGGGCTAATGAGAATGAGGACTTCCGTTGCCCAATGGTAAGAAGGCCACCTCCATGGCAGGGTCATTGGGGACCTGTAACTTCACCTCCACCAGCTGTAATGACAGTGCTACCCTTGGACTGCTTATATTGTGGCTGTGACCCCTTTCCCCTGCCAGAGTGGTATCCCAAAAGCCAGTTAAAACAGATTTCAGTGAGAGTCAGAATCTCATAACATATCACAAAAGTGTCCTGAGTGCAATCAAAAGTCACCTGTCATACCAAGAACTGGGAAGAGTTCATACTGAATGAAGAGAGGACAATCCATAGATGTCAACACTGAGATGTGAAATCGGACTGGTATCTAGAATATGTAAAGAACTCTCAAAAATCCACATTAAAAACCATCCAATTTAAAAATGGACAAAATACACAAAGGCACGTATTTCACCGGAAAGGATATACAGAGGGCAAATAAGCACACACAAAAAGATGTTCAACACCATTAGCCATGAGGGAACATCAGTACACACCTATCAGATCATCTGTAATTAACGCCAAGCCGCAGTGAGGGTGCAGGGCAGCCCGGTCACTCATACACTGCTGGTGGAGATGTACCGCCATTCTGGAAAACAGTTGGGTAGATTCTTCACAAACTGAACATGCAAGAACTATATGATCCAGTCATTGCATTCCTGGCTGTTTTTCCCTGAGGAATGAAAACTCATGTTCACACAGAAACCTGTACTCAAATGTTTATAGCAGCTTTAGTGATAATAGCCCCAACTGGAAACAGCCCACGTGTCCTTCAACATGTGACTGTGGGACAAGCTGTGGCACTCAGCAATAGAGAGGAGCCAAATTCTGCCGCTCACAACCTTCAGGGAATGGTGCTGAGTGGAAAAAAAAAAAAAAAGCCAGTCCCCGAAGTTACATACTCTTCGATTCCATTTATGTAACATTGTTGAAGTGGCAAAATAATGGAAATGGGGAACCCGTTCGCCTTTGCTAAGGCTAGGGAAGGAGGGGAGCCAAGAAATAAGTAGGTGTGGGTATAAAAGGGCAGCCAGGGGGGTTCTTACTCTGGTGGAAATGTTCTGCATCTTTTAAAAATATATGTTTTTATTGATTTCAGAGAGGAAGGGAGAGGGAGAGAGAGAAACATCCATGATGAGAGAGAATCATTGATCAGCTGCCTCCTGCACGCCCCCACGGAGGATTGAGCCTGAAATCCAGGCATGTGCCCTGTCTGGGAATCAAACTGTGACCTCCTGGTTCATAGGTCGACTCTCAACCACTGAGCCACACCAGCAAAGACCCAGTTCTGCATCTGGACTGTGTCAGTGTCAGTATTCTGGAAGTGACCTTGACTCAGGGGAGATATACTTGGCCATAGGCTGTAGTCATTATCTCCCACCTCTCCCTGGTCTTTTTGGGTCTTAATTCGAAGACTGTGAGGATAGAGAGGAAGGGACAGAATGGACAGACAGACACAGAAGTTCCAGAGTAAAAGGAATGGCCTTCCCTGCTCCTGAACTCAGCGCTGGCGCCTCCTCCTCTCTGCTGGCTCTGCTCTGCCATGCTCCCATCTCAGGGGCCCTCCTACTGTAAGGGGTTTAAATTGTTGGGGACCCATCATAGGCTTGCCCACTTGCATGTGGGTGCTGTCCTTGGTGCTGAATGAACACACATGCACGCACGCACGCACACACGCACACGACACGACTGTTCCTCCTTGAACAACACTGCCCTTCCCCACCTTCCTCTGCACTTGGCTTCTTATTTCTTTTTTGCTGAAGCAAACCCAAGTCACCCTAAAGTCTCGTTTCGTTTGGGCCTGAAAGCAGCTTTAGACCCAGCCTGTAGGAAGTATCTGTTTTGGCCAGGTTCTGTCTAGTTTCTAAACCCTTGCAGACTAGAATTGTCAACGTGCGTGCATGTGAACACACACACACACACACACACACACACACACTTGCACAAATAAAAATCATTCTTAGTTATGTTAATAAAAGAAAGCAGCATAGAAGAGGGTTCTTTTCCCTCCATTACACTGACTTAGCATGTATTTCTACTGTACAGGGATTGACCCCCACCTTGTTTCATTCACTCAGACACCTCACTCCCCATATTCCCTCTTAACTTCACTATAGCAGATTTACCCTCTCCACCAGCACTGCCTTCCCAAACACGACAGAGATGGACTTGGACGACCCAAACATTTGTGGGAGATGGATATGTGACTGCATAATGGAAATCTACAGTGGGGTCAGAATTTATCTGAATAATTGCACACTGCAGTGGTTAAGAGCATAAACTCAGGGCCTCTCTGGGACTTGCTCTATGAACATGGACAAGTTCTCCGGGTCTGTTTCCCCCTCAGTGAAATGGGGGTGAGAACACTGACTTCCTAGGGCTGTAACAGAGGTAAAGTGCTCAGATGGTGCCTGGCCTCCGTTGAGTGCTGCCTCGTCTGCTGTTGTCATCCCCTGGGGTCTGTCTTCCCCTGAGCTGGGGTAGCTGTGCTCTCTCGGGGGCAGCTTCAGTCTCCCTGCTCATGGGCAGGCCGCTTCCATTTCTCCTTCCACACGGTTTAAAGTGCTCATTAGCCCTCTGTGGTCGCACTGAGAGCAGCATGCTACAGCCTGGCATGGGGCCCCTAATTGCCAGTAACAGGGGCCGTTGTGAAGAGTGCAGCCGCGTTTAAGTGCTAAAATGATCCCGTGAAAAGGGTGCTTGTTTTTGATGGGCTTCTTGAAGCCTGGGCATTGCAGCAACCGGGAGAGCAGGGCCGGGGACCACGGAGCCGGGGCAGGGTGGGCTCAGAGACCAGCTGTGCTTGCCAGGGCCAGCCCGGGAACTGCAGATGGGAGAGTGTTCTTGAAGAAGCCAGGGCGGCTTCATGGAGAGCTCTCAGTGCCTGGCCTCTGAGTCCTTGATAAATAATAGTTCATGGATGATGCTGGGTCCCAAGGCTAGGAGGGGGTGGGGGGAGGGGAGTGGGCAGGCAGATACAATAAAAAAGCGAAGCCAGGGTTTGTTTATTTTATTTATATATATATAATTAATTTCAGAGAGAAAGGCAGAGGAAGAGAGAGACAGAAACATCAATAATGAGAGACAATCACTGATGGGCTGCCTCTTACACACCCCATACTGGGGATCAAGCCCACAACCCACGCATGTGCCCCAACGGGGAATCGAACTGTGACCTCCTGGTTCACAGGTCAACACTCAACCACTGAGCCACACCAGCTAGGCCCAAGCCAGGGTTTCTACCTTTGACAAGATGGCAGACTAACTGGGGAAGAGAGCTAACAGAGAGAGCATTAGATGACTGTTTCCTAAGCGGGGTTCCATGGAACCCTAGTCCTGCAAAGTGCTCTGTGAAATAAAGAGGAAGGGTGGGGTAGATTTCTGGCCAAAAGAGTTTGGGAAATACTGCATACTATCCTGCCACCTATTTGAAGAGTCAGCATCCATGGAAGGCCAATAAAGGCACTGGGAAGTTCTGCAATTAAATAATTTATTTCATGATCTCATTGTGTCCCACACATTCAACCAGGGAGCCTTTTTTAACTTTTTTCTCCCCATGAAACTTTTTAATATCCATTGTTTCCAAAAGCATGGTCCATGGACCACTCCAGCTGCACACAATTTAAACCATCAGCACTCCCCTCCCTGGGTGATTCGGATGCACACTGACCCTTGAGGGCCAGCGGATCAGTGTTGCTAGAACACCAGTGGGGAGCTCTGCAGCGGAACAGTCAGGAAGGGTGCCACCGGGGTACGTGCTGTACGTGCTGTGGGTTCGTGGGGCACAAGCGTCAAGGAAAGTGGAGAATAAGGAACGAAGGGTCTTCAGCTGGATCCTAACAGAAGCCTGGGGGATGGGATGGAAGGAAACTTGCTTTTTCCTCTGAGTCCAGGAAGGCCACAGCGGCCCAAAGAGGAATATAGCCCCATGGCTTCGGCAGCTGTGTGTGGCCTTAGAGCAGCCGTGGGCAAACTACGGCCCGCGGGCCGGATCCGGCCCGTTCGGCTGTTCTATCCGGCCCACGGAGCCGAAAGAGCGGAGGGTTCTCTTGCTCTCCCCTCTGCTCCTTTACTTTGAATTTATATTAGTTCACACAATACTCCATCCATGCTTTTGTTCCGGCCCTCCGGTCCAGTTTAAGAACCCATTGTGGCCCTCGAGTCAAAAAGTTTGCCCACCCCTGCCTTAGAGCCCTTCACAGGCGGGCCTGCGTGCGAGCCACACTGACACAGCGTTACCTGTGCGCTCAGAAGGAAGCGAGGCCTCTGCAGCCACAAACAGAGGCTGGAAGAGGCAGAGGGGTGTGGGAGCAAGCCAGCCCTGGGCACCTTCTTCTCTGTCCACAGCTTGTCCTGTCCTCTGGGGGGGTCCTTGGTGGGAGCAGGAGCGGGGTAGTTTGGAGGGTGAGGTGGATCTGGCTCCTGCTGGGTTCCATAAATCAGGTTGCAGTCTGCCTGTGTGAGGGTCCATCTGTCCCAGGCTCCTGCCCCTCTGGCTTTTCTGATTTTTGGTGGGCATTACCAGGGTTTGGGGAACAGGTGGTGTGTGCGTGTGTGCATATGTGATGGGGGCTGTAGACTTGGAGCTTTGATGTCCAGAACTCAAGAAGGGGGACTCTCCAGGAACTGCTCCAGTTTCAAGGGCTTTGTTTGGATCTGAAGGCCTAGGACAGAAAATGACTCTTGACATCCTAACCTGTGAGTCAGTCTTTTAGACACACAGGCAGCTGGCTGGCACTTGCTCCACTTACAGGGTAGAATCTGTTCACTCGGTTGGCAGTCATCTGAGGTGGACGTACTGTGTGCCTCGCTGGGCCACTGGGGGCACCAGAAGAGAAGGTAGCCGTCGAGGAGCTTAAAATTTACTTGGGGTCATGGATGAACCATGGCTTCCTTGGTTTCACTCCATGTGGGATGTGTTGATGCCATTCTGGGCTGTTTTCATTTGTTGATCCTCACCGCTGTGTAATAGTCCAGTATGTGAACACACCACAATGGATCTGTGTGGTCAGCTGGTGGGCATTCGGTGATTTTCCCCGTGCTGCATGCCGTTGGTGAATGTCTGCCCACGTTTTGGGTGTGTTCACACCTGGGAGCACAGGCCTGGGTCGCAAGGCATGTACACGCTCAGCCTGAGCAGAGGTGGGAGTTTTGCCTTTAAGGAGTGAGAGGATGGCTAGCAGACAGCGGGGCTAACGAGGGAGGTATGGCAACAGGAGTGGAGGCGGGGAGGGCAGAGAAGCCATGTCACAGAAACTGGAGCGCGTAGAGTGTCTTCCGTCTGTGGCTGGGCCACGCAGGAACTATCTGAGTGTGAAGACGGGAGCTGAGGGACAGAAATCCAGTTGCTGGCATAGCCTTAGTCAGTGGGGACTTCTCGGTGCTGCCTGATTTCAGGGAGTAGGAAGTCACCTCCAACAGGGACCCTCCAGTGTGCCTGGGGGCAGCTGGTCCAAGTGGAGGCTTGGAGGAGAGAGCCATGGGCTGGGCAGCGAGACCCCAGCTGTTTCTGTACCTGATGGCACAGCTCCAGAAACACCATCAAGGTGACAGCCGTGCCTGGGCAGAGGCTAGGCGTCCACCTGAGTCCTCCCAGCTGCCCAAAATGACCAGCCAAGAGGGGGCAGGGAGACCTCTGCAGCCCCCTCTGGGATTGGGCTTTGGGGCGGCCTTCACCCACTTGTTCTCAGTGTCCCAGCCAAGCAATAATGTTGCCCCCTCCTTTCTTCCCTGCCCCCTTCTAGAACGGCAGCAAGGATAACTCTCTGGACATGCTGGGCACAGACATCTGGGCTGCCAACACCTTCGACTCCTTCAGGTGCGCTCCAGTCTTCTGTGTGGTGTGTGGCTCTGGCTGGGACCCCAGCTTACGTGTCCTGATGCCCCGGGGGGTCTTTGGGGGCTGGGGAAATGTTGAGGGTTCACTGATGAAGAAGCGGGAGAACCCAGAGGGCGTGAGATAGCTCACAGCATGAGGCTGAAGAGGAAGGAGGTCAGGATAGGAGAGAAGGAGACCGAGAAAGGAGAAGGAGGAGAGAGTATCCAAGGGAAAAAGAAAGAGGGGGGAAGAGGGAGCAGAGGGAGGACTGGGGAGGAGCAGAGGAGATGGCTCCGGGTGTCAGGCAGCCTGGGGTGGGTCGGGACAGAAAGCTGTGACTGGGGACCTCGCCCCTCCCCCCGAGGTCACAGCTGGTGGGGCTGGCAGCAGGGAAATCTGGAGGAAGGAGGGGTTTTCAGTGGCTCAGACTCTAGAAGGTTCCTGCCGGACCAGGTTGGAAGAACAGGTGTTGGCCAGGGTTCCTTAGGAGGAGGGGACAGTGCCCGTGAAGGGGCTGCTAATGGGCTCCTGCCCTGGTGTCCACCCCTCAGGCCATGGGTGGCATGGCCCTTTCGCTCCGCTCTGCCTGGCTCTGAGCAGGTTCCAGACACACCCTGGCTGGGCAGTCCCCAGAGCTGACACCACAGGCTCCATTCGGCTCCATTCCTTGGCTGGGCTTGTCGCCTCCCGCTCGCCTCTCATTTCTTGCCCTCCCTCGCCCTCTAGTGGTGCCACCTGGGACCTGCAGCCTGAAAAGCTGGACTTCACCCAGTTCCACCGGCGGCTCCGACACTCGCCCAAGCAACCCCTGGCACACATCGACCGTGAAGGGTAAGGGGCAGCCGGCCGGGGTGTGGAGGGGGCTCTTACAGAGGGGGAGGGTGGGGAGAAAACAGCTGTGGCTACACCAGAGCTGAGAGGGGCCTTTCCCTGGACAGGAAGGCGGTCCTGCTGCTTGAGGGACACACAGATGAGTCATGGCCTCAGACCTGCAGGCTCCCTGGCCTCCTGCATCCCTCAGCCACACTGCCCAGCCCCCTCCAGCCACACTGCCCGCTCCCTTCCTGACCCTGACCCTGCACGTCAGGAGCCTAGTGCGTGGGTCTCACACTTAAACAGAACCACCCGGGGGCTTGTTAAAACAGATCCCTGCATCCACCCCCTGAGTCTGGAGGTCTGGGGTGGGGTGTGAGCATGTGCATTTCTAACAGCTTCCCAGGGCTGTTGCTGGTCCTGGGACCCCACTTTGAGAACCACTTGTGTAGCGGTTGCTTTTACACTGGGATGTCTCACCCTCTACTTACTTTGTGCATCACTGTTGCCTCCCCCCCCCCTTTTTTTTAAATATATTTTATTGATTTTTTACAGAGAGGAAAGGAGAGGGACAGAGAGTTAGAAGCATCGATGAGAGAGAAACATCAATCAGCTGCCTCCTGCACACCCCCTACTGGGGATGTGCCTGCAACCAAGGTACATGCCCTTGACCAGAATCGAACCTGGGACCCTTTGTTCCGCAGGCCAACACTCTATCCACTGAGCCAAACCGGTTAGGGCTTGCCTTCGCCTTTTAAAGAGCCCTGTCGTCTTGGGTTTTTATGGCTTCATCCCATAGTCATGATTGATTACATCATTGGCCACTGGCGATTAATTCCATCTTATGTCCTCTCCCTGCCCCAGAGGTCAGGGGATGGGACTGGAAGTTCTAACCCTTCTTCTCTGGGTTGGTTCCCCTGGCAACCAGCCCCATCCTCAGGTTGCCTATGGACTTTCTACAGTCGCCTCATTAACACAACAAAATCCCTCCATTCTTTAGGAAACCCCCAGGATTTGGGGAGCTCTGTGCCGGGACTGGGGAGGAAGAGCAAATATCTCTTATTATAAACTAGAGGCCCGATGCACGAAAGTCGTGCAAGAGGAGGCCTTCCTTCCCCCCGGCTGCCCACACCGGCTTTCCTCCGGCACCCGGGACCCGGGCTTCCCTCGCGGCCCCGGCTTCGTCCGGAAGGTTGTCCGGAAGGATGTCCGGTCTAACTAGCATATTACGCTTTTATTATTATAGATTACAACATTACACGTAGTAATTCTGTGTTTTAACTTTCTGAAGAACTGCCAGTGTTTTCCACAAGTGCTGGATATTTCACCTTCCCACCCGCAACATACAAGAAGGGTTCTGATTTCTCCACGTCCTCATGAACATTTGTAATTTCTTTTTTAAATTGTACTCATGGCTTTTCTTTTTCCTTCCGAGCCTTCCCTGCCCACTCCTATCTCCCTGTCGCTTTAGGTCTGAACACAAGTTGCCTGCCTCTCACCTGGCCTCCTGCTGCCACTTTCTGTCCCACCCACACCTTCTCTTGGCAGCGCTGGTCTTACCACAGTGTAATGAGCAGCAACCTGGGAGGGTGTTCTCATCCTTCTTTCAGAGATGAGAGGGACGAAGCTCAGAGAGGCTTGACTTCACCCAGTTGCTCGCCCAAGTGGCAAAGCCGTGATTTAAGGCCTCTGATGCCATCCAGTGTATCCCTGAATCAGCTTACCCCTTCAAAACTTTATGCAAACTTGTATGCACATGCATATTTCTAGGGAGAGATGTGTCAAGCATGTCAGCCTCTCCCTGGTACGGAGCCTCTCACCGTGCCCTTTTTTTTCTTCATTGTCCTGTTTGTATGGGGTGTGAGCATGTGCGGGTTCCATCAGAACTTGTGGGGTTGTTTGTTTGGGGAGTCGAGAGGGAAGATGGCCTTGAGCATGGAGCACCCTGTTAGAAAGCGATAGAGCAAAGCAGAGCCCCGGCCCAAGGCTCCCCGGCCCTGCCTCGCGCTGTCTGCCTGCTCACTGCACGCTCAGCCCCTCATTCAGCAGCAGCTACCCGTTTCGTCCTGAGTTGCTGCTGAGCAAGGCTGAACTCACATGGCTGAGTGTAGGAAAGCTGACCTTCCCACGTTCGGGAGTGGGTCTTCAGCGGAGGGGATGCTCCCATCTCTCTGCCTTGTTGTGGGTGAGGTTGAGCGTGGGGTGTGCCTTGGGAGCAGCATGTTGCATTTCTGAAGCCCAGTCACTAGGCCCCTAGGTGCCCGCATGGTGCTGGGTACTGTGAGGATCTCTCTCTCTCTCTCTCTCTCTCTCTCTCTCTCTCTCTCTGCCTCTCTGCATAAAACACAGCCCCCTGGCCGAAACCGGTTTGGCTCAGTGGATAGAGCGTCAGCCTGCGGACTGAAAGGTCCCAGGTTCGATTCCGGTCAAGGGCACGTACCTTGATTGCGGGCACATCCCCAGTAGGAGGTGTGCAGGAGGCAGCTGATCTATGTTTCTCTCTCATCGATGTTTCTAACTCTCTATCCCTCTCCCTTCCTCTCTGTAAAAAACCAATAAAATATATTAAAAAAAAAAACAAAACACAGCCCCCTGCCCGGCAGGACTGGTGCTATGAGAAGGAAACGCACCTATTCATGACTGAGACTGTGCAGGGAAATAAGGCTCGGTGTGCGGTGTAGACATTTAGAGAATGCACACTGTGAAATCAGCTGCCAGGCGCGTCGTCACGTGACTGCGAAGGGGTCAGAGTGCAGAGTGCTTTGGGAGGGGGACCTGTCTGGGAATGGCTTCAGGAGGGAAACACAGCATATCCCTGGGAAGCTCCCATCTCTCCCGTGTCCCCTGGGAGCGCGTGGATGGTGAAACCAGAGGGGAAACAGGCCAGAGGACAGGTGTCTGATGGGGAACGCGTGTCATAGTCAGGCTTTCCGAGGGTCTGCACCAGTGCCCACAAGTGAACGTAACAAAACTCTGGTTGGCAGTGGCCACAGATGACTCAGGGGAGGAGAAGTTCCCGGTGCTGAGGACCATGCCCCCTCTGCAGCCGGAGGGACCGGCCACAGCCCCTCACCAGCTGCAGGCCAGGCTCACGTGCTCACGGGAGCCTCTAGGGTTTGCTGACAGTCGGCCGGGGCTCCCGCAGTCACCTCGTTCTGGCCAAATTCTGTCTCATCCTGCTCCCAGGGAGTCGGGTGCAGCATCCCAAGGCCACCTTGTGGCTGGGCCAGGGCTGTGTCCCCTTAGAGCCCGGCCGCACTGGGGCAGGCTCCACGCGCCCAGCCACTGCGGCATCTCGGCAGCAGGGCACCACTTCGTTGCCAAGGCTTCCCAGGTATCCACGGAGGGACAGAAATTGGAAACAGCTGTTGCCGTGGAAACCCTGTTGGCAACAGTGAGTCAGCTGGCCTCCATCAACCTTCTGCCCTCAGTCTACAGTCATCCAGGGGGTGTGAGCCCAGGGGAACACAGCCCCCCCCCCCAACACACACACACACACACACACACACACCACACACCACCCACTGCTGACCCTGGGGCTGTGACGGGAGAATGGAAGGCCAGGCCTGTGCTGTGCTAGGCTGGGGCCTGCATGAGCTGGACCAGAGGGGTACACACACGTGACTTAGAGGAGCGATGTCAGCCATTCTAGTTGGCCACGTCCGCAGGCCCCTCCTTCCCTCTGCCCTGGCACAGATGAAACAGAAATGACGACAGCCGCTGGTAGCTTCACAGGCCTGCCTGTCTCTACCAGGCAGATGTGTTAGTGAAAAGGCGGTTGGCTGTTTCTAGACCTTTCTTGATTTCAGAGAGGAAGGGAGAGAGGGAGAGTGATAGGAACATCGGTGATGAGAGAGAATCACTGATTGGCTGCCGCCTGCATGGCTCCTACTGGGGGCTGAGCGGACAACCGCTGCATGTGTCCCGACCAGGAATCGAACCGTAACTTCCTGGTTCATAGGTCGACACTCAACCACTGAGCCACACTGTCCAGGCTGTTCTAGACCTTTCTTCACCTCATCTGCAGCCCAGCACATCCCAAGGCCAGAGTGGGGGGCTGAGGGGCAAGAACTCGTCCTCTTTTCCCTCCTTCACCCCTCCTGCCCCAGCTTCACCTGCCAGACCCCCATATCCTTCCAGCCTGGCCCTCCAGATCACCTGTTACCCACCCTGGCACCCTCTCCCCCTACTCCAGCCCACGAACGCTGATGTCCTGCTGGCATCGAGCCGCATTTAGCTCCGGGCCGCTGCCCTCCCTGCTGCCCTCTGCCCGGGACATTCTCCCAGTTTGTCTGCTTGGCCAGCTCCCGGCCCATCGCCCTCCCTCTGCTCAGACTGTTGCAGACCCTGCTCTTCTGGGTTCCTGTAGCGCCCTCTCTTACCCCTGACCCAACGCGGCTGTGGCCGAGGGCCCAGCCTGTGCACTGTTTACCTCGGGGCCAGCCGCGCCCGAGCCCACACAAAGGCACTCGTGAAATGCGGCATGGGTCACTCCCTGTGCGCTCTTCCTTCCGGCCTTTGCTCATTTTTACAGCACCCGGTTTCTCCTCCTCAGGGTTCCAGGGCCCCTCTGGCCATAGGCGTTTCTTGACACTAATCTCATGCTGCCCCCTACTGGTGCTCAGGCGTACCGCCCTGTCCGCTGAGATTAGGACTTGTTTCCTAAGAGCTGTGAGCTGGCTGAGGGCAGGGCCACGTTGGGTTCATTGCCCATGACTCCAAGGGAGACTGACAGGGCCCAGAACATAAGAGATGCTTGGCAAATACTGAACCACTAAACATATTACTCTGAAGTTTAAAAGTTGCATTAACTGCAGCTAGAAAACGCTGGCACCAGCTCCTGGGCAGCCCTCACCCTATCTGGGTTACTAATGATAGCATAGGGGTCCTCAGACTTTTTAAACAGGGGGCCAGTTCACTGTCCCTCAGACCGTTGGAGGGCCGGACTATAGTTTTAAAAAAAAACTATGAACAAATTCCTATGCGCACTGCGGGCCCGGGACGCGTCGGCTGCTAAGCAGGACAGGCAGCGGCACCCGGTGGGCCAGATAAATGTCCTCGGCGGGCTGCATGTGGCCCGCGGGCCATAGTTTGAGGACGCCTGGAACAGTAGTATTAGCTAGTACTGCGCACAGGGCAGGTGAGTACTGTCCTCAGTGCTTGCCTCGGATTCTGTAAACTCTCCACCACCTGGCCAAGTAGGAGCTGTTACTCTCTTTACTTCGACAGATGAGGAAGCTAGGAGACACCCTTCCCCAGTGAGTGACCTGCATGAGGCTGTGCTGGCTCCAAAATCGATGTATACCCTTGGTCTCTGTGCTGCTGTTCTTCCCCAATAACAACAGTAATTGTAGTAGAAGTAGAGGTAGTACGACTAATAGCAATACATTTACCTTATTTATTTTATCATTTTATTTAACTGCCTCCTATATTTACCATGAGGATATGTTTGCCGTTAAATATGGTATATTAAGTGTGTGTGTGTGCCCATGCGCCTGGCAAGTTACAAGCACTTCGATACATTAATTTAGTCCTCCGCTCACCTTATCATGTTAGACGTTATCAGTTACCCCAATTTTTCTAATGAGGAGACGGATACAGAGGTTAAGTGACTTGCACAGGGTCACCCAGTTAGTCAGAGAAGCGGCTGGGGTTCCAACCCCTGGAGTCTGGTGCCAAAGCCTGCACCTTTAACGTGCTGGAGACGTGGACCTTTGCAGTGAGTCAGGGTGTGTCTTTGGCCTGAAGGGTCACCTGGCCACAGAGGACATGAAGACAAAGCGTCGGTGTCTGAGTGGGCCGGCGGGCTGGCCCGAGGTCAGGCCAAGGAAGAAGGGAGCCCCACTGGGGCCTGTGTGACCTTGAGGAAGCTGTTCTCTCTCCCTTCATTTCTCTGGTGTACTGGTCAAGATGCTTGGCTTTGGCAGAGCTGTGACAGGTGTGGGGGTTTATCAGCAAGGAGCTTATGGTACTTCTGTGCTCCACCCTCAGGCTGGTCTCAGCATCCCACCTGCATGAGTCCTTTGTCCTCCATGAAGGCCTGTGTAGCCAGTGGGGGAGGGGGGACAGCATCTCCAGGGGCTCCAGGGCATTTCCTCCTGGCAGGACAGGCTGGTTCTGCAGGCCTGGAGGGAGGGCAGGACCAGGTGTCGCCAGATGGACCCGGCTCTTCCTGTTAGCCAGGCGGGGCAGGACACAGGCAGGTGCCATCCTTTCAACGTCTTTGTCTTTTCTGCTCCAGGTGTGGAAAAGGGAAGCTGGAAGATGGGGATGGGATCAACCTGAATGACATCGAGAAGGTCCTCCCAGCCTGGCAGGTAGGCACAGGGGCAGAGTCACACACACTCCCCTTCTCCCAGGTCCCGATCCTGGGCCTGGGCCTGGGCACTTCTGCTGGCCCCTACCTCCAACAAAGCATCACCGGATGTACCATGTGTGGGCACGGGCGGCTGCCTCCACGTCCAGAGGGTCCCACTGTGATGTGTGCAGAGGGCCCAGTGGCCCTCAGACTTATGCCTGTTGCTTATCTCCAGGGAGCTCTAGCTTCTCTCTCACTGGGAGTCACACATGGGGTGCACGTCACCATGAGTGGTCCTAGTGGGAGGGCCTCGTCAGAGCTCAGATGTTGACACATGGGTGCCCATCCAACCCCTGCTCCAGTCAAAGCCAAGGACCCCCTATCCTGATGGTCCCCACCCCGGCTGTACTTCCACAGCAGGCAGTGCATCTAGGGGGTGAGTCACACAGTGCTATCCCTCAGGGACCCCCATCTCTGGGGCTCAGCAGCAGGGTGGACAGCAGGTTCCCCCATTTTCCCAGCATAGTTCTCCACCCAGGAACGGCACCTAGTTGGTCAGTAAGGGCTGATGTTCCTTGTAATGGCAGCAGAGGGTGAAGGTCAGGTGAACTGGGGAAGGTGATAGCCAGCAGCTAGATTTTAGCGCCCACAACCCATCGGCAGCTTCAGGTGCACTGAGGCTAGCCAGCACTGCTCCCAGGAGCTCCGATCTCGGGTGGGAAGCTGGAGGCTCTGAGCGTGGTGACATGGTTTCTGGGGGGGACATCAGCCGTGGTTCCAGGCTGTGAAGCCATACGGCAGGGTAGAAGCTAAAACCCAAGCAACTGGGCTTAGAATGGGGTTTTAAGGGCCCCTCCTGCATTTTTGGTACCTCTGCTGTGAACTGCATGTGGGGTGGAAGGGGTTGACTGTCCCGCCGTGTTGACAATGACGGGGACCTTCCTGCCCCCATCATTTGTAATCCTGCTCCCAGTGTGGCCCAGGGTCAGGTGCACCTGGTGCAGAGGCCAGGACAGTCGGCTGCACCGCAATCAGCTCCCACTAGAGGGCGCCAGCGCACCACTCCAGAAGCTCCACAGTCTCACATTTGCAGTGGGAAGTCCCTACTCCCCAGCAGCCAAAGGTATCCTTGCCTCGGTGCTCAACATGTAAATGGTCCCAAAAATGACCCAAAGCAACACTCAGGCGCTTCCTGCCCTGAACAAGGGAGCGGATGAGGTAGTAGAAGAGGCAGCCACACAAAGGTGTAGGGACGCACCTGTTTGGCCAAAATGTCCCCTGCTGTGCGAGGCCTGACATTCCTCCTGGGAGTACTCCCCACGCTCACTCCTGAGACCCTGGGACCGCGTGGCAGCTCCCAGGAGGGCACACCTTGTAAGCCTCTATCAGCTTCACAGACAAGGAGGGTGCCTGCCCAACAAGTGAGGGGTGCTGGTGGCATTCCCCACCCCAGACGGCTTCGCCTGGGCCTGCAGGGGAAGCTCCCGCCAGCGTGGGGCTTGGGAGTTACCGCGTGTTGGCTTCTGCCCTTGGACGGACAGGCACCAGCAGCCTGAGCTGAGGGGGAGATGGAGCTCCGTAATCTAAGCCAGGTTGTGCTCCATGAAGTTCACTGTGAAGGTGGAAAGTGGAATCTGAGTAGGTCCTGTCCTCACCTTGCACACCCCTCACCTCTGGCCGGTGGCTCCTGGGTTCCCCCAGCACAGGGGCCCAGGCCTCGGGCCACGGGCCATGCGGAAACGCTGCTTCCCTCACCCACCACCGTGCTTCTCTTTGCAAAACCCCAGCGGAGAGCCATTATTTTTGGACTGTCCTGTGTCTGGCCCAAGCTTTCTGAAAGGAGACTTTTCGATCATTTTTTCTGACTTCTCTGACAGACAAATATTATGTCTTGTTTTGTTTTGTTTTTTTTCCGACAATAGGAACTGCATAGTCCAACTTATTTCCCTTTCTGCCTTCCTCTTAGGAAGTTTTGAAACTAAGTTCTGTGTCTATCACGCTGATCTCTGGTGACTGACCCAGGTTAGTCATGTATGACGTGTGAGTCCCGTGTGAGGTGGGCACGGCACGCACGCTGAGCAGAAACATACCCGAGTCGGGTGGTGTTTCTGGGCTCATGGATGTGCCCGAGGCACTCCCTACGGAGGGGCCCAGAAGATGCAGGGAAGGTGACTCAGGGTTTCTGACCTCAGGAGAGTGTGCCCAAGGCACTCTTTTCACACAGGACCCCGAGAGAGGACAGGAGACCAGCTGAAGGAGGAGAAGGGAGACTTGGGGTTAAGCAGCCGTTCCCATGCTTGGCCCCAAGTAATAACAAGATGAGAACCACCTGCACATACACACACAGGCACATGCCTGAGGGACCTGAGGGATCACCAAGGTTTCAGAATGAAAATCACGGCGGGTCAGAATGATGGCGAGGACTCCCCCTTGCACCGAGCGCTTGGCGGACTAGCAATGGGGGCTGATGCAGAAGCCGCCTTCTTCCAGCAGGGGGCGCTGGTGCTGTTTGGAAACGGGGTTGGTGGACGCTGGGTGGAAGCTGCTGTAGCCGGTTCCCAGTCTTCCAGATGGGAAGGAGTGACTTTATTGTTCCCCAGAGCTATGCCAGCTCTGTTGCCAAGTCTTCTGGAAACTTCCAGGATCGCTAACTCACAGGCATAGGATTATTAACGTATCCCGAGACGCTGGGATATGTTAAAAATGTGAAAATCATGTGAAAAGCCCTCATTCCCCAAGGCCCTCTCCTTTTCCCCAAAGTGCCGCTTCCGGTCACTTCTTGGTCCCACGGAAGGTACATCTGGCCTCGTCCACTGGGTCTGCCAGTATGGCTCGAGCAGCCTCCTGTGAGCCAGGCGTGGGCTTGGCCGTGACGGGCTGAGTTAAAATGCAGGGGGCGCTGGTTTCCCGAGGACGGGACGTGGCATGCTCCCACTGCCCCCTCCTGAGCATCCAGCAGTGACTGCATCCATCCATGCTCTGGGGACTGTGACGGCGTTCTCTTTCTCATCTCGCTTATCCTCACGCCTGTGACCCAGCTCCTTTCACGGAGAGCTTGGCTCTGCTCAGCTGTCACCTTCTCAGGAGGGCCTTGAACACCCCTCCCCGCCCCACTTGTTCTGTGTGGCGTTCCTCACGCATGTGCTCTCTTTATGTTGGGGTCTGCATTCTCCCCTGGAAATCAGCTCCGCATGGGTGCATACAGGGGCCCATGAACTACTGGGTGACTGAGTGCACCCTGACTGGCTCCTGCCCCAGAGGGACTTGGCCCCAGCACCCCAGGCCAGACGCTGTGCCTCCCCCTCGGGTTCCCACGGGTCCAGTCCTGTCTGGGCTGCGTGTCGGCACATCATCCCTGAATGCACGTAACTCCCTGCGAGGCAGAGGTATGGCTATCGTTGACATCTTACAGACGCGGAAACTGGGACCAGATACCTCGTCCCAAGTCACACGGCTTATCAATGGGGCGTGGGGGTTGGAATTCAGGCCGCCCGACTCCTCCGCGTCCTCGGTGGAAGGAGGAAAAGGCGCTAGAAAACTGTTCTCATTCTTGGCGACTGTAGTCACGTACAGCAAGTTAGTGGGGAATGTCATTTCCTTAACGAACGGGAACAAGAAAGTGGATATCTTTTTTTTCTTTTGAAGGCACTAAAAATGGAGAGAGAGAGACTGAGAGGGAGAGACCCCT
The DNA here is from genome assembly GCF_963455305.1 of Plecotus auritus. Taxonomy (NCBI): domain Eukaryota; kingdom Metazoa; phylum Chordata; class Mammalia; order Chiroptera; family Vespertilionidae; genus Plecotus; species Plecotus auritus. The sequence continues at coordinate 11,718,823 of NC_137782.1, read as the reverse complement.
GCTGACACCCTTGAAAGAGGAGGAGAAATGACTTTTCCTTTTTTTTTTTTTTTTTTCAATGGGAAAGGTTCCCAGTGGCTTCTTTCTCATCCCTGTGACCCAAGACTCGTCCTCGGCTCTCCAGGAGGCGTGCTTACCTGGGAGAGCCCCTCTGCCTTTGTGGCCACCCTCCCCGCCCCCACGCTTCCTCCTCAGGACAAAAATAGGCACCCCTACAACAAAGGACACAGCCCTTCATAGCAGCCGCGGCTTCCTGTCTGAGGCCGCCAGGTAGCAAGGCCCCCTGGGAACGGGCAGCGTGCTCTGTGTTTTTGTCATTTATGAGTCTTTTTACAAGACATTATTACGGGGGGAGGGGGGGGGCCTTTGTTGGTGACAACTAGGAACGTTCCTAGGCAACAGGCAACAGGCTGTGCGGACCGGGTTGTTGCAGGGCCTGGGCGGGCAGAGTGCCAGGAGCTGGACGGCAGGTAGCAGGTGCGCTCTGGCTCCGGGTAAAGAAAACATCCTCCTTTCTCCTAGGCCAGACTCACATGCCCAGAACACAGCCAGGGCCTTAGACAGGGGTCAGCAGCGTGTGCTCCACCGACCAAGTACAGCCTGCAGCCTGTTTCTGCAGACAGGGTTAGGGGCGCACAGGCGGCGGCGGGGCGCACAGACACCATAAGGGGAGCACAGAGGCGCACAGCGGCGTCAGGGGCGCACAGCCGTACCGTTCACTCATCTGCTCCCTGTCCGGGGCCAAATTTGTGCTCCCAGGCAGCGCTGGGGATCGATGACATGGACCCTAACCCCCAGCAACGCCTTCAACACTTCCTCTCGGGCCCTTCACAGAAGAAGTTTGCCGAACGCTGGTGGAGAATATAAACCAAGAATCGCCCTGAGAGCTGAGGCAGGGGGCACCCCCCTCAGGGGCCTTCCCCGGAGCCCTGGGCGAGCCCCGCGGCTCCACACACACAGCTCGGTGCGGCTCCTCGAAATCACTCTCTCCGAGCCTCCGTCCCTTCAGTGGGATCCAACACCTGTCTGACTTACATCGCTAGGCGGTGCTGAGGGTCCTGTGGACCAGGTCCGAGAGGGACAGCTCTCTGTAAGCCAGAAAACACACTGCAGAGGTGGCGTGGTCTGGTTACATGGAAGCGAGCACAAGGCTGTGAGCTTGACACACGGGAATGTGCTTGGGAACCACCCAGCAGGTCCTGCCTGTGGGGTGGGGGTGGGGGCGTGGGGAGTAGAGGGCGGAGATTCTGTTGAGTTTCCCCAGGTCCTTCTCAGACTGACATCTTAAAAAATAACCGTCTGCCTGTGTCGACCTTAGGCTGAGGGAAGACCTGCCTCGCCCGCTGTGTTTGGCCCCTTGACTTGCTCACATTCCTCACCCCTGTGTGTCCTGACCTTGCCCTCACCCCGATCTCCCTCCTCTCGTGGCCCTGTTCAAACTTTACCTCCTCCGTGAAGCCCTCCTGGATGAATCAGACCACCTCCGTCCCCAGAGATTGAGGGCATTTGGGGGACTTGATTCCAGGCCAGTCTTGAGGTTGTGTGTTTGTTTCCTGCTTCTGTGTGTGTCTGCACTTCCCAGAGGGGGCAGCCCTGGCCCTGGGCCTTGGGGGTGGCTGGGGGGTGGATCTGTGGAGAGAAAAGAGGCCTGGCCCCGAGGATGGCAGAAGTGAGCAAGCAGTGGCTCCGAAGAAAGGGGACTGTGGAGAACGGGGTCCAGGAGTCCTGAAGGGACGTTTCCATCAGCCGAGAGCAGTTGACCAAACAGGGACCCGACCACGTGTTCCTGAGCCAGGAAATGCGTGATGGAGGGAGGATTTAGGCAGCCAGGGGCTTCGGGCCCAGTCAGTCCTGCCCTGCCGCTGGGACCCTTGGGGAATTCCTAGGATGCACACATCTTCCCACAGTGGCCAGGGGAGGAAGTCCTGTTACTTCATTAGGGACAGGCCAGGGTCCTTAAAACACAACTTGCCCCATGAAGAGGTTATCTGCTTCATGCCCTGCTTTGGGCCTGACCATCCCAGAATCCTTTGCTCTGTGCCAAAGGGCTGGATTAGTCAGACAGCGGCGGGGAGGGCGGAGCACTCAGGGCGAGGGGAGTAACAGGCCCAAGTGAGGCCAGACTGACGTCTGCGTCTGTCTCGGCCTTGGCTGGACAAAGGTCATCTCCTCAAGAACCAGAGCTCCCTCCCAGCCCTGCTTGGAGTGCCCTGGGCGCGGGACGGGGAGGTCAGCAGAGGTGCCAGGGCACAGTGCGGGGTGCAGGCCCTCACCTGGCCTATGGGACCTTATCTACAGACGCTCAGAGGCAGGCCTTCCTCCTGCACACGCTCACCCCCAGTGAGTGAACAGCCCTGCAGGGGAGGCCTGGAGCCCACTGTCCGTCCATGTCCGTTCCTAGAGCCGCTTCCAGAGCTGGTTAACACCCGGCCCTGCTAACTGGGCCGGGCCTGCTTAAACAAGTCTGCATCCTGGTCTGGCACCTTTTCTCCTTTGCCCGTGGTCAGTGGAAGGAGCAGCTGAGGCAGGGGGAAGAGGGAGGTGTTGCTAAGGGTGTGAAGCATCCATTATTCCTTTATTAGCCAGCATGCCATTTCTGGTCGCGCTCTCCTTCCTGGCGGCGGTGAGGTTGGGGGCGGAGAGGCGGTTATTTTCGTTCACCCCAGGCTCTCTCACTGGGAACAGCCGGTGGCCACCGCAGAGGGGGCAGGGGCGGACAGGCCTACGTGCTCTGCAGCAGGCGTTTGTGAATGGGCCCCGGCTCCCAGGCCGCGCTGTCGGCGGGCGGCCCCCCCAGGCGCGCGGACTCTCACTGGCTGGACACGGTTGTTTCTGGCACTGCAGCGGCCAGGCAGGAGGAAGCTTTCTTCTGGCCCAAGAACAATACCAGGGTCAGCCCGGGGACCTCCCTCCTACACCCTCTTCCTTCCATTGTGAGCACCACACAATCCCAGGCCGCTGGGCTCTACGCAGCCTGGAATGGGGGGGTGGAGGGAGCAGGAGAGGTTAGCAATGTGTGTGACACCTTAGGTCTGCCTCCATTTCCCAGGCTGGGCCAGGGTTCTGGAGACAGCGGATGGACAGACAGACCAAGGCTGTGTGCGTGGCCATAGGGTCCCTGTGCGTTGCAAGGGCCTACCAGCAGGGTGAGGCCACTGGCTGGGTGACACCATTCCCCCTCTCCCCCCGGCCCCACTGAATCATAGCTGTCAGGGCTGAACAGGCCTACCCCAGCCTTCTGCCCGTCACCCCATTACAGACAAGGAAACTGAGACCCAGAAAGGTAAAGGTTCTACCAAACTTATCGCTGTGCTTAAAAGTCTTTATTGATTTCCAAGGCCCAGAGGAAATGCCCAAACTTGTCTTGACCACCAGGGCCCGCCCGCCTTCCAGGCTTCTCTCCTGTGACTCCCCACTGGGGCTCTCGCCTTGGGACTAATTAACAGGCCCTTGATCCAGCAGCACCGGTCCCCTGCCTTACGCTCTTCCTGCTTCAGGTGCCGGCCTGCCGCAGGCCTGTTCTTTGCAGATTGCCTGAGGGTCGCCTCCTCTGGGCAGCCCGCCCTGATACTTCCTGTTGCGTCATCTGGGCTCCTCCAGCGAAGGGCTGCCCCTCCACGTCATCGGTGTGTCTGTCTGTCTTTTCCACACGCATGCACCTTTCCCCACGACACACGACACACACTCCAAATCCACAGGGCAAAACACACTCACCTTTGCAGCCCTAAGATAGTGCTTCTCCATGTTGTCCTCAGACCAGCAGCGTCAGGGTCAGCCGGGAACTTGTTAGACATGCAGATGGTTGGGCTGACCTTTACTCCGACTGAATCAGAAACGGAGAGGGGAGGGGACAGGGTGCTGTGTCTCCAGCAAGCCCTCCAGGCGATTCTGCTGCCTGCTCAGGTTTGAGAGCTCTTGATCATTTTTTTATTCCTCTCTCTTTTTTTCTTTTTTCTTTAATATTTTGTTGTTGTTGAGATACCTATTTGACAAACAACCTTGTGAATGTTTAAGGTGTACAGCCTGTTAATCTGATACATTTATATGGCAATATGATTGCCATTGTAGCATCAGCTAACACCCATTGTCACACAATTATCATTTCTTCTGCTGTTGGTAACCATTAAGGTCTAGTCTCTTAGCAAATGTAATGTTTTTTATAAGACAGGTCTGTTGTCTGTCTTAATAATTTCTTGAGTAATTGACAGCGCCTAGTCCCTTCTATTTGCTGCCAAAATTTTTTGTTGTTTGTTCTCTTACAATTGTTCTGCTCACATGAAGGACAAAGAACCGTGCCCTATTTGACAGCCAAGGATGTGGATTGGCAAAGGGTTGAGTGATTCAGGAACAACACAGCCCCGCAGACTCCAGTTTTTGTTCCTGTCCCTGGCCAAGCCCCAGGTGACCTGTTGGCCCTGGCAGCCCTGGGTGAGCCCCTGCGGATTAGGGTTCCTGGGGAGCTCGTTACGTCCCTGCCCATCAGAGGTAGAAACCTCAGGGGAGCCCCTGGGGACACCGCATGTTTGCAGGTGGTCAGAGCCACACCCCTGGGTGGAGATGTGGGCAGCCTTGGTCAGAGACGGATGGGAAGCCCTGGGCTGACCATTCTGGCTCTCCTCTTCAGATCGTAGCCCTTCTGTGTGCAGATTTAACCATCCTCGTACTGGTCAGCAACTGGTGGTGAGGGCATTTGTCCCTGCTCTCGGAGCTCCTGTGGGCAGCAGGCAGCGATCCTGTCGCGTACGTGGTGACAGGAGGAAGCTGAGCTGGGATGGAACAACAAACACTAACTTCTGCCTACAAAGGGAATCATCAGAAGTTGACATTAAACAGACTATAAATAATAACAGCGATGTGGTGGCCGGCCTAGCTAAACAGACCAGGGAAAGGGCAGATATTTCCATCATGTCCAGAAAACAATGCTGGCCTTTCCCTCCGGGGTTCGGTGCTCTGACTCCTGAGCAGAGGGCTGAGGTGGACAGGCGACTGCCCCAGGGACAGGTGATCGTGTCCTGCCTCTCGGCCTCGCCTTCCCGCAGTGAAATAGCAACTGAGGCTCTGCCACCCAGCCCTGTACCCTCCACCCACTCTTGGGGGTGCTTCTAGAGCAGGGTGGCACTTTTTTCTGCCAAGGGCCATTTGGATATTGGTCACATCACTCATGGGCCATACAAAAATACCAGCTTAAAAATTAGCCTGCTTTATTTGGTCAAACATCTCATTAACTCGCCCCCAATGCCTTGGCAGGGCCAGACATTCCCACCCCTGTTCTAGAAGGAAGACCTTGCTGGATTCTTAAAGCATCATGCTATCCTATGTTCTCCAAAGACCCCCTCGCCTTTCCTTTGGCGCCCAGCCCCAGAGGGTTCAGGAAGACGGTCGGCTTCCAGTCACATGGTGGCATAGGCACCTCCGCTCCCCTCCCAGGCTTCTCTCGTCCCCAGAGCGTACGCAGCTGGAGGAGTGTTTTCAGTGCTGATGGGGAATTTAATTCAGCGTTTTGCTGCTTGTGTCTTAGCGCATGTTCCTTCTGGGTCCCAGGGGTCTGCCTGCCTGGCAGGGATCCAGGGAAAGGTAAGGGTGGCCTCACGCTCCGCTAGGATGAGCGCCTGGTGCCGTGGCTGCCACGCTGAGGATTCTGGGATGCAGTCGTCCCACGAGGCCAAGGGCTGTCAGCCCTGTGCGGACTTTTCACCCTCTGCCCCACGGCCCATGTCCTCATCTCCGAGTGAGTGTGAGAGCAGATGGCCCTGTAGCCGCTGCCACCTCGTGCGTTCTGTGGCTCTAAGTAACAGTTAACTCAAACTTGTTGGCACAGTGAGATGCCCTTGGTGCCGATGGGATTTCCAACGGTAAGCTGGGCTCATCCCTCCGTGGGGCGCTGGGCCCTAAAGATTTAGGTCCATCGGCCTCCCCAGTTTTTCCAAAAGGAGTGCCTACCTGGAGTTCATACAAATTAAATACACTTAAAAATATCAAAAATTAAATAATGCTAAATAATTAAATTAAATAATACGAAATAATTAAACGGTAGTTTAAAATACCACAAGTTAAATAATACTAAAAGGCCTACAGTAGAACATAGCCATGCCTTTCCCCATTGCTTCTCAGTCTACTGGTTGCATTCCTCAAAGGAAATGCTGTCCCTTTTTTTGGATGTTTTTTTCTGGTGTACCACCATATTTCTAATATACATAATGTCTATTATTTCTAATATTTGTATACTGTTCTTTTAAGCTGTTTCTTTTAAATTCTATCCATTTTAGATGTTGTCTGCTGACTTCCTATTATGGTAGATAAGAATTTTGTTCTCATCTTTCTCTTCTCACTATAATTATGTGAAATTTTTAGTCAGATGATTACTTCGTTACTGAATCCTAATTTTCTATTTTGAAAAAAGAAATCAATGTACAGAAAAGTTGCAAAAACAATACAGAGAATTCCTATATACCCTTCACCCAGATTCCCCAAGTGCTAACATTTGCCATGCTTGCTTCAGCATTCTCTGCACAGTTTTTTTTTTTTTTCTTGATCGTTTGAAGGATCAATTGCAGAAAAGAATGCTACGTATAACTCAGTGTGTTTTCCTAAAAGCAGGGACATTCTCTGACATAACCAGCTTCATGATCAAAACTGGGACATGAACACTGGTAGGTAGTATGATATACCCCATAGGCCTTGTTTACATGTTCCCTGTTTTCCCACAAAGACCCTTCAGCACTGACATTGTTTTGTTTTCTGATTTAGATTATCACACTTTGCTTCTAGTTGTCACGTCCCGTTAGTCCCCTTGAACTTTCTTGGTCTCTCAAGACCTTGACTTTTTTGAAGAGTCCGTGCAGGCCAGTTGTTTTGTAGAATGTCCATCCGTTTGGGTTTGTCTGATGTTTCCTCGTGATTGAACTTACACAGTTTTGGAAAGAATACCACGGAGGAGGCACCCTGTCTTCAGTGCGTGGCTTCGGGGAGCGCACGGTGTGACGTGACGCGGCTTCGGCCACCTGTTCAGGTGGTGGCTTCCAGGCCTCGCCAGCACAGTTACCTGCTTCCCTCCATAATTTACAAGTATCTTGCAGGAGCTATTTGATGAGACTGTGACTGCACCGTTTCTTGGTGGGCTTACCCTCAGCACTCTCGGATGGTTCCTGCCTGCAGTGTCATCAGCTGGTTGGCAGACGGCGGCTTTCCTAATTCCAGGTGCATTTTTTAGTTGACTTTCTGGTGTGAGAAAGAGCGTTCCTCCCCCCCGCCATTTACCTTTTATCTACTTACTATTTATGTCTTGGCTTATCGACTGTCACTTCATTCTAAGAGCTGTAACCCACTACTCCTATTATTTATTGTGACGCTCAGATTGTCCCACATTTGACCAGTGGGTCCTCCCCCCGCCCCCCGCCCCCATGTCTGTTTCTAAAATGCCCTCATTACTTGAGCACTTCCTTGCCTGCTGGCACCAGAAGTTGTTCTGGCCTCTGGGGACTTTCTCTGTGCCGCCCTGGAATCCACCAATGTCCAGGGAGCCCTGGCACTTGTCAGAGATGGTTTTTGGAAACCCAGATCCAGGTGTGGGTGTGCGTGTTGCTCCTGAATCCCCCTGTGTACCTGACCCTCTCCTCTCTCCCATTACCTGAGCCCGTGTCCCATGTCTCCTATTCACCTTCTCCAGAAAATAAACCTGTGTCCTGGGCGGGGACTGAAGAGTCCTCGCAGGGCTGTGTGGGGTGGGGAGGGGCCCGGGGAGACATGGGGAGTCCCACACTCAGACTTTCATCCAGTTCTGCTATTTCCTCCCAGCCCCCAAACCTTCTCTTTATGGTACCTGAGCACCTGAGCTCTGAGCTCCGGGCAGGTTTGCAGGCTCAGTTGGCACATTGCTCATCAGAATCCCTCTGCTAAGTTACCTGCTACTCCTCCACTCACTTCCTGTCTTCCTTAAACTTGTCGAAATCTCTTTTCTTGGTCCGTGTGCTTTTGTGGGTTCATAACCTTTTTCATTGATGAGAGGGGGCAGTTGAAATAAGCACATGTGGCTCCTCTACCGGGTAGAGGCGGGCGTCTGATTTGGGTGGATTTGGGTGATCAGGGAAACGGGGAGAGTGTGGAGGTGACCCCGAGCTCAGCATGCTTGTGGGGAGTAGCAGTGGGAGCAGGTGCTTGCATCTGGGAATAGAGGGGTGAGGCGATGTCTTCTGAGTCCAGGCACGTGGCTGAGGCCTGACATACTGTCCCTGGGGTTCCCATACAGAGGGGGCAGCAGGATGTACCTGAATGCTAATAAATAGGTCCTTTTCTTGCCTGTTGTTCAGAGACCGCTAAGGGAGACACACACATACACACACACCAGCTGTCTGAGGGCCCTGGGGAAATCTGCTTGGATTCAGACCTTACAGAGAAGCTTGCTCCCATATGAAGGAGATGTGCTGGGGGAGAGGGCTTTATCGCCCCACATTTAGCACAGTCACACCTTGCCTCGCTCTGCACTTAGCCCCTCTGGTGGGAAGGCTCCCCCAGCAAGCCTCCAGGGGCTGGGAGCAGGGCTGTTGTCCAGCACCACACCTGGGACAGGGCTGGGCGCACGGTTGGAGCTCAGCAAATCACAGACCCATAGGTAGCCGCTAAAATGACAGAGCAAATGTGTGAGCCAGTATGTGAAAAGGGCAGGGTCACGCACCTCTTACAGTCGCCCCTGAAAACCTGCAGGGTGCCCGGGCGCCCCGTCGTGTCGTGTGCGGGCCTCTCTCCTTGGGCATTCCTGAGAAACTGGCCCCACCCACCCCAGGGGTAGTCTGGCTCCCGAAGGCCTCGTATAAGGGACGAGCTGTCCCTGCCTTTTGCCAATTTGCATTTCAACAATCCACTCATTCTGCAGTTCCTGAAAACCGTTTGTGTGGGACTTCTGGTCGCTCTAATCTCCCTGTCTGGGAGTTCCTGTGCGTTTCTGGAAATGTTGCAAGAAGCAAGTGTGCCCCGAAGGGCGGGCAGGGCACTGTTGCTGGCGTGGGCATTACACCCTGTGCTAAAGGGTGGCGGCCCGGAGAGCCAATGGAAGGTGATGGAAGCTAGTCTGCGCAGCTCCGTCAGCGGCTCCTGTCTCCGGCTCGTCTCCGGAACGCAGAGCCCCAAAGGGCACAGACCATGGGTGCCGCCTACTTCCTGGAAGTGCCCTGTTTCCAGCCGATCACTGGCAAGGATTCGTCCGTTGACACACTGTGCTCAAGCCCCACGAGCAGGATGCAGCTGAGGTGTGCTGGTGAGGGGAGAGGGGCAGATGAGGGTGGGCCCAGGTGTAAGGGACCTGAGAATGGACACCTAGAACAGCTGGAGAGAATACACCCCCTTGACTGCTTCCGCCCGGGGCAGGGGTGAGGTATGGCCAGCGTCAGGCCATGGAGCAAGAGCTGAAATCTCCCCAGGTGTCCTCTTGGCGACCACCTAGCCAACATCCTAAACCCCCAGGGAAGCATTCTCAGCACATCATGGTCCGCAGGGAAATTGAGGCCCCGCCCCATGGGAAAGGCCTGCACCCGGGGACCCTCGGCCAATCCCGCGCCGGATCGGGGCCCAGGATGCCCGGGCGGCTGCTCTCCCCACACATCCTGCAGTTGTATTTACGAAGAATTCTGATGGCGGGTCCTGGAATAATTTACTCTGGGATTTCATTAGGGATCAGCAGTAATAAGTGTCTTGGAAAAGGCTTAGTCACTAAAATGCATGTAAAACACAGTAGACAGATCATTGGGAAAAAAGAAAAATCCCAGCCAGAGCGGCCTCGCCATCTCTGACCCCGCCTCCCCCACGAACAGAAGAGCAAGGCCACCTCCAGGGGGAACGGCAGCCGAGACCCCTCCCCAAGCTGGCACCCACTGTCCAGAAAAAGGCGGGGGGCGGGCCTTGTCAGCACCACGGGGGAGGGCTCCTGCCCTGTTCTCTGTACACCGCCGGGCAGCGACGTCCCAGCCTCATCCGTCTCTATTCTGATGCTGAGCTGTGGGCAGGCCTGGGAGGCCTTTCTTGGCCCCTGAAGAAGGCTTTTCGGAAAGCATTCTAGTCCCTGGGCCAACCCTGCCACCGGCCCAATAGGGCCACTTTGTGCACGTTAGGGAAAAGCTGCTCCTTCCTCAGACACTTGATGGCCCTGGCTGGCCAAGTGGTCTGAGTCTGTGACGACTGAGAGGCACAGAAGCCGAGAAAATCTCCAGCTAGAGAGAGCCACCGCCCGGAGAGGAATAGCTGACGGCCAACGAGGCGGTACCAGTTCTACTTCTTCAAAGGGAAGGAGTCGCGAGGCTGAAGCGTTATAGGCTGATACAGAGTGTTCGTCCTGACAGGACTCTCAAGGTCGTCTACCTAGCGCCTTTCCTTCTGGGGTGGGGAGCTTGAGGCCTCGACAGAGGACCCTACTCTGGGCACAGCGCTCTGCTCGGCCCCAGGACAGAGGCGGTAGGTTGAACTCTGCAGGCGGCTGTGGTCAGAGGCCCACACGGGAGGGAGCTGCGGGCCGCCCAGGCCCACGTGCCGCCCAGGCCCACGTTCAGGGGTGGTTGGCAGAGGAGAAACGCTGCTGCCACATTCCCAAACTCTTCAGAGACCTTTGTGCGTGACCTCATTCACCTGTTCTGTGAAAGGCCATCCACTTAACGCAGATGCTCTCATGGACATGGATGTGATGTTTGGTAATGCACGTGAGCAGTGAGTAGTGCATTTTGAGGAATTCATTGCAAAGATCCCCAGCAACGTTGGCCCTGAGAAGCAGGCATTCGGTCAGCACTGTGGTCGGCAAACTGCGGCTCGCGAGCCACATGTGACGCTTTGGCCCCTTGAGTGTGGCTCTTCCACAAAATACCACGGCCTGGGCGAGTCTATTTTGAAGATGTGGCGTTAGAAGAAGTTTAAGTTTAAAAAATTTGGCTCTCCAAAGAAATTTCAGTCGTTGTACTGTTGATATTTGGCTCTGTTGACTAATGAGTTTGCCGACCACTGGGTCAGCAGAACCTTCATAGCCTGGCCTTCACCCCACCCTGCCAAGCCAGGCATGGTGGCTGGTCAGGGGCTGCTCCCTCTTCCACCTGTCCCAGCATTCATGCGCACACACGTGAACACACACACACAGGGTTCTCCACAGTGTACCCTCCAGGTCCAACGAGAAACATTTGTGTGGCAAGCAAAGAGAAGATGTTCCTTTACGTGGCCTTTCCTGGCAGCAAGAAAGGGCTCATTGTTCCAGAGGCTGGCGCAGGCTGGTGTGCGGTCAAGGAAACACATCACGCCCTCAGCGAGGTCCTCTCAGGACACCAGCGGGCGGCAGCCCCAGGATGGCCACGTGGGTCAGGCTGGCTCTCAGGTTGGGCAGCGGCACAGGATGTCCGTGGGCTGGAGGAGGAAACCAGATTGGTGGGAGATAGAGGGTCAGACCAGCCAACGCTGCAGACAGGGCCGGGCGGCCTTCCTGGGCCGCCGGGGAAACTGGGCACTGCCAGCGGGACTGTCCATGCTGCAGGAAGAGATGGCCCAAAGACCTCGGGGCAGTTCCAAGTCCAAAGTTAGTGACGAACATCTTCCTTCAGTCCCACCAGTGGTGTGGTGTGAAACTCGGCTCCTCTGGGAAGCTCAGAAGACCCGGTTTCAAGGTCTCTGAAATGAGGTGTTATGGGCCGCCTGCCCCCCCCCCCCCAATCCTTGCTGCATGTTAGAGGCCGTTGGGGAGCTCTTTAAAAAATATCCATGCCCGGCCCCCACCCCAAGCAAATCAGAACCTCCCGGTGCTGGGTCCTGAGCATCGGTTAGTTATTTTTACTACTTCCCGGCCAAATCTAACGGGCAGCCAGGGCTGAGGCCCTCTGCCCTAAGGCATTAATAATTTATCCTGTCATGTAAGGTGTTTGCATATAGAAAAGCAAGGGATGCCCCAGCTAGTTTGGGAAAACTAGTGTATAGAGCGCCGGCCTGTGGACTAAAGGGGCCCAGGTTCGATTCCAGTCAAGGGCATATGCCTGGGTTGAGAAGGCCGACGATCAATGATTCTCTCTCATTCTTGATGTTTCTATCTCTCTCTCCCTCTCCCTTCCTCTCTGAAATCAATAAAAATATATTTTTTAAAAAAAAGAAAAGCAAGGGGTTATCAAGCACTTAATCCAAATTTATAAAACATGAGTGCAGGGTTGATATTGATTACACTCGGCCTTGCCCCATACTCATTTAATTTCTATCTGCCCTATACAGATGTAGGATTCCTGCCCTGGCGGTGTGCTCAGCGGTTAGAGCGTTGGCTGCACACCGAAGGGTTGCAGGTTCGATTCCCAGTCAAGGGCAGGTACCTGGGTTGTGGGTTCACTCCGCGGCCCTGGTTGGAGCATGTGCAGGAAGCAACCACTCAATGTGTCTCTCTCACATCGATGTTTCTCTCCCTCTCCTTCCCTTCCACTCTCAATGGAAAAAAATATCCTTGGGTGAAGATTAACAACAACAACAAAAAAGATGTAGGATTCCTTCAGAGCAGGGACTGTGTCCTATTTGCCATGGTATTTCTCACAATGGTGCTCTTCCCCCCATCCCCATCTCCATCCTTTACCAAAACCAGTCCATTTGTTTCCCAAATGTTTCTGGACTCTCCCTCCATCCCTCTGCCACTTCCTTAGTTTCTACATTAGCCATGTCTTGACTCTTGCCCTCACTAGTCTGCCCTGCGTTTGGCTTACATCCCCTTCAATCCATCCTCCACATTACCCCCAGCCTCATCTACAAAGTCCACAAATCTAGCTGTTTTACTCACAGTCGTCAGCTTTTCCTGCCTCCCCACCACACGGAGAACCAAGCTTCTGGCATGTGAGACCACCCCCGTCTAGCCCAGCCGTCCTTCAGCCTTGGATCCCACATTTCCCCCATCATGCACCCTCTGTGGCAGCCACACGGGAGCCTTCACTTGGCTGTGCTGTCATGAGCCGGTGCCTGGCGTGGGGGTTGGCTGGGGTGATAGACCATGAACAGGGAGTGGACACTCGCAGCTGACCTGGTACACAGCACAACACGCTCAAGACCCAAAGTCATCCTCGAGGCGTCAGCACAGGTTCTGTCCATGCCGAGCCGGATGACCTTGACCAGAGTACCTTTACTTCTCCATTTCCTCACCTCTAGAACGGGGGAGAGGAAATCACCCCCTGCCTGCCGCCGTCTCAGAAGGTTGCCATGAGAATCAAGCAAGGCGATCCCTGAGGAAGTGCTTGGAAAACAGAGGCTCCAGTCAATCCCGGGGCTTCTGTGAGGGCATCCGTAAAAGGGGGTCGCATGTGGCAGCTCACGGGGCCCGCGGGGAGCCACTCGTCAGGAGCACCACTGCGCACGTGCTTGTGAGCAGGGCAGGCACGTTGGTGGCGACTCCGGCTTCTTCCCTCAATGGTTTTATAAAAGGAATCGAGTGAAGGAAACGTCTTGGAATAGACAATCTTCCTAACCTCCCCCAAAATAACTCCAGTGGAAACAATTGTGGTAACATCCACTCTGCAGTTATTGTTCCAGTTTATTGCAACATGGGAACAAGCTCCGGCGTCTCCAACTCAACTGGGAATCGGCTTGACTTCCAGAGGCCTGGAGACAAAGAGACTGTGCTCAAGGGCTGAGTCTTCACGGCCACCGGAGCCGTCGACAGTCCCAGGCTGTGTACGGTGGAGCTCTTCCTCCCCACTTCCCCTTGGGTGTCACGTTTGCTGGAGACCGTGGTGTTTTCCCATAGATGACTTAAAGGGGTGCAGGGGAGGTCATTACCAAAGGACTTTATGTGACAATACTTGAGGTTCTGGTTTCCCTCCATCCCAGATTCGAGAGCTCAGAATGGTCAGTGACTCTCTCGTCCAGATATAATCAATCCCCTCCTTTGAAAGGTCTTTTTTTTTAAAATATATTTTTGTTGATTTCAAAGAGGAAGGGAGAGGGAGAGAGAGATAGAAACATCAGTGATGAGAGAGACTTACTGATCAGCTGTCTCCTGCACGCCCCACACTGGGGATCGACCCTACAACCCAGGCATGTGCCTTGACTGGGAATCAAACCGTGACCTCCTGGTTCATAGGTTGACGCTCAAGCACTGAGCCACACCGGCCGGGCTGAAAGGTCATTCTTGATGCTCCATTTTCCGACCTTCCCAGGTACTCATCTCCCCCGGCCCGGGTTACACCCTCCTCTGGTCTCCCCGCCTCTGCCACTCCTCGTACCAGTCTTTCCTCCTGAAGGAAACTGAGCCCAGGCCCCATCCCATCCCCTCCCTCTCTGACTCGAGGTAACACGTAGCTCCCCACTGACCCACGGGACAACATCTGAAGTGTGTACAGTCCCTAGAATCTTCTCTCTGGACCTATCCATTCTCATTATCCACCACCCTGTCGCCCCAATTTTCTAGGACCACCCTGTTTTCCTGCCATTGTCATTTTTTCCTTTCCCAAGCCCTGAGCTTGTTAATTGTGTGGCTACGTGATTTAATTTTCTACTTGTGTAAAAGTCACGTTTTAAATTTCTGTCTCCCCATGAGTAAAGGCCGGTTTCCTGCGTGCCTCTGTCTGCCTGCAGATTCCGCTCACGTGCACATGCTGATGCAGTGGGACAGAGTGCAGCCTTAGCCCCCGCCTTCTTGACCAGCTCCCGGGGGATGCTGACGCTGCTGGTCCATGGACCACACTTTAAGTAGCAGGACCTTATTACTGTGGTTCCCTGGGGAGTTTTAAAAGAGAACATGCCAATCTTCCACCCTCAGACCTTCTGATTTTATTGGCATGGGGTACCACCCAGGCATGGGGATTTTTAAAATCTGCCCAGGTGGTTGTAGTGTGCAGTAAAGTGTGGGAGTCACCGCCTTCTATAGTGTGGATATGGCTAAGCCTGCTTTGTATTTCATCTGTGCTTTCCTTGTCTCTCTGCATAAACTACAAGCCTCCCGAAGGCAGGACTTTTATTTTGGAGGATTGATTGATTGATTGGCTGGCTGGCTGATGATTGAGTATTAGTCCGTTAGGAGCTTTTCTGATGATTAACCAGTCTTAATAGAGTATGCATTTAGCCCGTAGGAAACCATACTATCAAGAGGAAAACAAAAATGAGAAGGTCTTGGGTCTTGCCAGAGCATGGTGCTGAATGCACAGAACCAGCCTTGGCTGACGGGGACTGCCCATGTGCGGGGTTTCAAGGGTCCTGGACGTATTTCATCTCCCCTCCCCTTCCCGGGGGGGGGGGGGTGGAATAAACGTACCACGCTGGCGCACTTATTCCAAAACCACTGTCACTAATATTTTTGTTTTTCCCTTTTGGTCTAAGGCTCTCAACTTGACCTTCATTTAGAATCACCTGGAGAGCCCCAGACCACTCCAGTCAGAGCTTCTGGGGTGGGAGCTGGGCATGGGGATGTTAGAAAGCTCCACAGGGGCTGTCAGTGAGCAGCCTGGACTGAGGGCCTCAGAACAAAGGTTTTTATTGTTTGAAATGTAGATATAATCCTTTTATCCTTCTCTTAGTGGATTGAGTTGGTCTGGCCCTTCCAGGAAAGCAAGTTGCAACAGCAGTGTTGGGCAGGGTGGAGGGGATGTGAGGATGCTGGGCACCTATCAACTGCAAAAAGTCACCACTAGGGGGTGCTCAGAGAGTGGAGCCAAAATGCTGCAACATGCACTTGGCCTCTGGAGCCCAGTGAGCAAAGGGCCTCGCACCAGTTTTTTATAAATAAAGTTTTATTGGAGCACAGCCCTGCTTCTGTGCTATGCTCTGCTGTGGCTGCTTTTGCTGTAGAACCAGAGAGGCGAGCAGTCGTGACAGAGACTATGTGGCCTGCAGAGTCTAACTATTTACCACCTCGTTTGCCAACCCCTGCTCTAGAGAGTTGGCCCTGCCTTCCTTCCTAGCTGCAGTTTATGCATCAGCCGCAGATGCTCAGAATTTTAAAAACCACTTAAACTCTTTGTAATCTTTTAGTTGCTATTAAGCCAGAGTGGACCGTCCTGATAGGAGTCTGAGACTAGGTCCTGGCTGGGCCAGGATTAGCTGCCCTCACTCAGCCTGGGGTGGCCGGTGCTATGGACTGCTGCCCTCAGGCCACAAGCAGCCACTTTGGGTCCCTCTGGTGGGCTGTACAGATGTCACAGCCCACCCTACGGGCTCTGAGGTGGATGGTTAGGAGGCCCCACATTGAAATCTGACAGATTTAAAAGGTCGGACAGACTGGGCTAGGAATGAGCTCCTTTCCTGACCAAGGAGGGTGAGTCGGGTTGAGGGGCTGCAGGAGGAAGAGGCTTTGGAGATGGAAAGGAAACGGAAGACGAGAGCTGTGCTTGATCAGAGAGCGGGCAGCCAGGAGATGCCTGCAGCCCGCACTTCCAAGTCCTGTGTCCATATTCCCCTCCGTCCCTTCTTGAGCCATCACTGTGCCCCTGAAAGTAGGTCAAATCACTGTCTGCTACAGAGACACGGAGGGAAATAGATACCAACTAGGTCATCAGAGCTGCTGGGCCTAGTGAGCCGCCAAAACCAATGGCTGCCCAATTTAAGACAACCCATAAAGACTCTTTTATGTGGCAGAGAATCCTTAATGGCTCGCATCCACACCACAGAAGGTCGGCCCTGCTTTCTGGGAATGGAACAAGTAATTGAATTTCTGAAATGGTACATTTCCTGTAGTCAGAGAGAGGTGGACCGTGTCCTTAAAGTGCTCACTTAAAAAATTAATAAGTTGGAGGCAATTATTTCTTCTACCAAAGATGTTTGCAGTTGCACTTAATAATTTCCTAGCTTCTTGCAAACAGTTAAAACAATTCCATACAGAAATTCTTTTGCATGCAAGCCGATTTTTAGGACCTCATCTCTACTGCTTTGTTAGCTTCCTAATTGGAAATCTCCATGAGACCCTGTTCCTTTTTCACTTTTGACAACACGCTTGTCAGGGCGGTCCATTAGTTTGCATGATACTGATCATACTAATATCTAGCTTGGCAGCATAGCTATTAGTGATGATTTGGAAGGAAGGAGAGGGAAGAAGCCAGGTACCCCCAGCATAGACCAATGACAACAACCCTGTGAATTTAAATTGTCTACAGAGTGAATCCAGGGAAAACCATGAGTGGGCTAAGCCTTTTCATGCCTTGTTGAAAACTGGTCATATTCATTCATTCGTTTTCTCATTCCAACAACAAATCCTTGTTGAGTATCCACTATGATGGCACTGAGCAGAGTCCATTGTGATAGGACCCGGGGGGCGGTGGGGGTGGGGGTCTCTTGCCTGAGAAATGCACTCCCACTGGCTTCTCGATTGTGCCTGCAGTGGCTGGCACTGGGTCTCAGATCTCCTGCTCTTGTGGGTGTTGTGTTAGGGTTCCATCCTGAGCCTCTGAGTCGCAGCTGCACCACACCCTTGCTGCGTTTCCTTAGGTCTGTTATTGAATGGCCTCAGTCCTCCTCTTCCTCTCCTGTAGAGCATGGAGAATAGTAGTACCTCTCTCAGGGTTGTTGGGAGGTTTAAGTTAGGTAATTCATGTAAAACTCTTAGCTCTGTGCCTGCCTCAATAAGTGGCAGACACTGTTATTACCATTGTCATAGCTCAGAATCCTTGTAGACATAGTTTAGTTCCTTCTATGGTAAGGAGACTTTTGTTGAATACCTTCCAGGAAAAAGAATTGCTCACTCAGTGGAAGGGAGCATATTTACGGGGCAGGCCTGGGGGTGGGTGGACGGGGAGGAGAAAGACTTTGCAGGCCAGCTCCCCCCCACCCAATCATTGAGCTAGCTCATCCGCATGGGATCAGCTCAAGGGTGCCCTCACTTGCCACCCTTGGGTGGCCTAGCAGGTAGCCAGTAGAAACTGCTGCAAACAGCTCAGGAGTGTACAAGGCAGCCTTTTTCCATGTGTCCAAGCCATCCACCCCTCTTCCTCAGCAGGTGGAACTTCAGTCTCACCTCCTTGGCCGTGTCACTTGTGTGACCCCTGACACTCTTCCCCTGAGGATGGGGGACCCAGGTCTTCATCATCTTCTGCATTGAACTGAAGGAGAGTTGCAGTCATAAGCACTGGACCTCATGGTTGCACATTGAGAGCCATCGAGGCCATCGGGTATCCTGTCTTCTTGCAACATCGGAGATATTGCCTGGGTGAGGCAATAGCTGGTTGAGGCAATGTCCTGGGCCTCTGGGTCATCGCAAGTGCTGTTGGTTCACAGTGGATAGAATGGGGAGGGCCCAGCTCTGGTCCATCCCAGCTGTCAGCTTAGCTCTTCATCCAACACGCAACTGAGGAAGGTGGCAGGACTCCGGGCACCATGGGACCTACAAATGTATAGGAAATGTGGCTGTCCCTGTGTTGGCAAGCAGCAGGGACACCACCCTGAGCCGGGGCCTGCGTCCAGGGCTGCTTCTCAGCTCTTGGTGCTGGGCCTATCACCTGGACACGGGCAATAGCCACTTGGTCTCATTTGGTCTTTGACAGAAAGAGAGTCAGAACCACATAGTCATCCCTCCAACACCCTCCCTGCACACACACACACACACACACACACACACATCCTTCACCCAACTGCCCTAGTTGCAAAATAAGAAACTGATAGTAGTTGAAAAAGCAGCACCTTAGTAATTGTTTCCTTTACATTTTATACCATATAAAGTAGAAACATTTTGTTGTTGTTAATCCTCACTGGAGGATATTTTTCCATTTATTTTTAGAGAGAGTGGAAGGAAGGGGGAGAGACAGAAAGAAACATCGATGTGAGAGAAACACATCGATTGGTTGCCCCCCCACACGCTGTCAACAAGGGCTGGGGATGGAGCCTGCAACCAAAGTACGTGCCCTTAACCAGAATCGAACCCTGGACCCTTCAATCCACATTCTACCCACTGAGCCAAACCAGCTAGGGCAGTGGTCGGCAAACTATGCGGCTCTTTGGCCCCTTGAGTGTGGCTCTTCCACAAAATACCACGTGCGGGCGCGTACATACAGTGCGATTGAAACTTCGTGGCCTGTGCGCAGAAGTCGGTTTTCGGCTCTCAAAAGAAATTTCAATCGTTGTACTGTTGATATTTGGCTCTGTTGACTAATGAGTTTGCTGACCACTGGGCTAAGGTGAAACAATTTTTTAACATTTTTCTGTTGGGTCTTAGTCCCTGTCCTTTGCATCAATGTCCTCACCTATTCTGTTTTCTCAGAAATATTGAGTGACTGTCATTTGTGTTTGACTCCACCCAGTGGGTTCTTCCTGACGTGGCTACCAATGGGAGTGACAGGGAGGGGCATGTTTGCTGTCCGTGACTCCATGGATGTGATGCAGTCAACCGCAACACCTAAAGTTGTATCATGCCAAATTATTTAAGACTTTTTTAGTTGCAAATGTTAGAAACCCACCTCAAAATATTTTGAAGATACAAAGGGGAATCTAGGGGCCTAGGAAAGGCAGGCTTCTATGGCCATGTTGAAGGAGGTGGGAGGGACACAGATGTTCTTCCTTATCTTCCACATGAAGGAGGAGAGGGCTAGAAGAGATAACTGCCCAGGGGTCTCCAGGTTTGGCTACGGAGCTGGGACCCAGGTTGCCTAAAGGGTGGGTGCGGCTCATGAGTCAAGGCTCTTGGCTGTTACAGTGAGAAGCCCAACTTGAACGAGAAAAGGAGGGGTGGGTTTTATTGGCGTCAACCAAGCAAGGCCTGCACATGCCAGCGACGCCCAGGAACTAGCCTCTGTATCCTCAGTCCCTGCAGGCACGGACCCCTGGGTGTCAGATAAATGGGTGCTCACCCCTGCCTCAGGCTAAGTATTCATGTGCACTCGGGGAGGTCAGGAGGTCAGAGAGACCACTCAGACCAGTTCAGAGAGCCTAAGGCAAGCTTCTCTTCTGGAAAGAAGTCCCATTCTTGTGGAGCCGGCATCCAGTATGGTGTCCGGAGCAGAGCTTTTCAGAGTTTAGGTTCGTGATCCAGGTGCGAGTGGGGGCAGCCAGAAGCAGGGGGTGGACTTCCTCCCTGTCCACGTATATCTGTGTTTTTATACTGGGACTCCAGCAAAGGTATTGTTTTTAAAAAGGTCTCCGCTGATTTAAAAAAATTTTTAAAGTTAGAAAACCTTGCGTTTAAGCGTGGCAAGGCGGCCCACCCTCACCTTTCTGAAACAGGGCAGCTCCTCTGAATAGATGCACAGCCTCAAGATTCCAGGAATTCTAGGAACATTACCTGTTTGTTTCAGCTTGGACGTGACCCACACATCCTGCCCACGTGGAGTGAGTGCTAGGATAACTTCTTAGAGGCTATGAACAAGCACAACCCCCAGAAGCAGGAAGGCTCCACCATGGAGACAAGTTCATTGTCAGAGGAGCTGAACTTGGTATTTTTATGGCCCTGGAAGCTGCCAAGTGCTATGGTTCCCTTGTACCGTTTGCCCTCGGGAGACGGGGAGTCGGAGAGTCCCAGCTGGCTTTGTCCCCAGGGTCTGTCCTGCCTCCTGGGGCTCCAGTTCTTCTGAGCCAGGCGATGCATGGGGCCCTCCACTCGGGGTCACCTGGAATTTTCTGGAAAGAGGAAGCCATTAGTTTCCATGTATTTAAATAGCATTCTTGAGAGTGACGGGAGTCTGGTGGGGACCGTATGCGAGCGCGTGAACAAGAGGAGGAGGACGGTGGTTTGCAGGAGGCCAGGAAAGAGTCGCTACCCAGGCACAGCTGAGGAGAGCAGAACTTACCTGTCAGGAGTCTGGGGGGACCTCTCCCCATTTGAGACTTCCCGTCGCTGCCTCACCTGGGCCAGAAGCTCAGCCTGCCTTTGCAGCTGGACCTTTCACAGCTGTGCCACCTGCTGCTAAAGGCTGTGGGGTTGGTGCTGTTTGTCCGAGTCCCAAAGCCTGGAGGTCCTTCACGCAATAGGTAAAGGCTTTCCTGTTTGTGTGTAATGCTCTCTTCCTTTGCACAGAGCTCGGGTGTCAGAGACAAAGGAAACAGCCTGTGAGATAGTTAGGCCTGGGTGGTTTCTGTTAGGTCCAGGTCCAGGTTCAGTGGCCAGAGGTCCAAGGTCACAGGAATATCAGGAAACTCTCCCTTGAGGGGGAATTGGGTATGGGGTTCCATGAAGCTGCAGGCCACAGCACTGAGCTCTGGGGGTGCAGCCAGACTGGAAGGGAATGAGGCACAGCAGCAACCAGGGGCCCCCACCCCACCTGTGAGTAAAGGGCAGAGCGACCTTGGTGGCCATGAGCACCCCTTCTAATAAGAGAGGAGCAGAGGCCTGCCCATTGGGCCATGGCCATGAGCATCTCAGGGGACACAGAGGGCGCTCTGCAGGGCAGACATGGGGAGGGCATTGGAAGCTGTAGCCAGTGACACCAGTTCTCCATCCTCAGACCAGGAGAAGGCAGTGTGGTCAGAAATGGGGCTGCCCAGCTATGGCCCCAGCATAGATCAGGGCTTGCTCTCGGCCTCTCCTCCTCGCTTTTGGGCACCAAGAGTGCATGGCTGGGCACCGTGGGGTCAGAGGTAGGGCAGGAGAGAGAGAGAGAAAGGGAGCTGTCTGATGCCCCCAGGGGTTCAGCCTCCACATCTCTGCCCTGATATTGTCAGCCAAGTGACATCAGAGTTGGGAGCGGGAGCCGTGGAGACGCGGACACAGGCTGCTGCCAGCATTGGGTGGCCTTGGGCAACTTCCTTGACCTTACTAGTAACCCTCTTCTTCCTCCATAAAAGCGGGTTGGAAATACAACAGAACTGTCTGCTGAGCCCATAACTTACGCAAATTAAACTCTGTTTTGGCAAAGGCTGTCCTGTGAGGAAAATCACCATTTTGAAGCACAGACGATTTTGCCCACTCTCCTACCTGTATTGGTTTTCTGGGACTGCCATAACAAAGTGCCACAGTCGGGGGCTTAAACAACAGGAATGTATTGTCTCACAGTTCTGGAGTCTGGAAGTCCAAGATCAAGGTGTTGGCTGGCCACCATCCCTCTGAAGGTGCCAGGGAAGGACCTGTGCTGGCCTCTCTTCTGGCTTCTGGTAGCCTCTTGGCTTACGGTGGCATAACCCCACCTTTCACATGATGCTCTTGATATAATGACACCAGTTCTTGGATTTAGGTTCTACCCTGACCCAGTCTGACCTCATCTTAACTTGATCACATCTGCAAAGACCCTGTTTCCAAGTAAGGTCATGGTGACAGGTCCACAGGGTTAGGAGTGCAACTGGTTTTCTGGGGGCACACAATTCTACCCACTACATGGGGTGAAGAGGACTCTACAGCCGGCACCAGCCAGACACCTGGTCAAGAGGACCAGCACTGGCCATCAGAGAGCCCGGTGCCTCTGTCGCCTCCCACAGTGCCGGCCACATCTCCGCACACTCTGCGTGACACTGGCATCATAGGCCAGCAGGTTAGGTGGTAACATGCCTTCTCTCTCAAGCCCCTGTCCAACCCTTGAGATGAAGCTCAGGTACCACCCTCTCAGCAAAGCTCTGACCTTCTCCTAAGTAGAGGCCCTCATGCCTTCCTCAGAGCTGCCAGAGGCATCTGGTCAGCTTCTGTCGTGCAGAGCACACGTCAGCTTACTCGCGTGTGTCCCCCTGAGTTCCTAGGGCTGCGACTCCCTCTGTTATTCTGGGATTCTCCATCTGCTGCACATGGCACCTAGTAGGCCTTCAGTACTGCTTGGGTGAGGAAGAAGCCAGAATGGACGGATGGGTGGATGGATTGATGGGTAGATGTCAAGTAACAGAGAAGTCTTCCCTGACCCACCCCACCCCATGCCTGCCTCATGTTGCTTCGTAGCATTTTTCATCATTTATCATATTATCTACTCATTTGTGTGTCTCCTTTCACTAAAAGGGATGCCCTGTAAGAATAAGCATTTTCCTTTTTTTTTTTTTTTTTTTTTTTTTTTTTTACTACTGTGTCTGCAGTGCCTGAAACAACAACATTTATAGGCTGAGTGGATGAATGGAAGGGTGGGTGGGTGCATGGGAGGAGGGGGGGCCCACCTGTGGCCCAGTGGGAGTGAGTGTCTTGGCACAGAATCTGCTGGCCTCAGAGCCACCGGCACACACACTGTCCTGGCTCAGTGTGCTTGCTTAGTCCTGCCTTCCTCTGCCCTCTTGTTCAGACCCAAGATTTGTTTCTTGGGTCTTCTCAGGGCAAGGCCCTTGCACCCCGAGCCTTGGGCCAGCAGCTCTGCCCTGAAGTGACGGGGGGGCGGGGGGGGAGGGGTTACATAAGATGTTTCTGCAACCAGAGCAATAGCATCTTACACAGCGCTGACCTCGGGAGTGTGTGTGTGTGTGTGTGTGTGTGTGTGTGTGTGTGTGTGTACTGTGCCAGAGCTGCATGCAGAAGGAGTATTATCTTCCCTCCCTCCCTGGAGAGACTTGGTTTATATAATCTACTTGTCTCCCAGGCCCATTTAGTTATTGAAAGTGGTCAGAGGTTAGACAGCGGGAAACTGCAGCCAGGTCTCCCAGCCAGAGGGAGAAGGTTCCCATGTAGAGACGCGGAGGAGGACCCAGCAGACCCTGGGTGGTGCAGGGTGGTGCCTCAGAGGCACCTGACTCCACTGATGTAACACACACACACACCAGCTGGTAAGCCAGAAGTCTGGGTTGTCGTTTATGGCAGGGGATGGGGGCTCCTACCTGGACTGGCATGACCTGGTCTGATGTCTACATGCAGCTTTCAGAGCATGCCAGGAGCGAGGGGTTTGTTGGGTAAAGAATTAGAGCAGAGGCCACTTACACTTAAAGGATAATTCTGACAACCTGATCAATCTCTCCTTCTCCACTGGAGGGATATATCCCATCTAAAAAGCAGGGAGGGGCCTCTGGTTGAAAGCCGGACACCACCACCCCTGGCCAGGCCTGG